>NC_072389.2:0-327857 GCF_028885625.2 Pongo pygmaeus | reverse complement strand
GTCGCCGCAGGGCGGTGGCCGGTGGCCTCTCTTTCGCGGGGAACACCTGGCTCGGCGTGGAGGGGCGTGTGTTCCCTCCGGGCCGACCCGCCTGGGATTCCTGCCTTCCAGGTCTAGGCCCGGTGAGAGACTCCACAGAGCGGAGAGCTGCCATTCTTTCCTGGGCATCCCGGGGATGCCAGCGCCGGCCCAGGTACCAGCAGGTGGGCCGTCTACTGCGCATGCGCGGGTTCGCGGGCAGCCGCCTAGGCTCTGGGAGCAGCCCGGGCAGAGCTCTCGTGCCTTTCCGCCACCCCACCCCGGCCTGACCAACCCCTCGCCACCCACACCCCCAAACCCCCAACACCCACCCACGGAAAATGCGTCCTCCCCTGGGCTGGGTGGACACCCCCGTCCCGCGAAACAACGGGCCCTCGCAGGGTTCGGGCCCGCCATCCCTCCAGCAGCGGCTCGCCTCCTCTGCGCCTCCGCTCGACCGCCGCCCGCCCGCCCGTGCCCCTGCAGCCTCCCAGCTGCCACCGTGGAGCGCCTGGCGGCTGAACGCAGACCCCAGGCCCCGCGCCGGCGATGCCGACCGTTCCAGGCGGGAGGGAAGGCGGGCAGAGATGGAGACACGAAAGGGAGACGCAGAGGGGCCGAAGGTTGGGCAGAGGGAAGTTGGGAGGGTGGGAGGGAGGGAGGGAGGGAGGGAGAGAGAGGGAGGCAGTGAGGAACGGAGGGAGAGACAGAGCGACGCAGGGACAGAGGGCGGGCGGGAGGGAGCCAGGGACAGAGGGAGGAAGGCAGAGAGAAAAAACGGTCTCCGGCCTCCGGGAGCAACGGGACCCCCGCGCTCCGGGAAAAGGGTAAGGGCCCGGCGCCGGCTGAGGGCTGGGCCCACGGCCGCGGCGTCCGGCCGGCGGGGCACCCATTCGCCCCGATTCCGTGGCCCAAGGAACGGGCGGCTTCCTCAGAGACCAAAGACCGGGACCCGGGTTGCCATCGGGTTTTCACCCGCGTGGTTCACAGAACGCACATCCCCAGGCTGAGCCTCACAACGGAGCGCCAGGCCGACAGCCCCGACCGCAGAGGAGCCCCACTCAGGACGACTGAAGCGTGATTTGGGATTCCACGCTGCTGTGCCCTCTGCAAGGGGGCCTGTTGCTCACGTCTCTCCGGCCCCTGAAAGGCTGAGCATGTTGACTGTTTGCTTCTGGAGCTCTGCGGGCACCCACAGGCATCCAGGGAAGGGTGGAAGACTGGCATGGTGTCTCTTCGCTCCCCTTGCCAGTTTCCAAACCGGCCACACTGCAGACTCCCCATGTTGCGGGACACAGGAATCCATCGTCAGGCCATCACGCCGGGGATGCATCTTTTCCCTGGGGTCTCGCTCTGGTCTTCTGCGAGAAGACCTCCCAAGGTGCTGGGATTACAGGTCAGAGCCACCGCGCCCGGCCTGTACTTGTGTCTTTTCCAAAATTGACTATTTGGGGATAAGCTTAACATCCTCACTGCCTGCCTTTGCCCCCCACAAGTAATTAGCATACGCCTAAATAAAGTTTAAGCAAGCTAGCTCCACTATTCCCAAGCATGCATAATCTAGGGTCTAGTCTTTAGAAGTATAAAGGACAAATCGTAGGAGTACAACTACAGAAAATGTTGTACCCAAACTGGAAAGGCTTAAGTGATCAATTGACGGATTTGTGTTTCCTATGGAAGAGGGTAGAAGGCAGAGTGCTAATATAGATATATAGGGGAGAAGAGGACAGGGCTTTTATGAAATGAATGCAGTCAAATCTTGGGAAAAGTTTCTTAAGTAGCATGAATGTTAGAGAGAGGATTCATGCAATTTCAATCTTAGCCGTGTCTAAAAATATCAAGACATAGCCAGCAGTTTTTGAAAAATAAATTATTCTCAACAAAACTATTAATGAGACTGATGAGGTGTTTCCTCTATTTTTTGTCTTCCAGTTACTTGGGTTTCACAGTCACGTATTCAAGGGAGTGTACGGCTGTTTGGTAAAATGAGAGAATTCCACATCATGTTTTTGTTTGTTTGTTTTTAAAGATGAAAGAGCTGAACAACCTTGTTTGGTGTTAGCAATACCACCAGATTGTTCAAATTTCTTTAGAATCGTACTCCTTAAATTACACTGTGATGTAGTTTCAAAAATTGTCTGTAATGGCCTGTCAATTGACAGCTCATTAGGACATTCTTCAGTTTGGCCGAAACCAAAAAACCTGAAACCGTCGAAATTGAAAAATAATGGGGTTTGCCAAATTCTGCTTCTTACACTTTCACCTACCACGCCGTGTTCAAATAGTGTGCTTGATAAGTATCGGAAACTTAAGGTACTCTTAATTTCAGTATAGTTTCACCAAAGTGGTATTCTTTGTGAGAAAGCCATAATCTCATCAGTAAAGCCTTTCGAAAAGATCCAACGGAAAATATGAGCTAGCAACTCATCATGACAAGAAAGTAAAATTCAGGAAAAATCCTAAGGCAGAGCAGCTTCAGGCTTCGGTGTGATACTATCATAGTCTGGGCGCAGTGGCTCACGCCTATAGTCCCTTCACTTTGGGAAGGCAAGTTGGGGCAGGTCACCTGAAGTCGGCCGTTGAAGACCACCCTGGCCCAAATGGAGAAACCTCCTCTACACTTTAAACAAAAGACAAAAATTTGCCTGGCGTGGTGGCGTGCTCATTTAGTCCCAGCTAGTCTGGAGGCTGAGGCAGGAGAATGCCTTGAGCCTAGGATGCGGAGGCTGCAGTGAGCTGAGCTCAGGCCACTGTAATCCAGCCTGGGGGACAGAGAGAGACACTGTCTCAAAAATAAATAAATATGTACATAAATAAATAAATAAAATGAAATGAAATTGAAATAATATTTTCACATTCCCCTCACCCGGCCCATTTTATTTTCAGAGTATTGGACAAACCACCTGTTTCCCTGTGCGTTAGAGATTTTTTTTCTCAGACATTGAAGTTTTCTAAGTGCAACTCCATAAAAAGTCTCATTTTTAGCGTAAATAGTTTCTTTATGGTTGTGAAACGTGAACTTTGCGATTCTGTGAGGAAGACTGAATTCCGAAATACCCCCTGCATTTCCCGCCCCTCGCGTCCCTGGGGAGTCCCTGGTGGGGCTGGGACCAGGGTCCCCAGGTCGCCGGGGCGGCGTGGGAACCCCAAGCCGGGGCAGCCCCACCTCCCCAGCCCACGCCCCCGGAGGCCTCCGCGCGGCAGGGGCAGGTGCAAGCCATCCGGGCGCCCCCACAGGCGGGGCTCCTCCAGGAGCCGGGGTGTTCGTGTGCACTCCCCTCCGGCCTGCTGGATGAGCTCCTGGCGAGCCCGGAGTTTCTGCAGCGGGCGCAACCTTTCCTAGAAACGGAGGTCCCGGGGGAGCTGGAGGCCTCGGAAGAGGCCGCCTGGCTGGAACCACCCCTCAGCGAGGAAGAATACCGGGCTCTGCTGGAGGAGCTTTAAAAGGACGCGGGGCGGGGACGGGGTCGCCGCAGGGCGGTGGCCGGTGGCCTCTCTTTCGCGGGGAACACCTGGCTCGGCGTGGAGGGGCGTGTGTTCCCTCCGGGCCGACCCGCCTGGGATTCCTGCCTTCCAGGTCTAGGCCCGGTGAGAGACTCCACAGAGCGGAGAGCTGCCATTCTTTCCTGGGCATCCCGGGGATGCCAGCGCCGGCCCAGGTACCAGCAGGTGGGCCGTCTACTGCGCATGCGCGGGTTCGCGGGCAGCCGCCTAGGCTCTGGGAGCAGCCCGGGCAGAGCTCTCGTGCCTTTCCGCCACCCCACCCCGGCCTGACCAACCCCTCGCCACCCACACCCCCAAACCCCCAACACCCACCCACGGAAAATGCGTCCTCCCCTGGGCTGGGTGGACACCCCCGTCCCGCGAAACAACGGGCCCTCGCAGGGTTCGGGCCCGCCATCCCTCCAGCAGCGGCTCGCCTCCTCTGCGCCTCCGCTCGACCGCCGCCCGCCCGCCCGTGCCCCTGCAGCCTCCCAGCTGCCACCGTGGAGCGCCTGGCGGCTGAACGCAGACCCCAGGCCCCGCGCCGGCGATGCCGACCGTTCCAGGCGGGAGGGAAGGCGGGCAGAGATGGAGACAGGAAAGGGAGACGCAGAGGGGCCGAAGGTTGGGCAGAGGGAAGTTGGGAGGGTGGGAGGGAGGGAGGGAGGGAGGGAGAGAGAGGGAGGCAGTGAGGAACGGAGGGAGAGACAGAGCGACGCAGGGACAGAGGGCGGGCGGGAGGGAGCCAGGGACAGAGGGAGGAAGGCAGAGAGTAAAAACGGTCTCCGGCCTCCGGGAGCAACGGGACCCCCGCGCTCCGGGAAAAGGGTAAGGGCCCGGCGCCGGCTGAGGGCTGGGCCCACGGCCGCGGCGTCCGGCCGGCGGGGCACCCATTCGCCCCGATTCCGTGGCCCAAGGAACGGGCGGCTTCCTCAGAGACCAAAGACCGGGACCCGGGTTGCCATCGGGTTTTCACCCGCGTGGTTCACAGAACGCACATCCCCAGGCTGAGCCTCACAACGGAGCGCCAGGCCGACAGCCCCGACCGCAGAGGAGCCCCACTCAGGACGACTGAAGCGTGATTTGGGATTCCACGCTGCTGTGCCCTCTGCAAGGGGGCCTGTTGCTCACGTCTCTCCGGCCCCTGAAAGGCTGAGCATGTTGACTGTTTGCTTCTGGAGCTCTGCGGGCACCCACAGGCATCCAGGGAAGGGTGGAAGACTGGCATGGTGTCTCTTCGCTCCCCTTGCCAGTTTCCAAACCGGCCACACTGCAGACTCCCCATGTTGCGGGACACAGGAATCCATCGTCAGGCCATCACGCCGGGGATGCATCTTTTCCCTGGGGTCTCGCTCTGGTCTTCTGCGAGAAGACCTCCCAAGGTGCTGGGATTACAGGTCAGAGCCACCGCGCCCGGCCTGTACTTGTGTCTTTTCCAAAATTGACTATTTGGGGATAAGCTTAACATCCTCACTGCCTGCCTTTGCCCGCCACAAGTAATTAGCATACGCCTAAATAAAGTTTAAGCAAGCTAGCTCCACTATTCCCAAGCATGCATAATCTAGGGTCTAGTCTTTAGAAGTATAAAGGACAAATCGTAGGAGTACAACTACAGAAAATGTTGTACCCAAACTGGAAAGGCTTAAGTGATCAATTGACGGATTTGTGTTTCCTATGGAAGAGGGTAGAAGGCAGAGTGCTAATATAGATATATAGGGGAGAAGAGGACAGGGCTTTTATGAAATGAATGCAGTCAAATCTTGGGAAAAGTTTCTTAAGTAGCATGAATGTTAGAGAGAGGATTCATGCAATTTCAATCTTAGCCGTGTCTAAAAATATCAAGACATAGCCAGCAGTTTTTGAAAAATAAATTATTCTCAACAAAACTATTAATGAGACTGATGAGGTGTTTCCTCTATTTTTTGTCTTCCAGTTACTTGGGTTTCACAGTCACGTATTCAAGGGAGTGTACGGCTGTTTGGTAAAATGAGAGAATTCCACATCATGTTTTTGTTTGTTTGTTTTTAAAGATGAAAGAGCTGAACAACCTTGTTTGGTGTTAGCAATACCACCAGATTGTTCAAATTTCTTTAGAATCGTACTCCTTAAATTACACTGTGATGTAGTTTCAAAAATTGTCTGTAATGGCCTGTCAATTGACAGCTCATTAGGACATTCTTCAGTTTGGCCGAAACCAAAAAACCTGAAACCGTCGAAATTGAAAAATAATGGGGTTTGCCAAATTCTGCTTCTTACACTTTCACCTACCACGCCGTGTTCAAATAGTGTGCTTGATAAGTATCGGAAACTTAAGGTACTCTTAATTTCAGTATAGTTTCACCAAAGTGGTATTCTTTGTGAGAAAGCCATAATCTCATCAGTAAAGCCTTTCGAAAAGATCCAACGGAAAATATGAGCTAGCAACTCATCATGACAAGAAAGTAAAATTCAGGAAAAATCCTAAGGCAGAGCAGCTTCAGGCTTCGGTGTGATACTATCATAGTCTGGGCGCAGTGGCTCACGCCTATAGTCCCTTCACTTTGGGAAGGCAAGTTGGGGCAGGTCACCTGAAGTCGGCCGTTGAAGACCACCCTGGCCCAAATGGAGAAACCTCCTCTACACTTTAAACAAAAGACAAAAATTTGCCTGGCGTGGTGGCGTGCTCATTTAGTCCCAGCTAGTCTGGAGGCTGAGGCAGGAGAATGCCTTGAGCCTAGGATGCGGAGGCTGCAGTGAGCTGAGCTCAGGCCACTGTAATCCAGCCTGGGGGACAGAGGGAGACACTGTCTCAAAAATAAATAAATATGTACATAAATAAATAAATAAAATGAAATGAAATTGAAATAATATTTTCACATTCCCCTCACCCGGCCCATTTTATTTTCAGAGTATTGGACAAACCACCTGTTTCCCTGTGCGTTAGAGATTTTTTTTCTCAGACATTGAAGTTTTCTAAGTGCAACTCCATAAAAAGTCTCATTTTTAGCGTAAATAGTTTCTTTATGGTTGTGAAACGTGAACTTTGCGATTCTGTGAGGAAGACTGAATTCCGAAATACCCCCTGCATTTCCCGCCCCTCGCGTCCCTGGGGAGTCCCTGGTGGGGCTGGGACCAGGGTCCCCAGGTCGCCGGGGCGGCGTGGGAACCCCAAGCCGGGGCAGCCCCACCTCCCCAGCCCACGCCCCCGGAGGCCTCCGCGCGGCAGGGGCAGGTGCAAGCCATCCGGGCGCCCCCACAGGCGGGGCTCCTCCAGGAGCCGGGGTGTTCGTGTGCACTCCCCTCCGGCCTGCTGGATGAGCTCCTGGCGAGCCCGGAGTTTCTGCAGCGGGCGCAACCTTTCCTAGAAACGGAGGTCCCGGGGGAGCTGGAGGCCTCGGAAGAGGCCGCCTGGCTGGAACCACCCCTCAGCGAGGAAGAATACCGGGCTCTGCTGGAGGAGCTTTAAAAGGACGCGGGGCGGGGACGGGGTCGCCGCAGGGCGGTGGCCGGTGGCCTCTCTTTCGCGGGGAACACCTGGCTCGGCGTGGAGGGGCGTGTGTTCCCTCCGGGCCGACCCGCCTGGGATTCCTGCCTTCCAGGTCTAGGCCCGGTGAGAGACTCCACAGAGCGGAGAGCTGCCATTCTTTCCTGGGCATCCCGGGGATGCCAGCGCCGGCCCAGGTACCAGCAGGTGGGCCGTCTACTGCGCATGCGCGGGTTCGCGGGCAGCCGCCTAGGCTCTGGGAGCAGCCCGGGCAGAGCTCTCGTGCCTTTCCGCCACCCCACCCCGGCCTGACCAACCCCTCGCCACCCACACCCCCAAACCCCCAACACCCACCCACGGAAAATGCGTCCTCCCCTGGGCTGGGTGGACACCCCCGTCCCGCGAAACAACGGGCCCTCGCAGGGTTCGGGCCCGCCATCCCTCCAGCAGCGGCTCGCCTCCTCTGCGCCTCCGCTCGACCGCCGCCCGCCCGCCCGTGCCCCTGCAGCCTCCCAGCTGCCACCGTGGAGCGCCTGGCGGCTGAACGCAGACCCCAGGCCCCGCGCCGGCGATGCCGACCGTTCCAGGCGGGAGGGAAGGCGGGCAGAGATGGAGACAGGAAAGGGAGACGCAGAGGGGCCGAAGGTTGGGCAGAGGGAAGTTGGGAGGGTGGGAGGGAGGGAGGGAGGGAGGGAGAGAGAGGGAGGCAGTGAGGAACGGAGGGAGAGACAGAGCGACGCAGGGACAGAGGGCGGGCGGGAGGGAGCCAGGGACAGAGGGAGGAAGGCAGAGAGTAAAAACGGTCTCCGGCCTCCGGGAGCAACGGGACCCCCGCGCTCCGGGAAAAGGGTAAGGGCCCGGCGCCGGCTGAGGGCTGGGCCCACGGCCGCGGCGTCCGGCCGGCGGGGCACCCATTCGCCCCGATTCCGTGGCCCAAGGAACGGGCGGCTTCCTCAGAGACCAAAGACCGGGACCCGGGTTGCCATCGGGTTTTCACCCGCGTGGTTCACAGAACGCACATCCCCAGGCTGAGCCTCACAACGGAGCGCCAGGCCGACAGCCCCGACCGCAGAGGAGCCCCACTCAGGACGACTGAAGCGTGATTTGGGATTCCACGCTGCTGTGCCCTCTGCAAGGGGGCCTGTTGCTCACGTCTCTCCGGCCCCTGAAAGGCTGAGCATGTTGACTGTTTGCTTCTGGAGCTCTGCGGGCACCCACAGGCATCCAGGGAAGGGTGGAAGACTGGCATGGTGTCTCTTCGCTCCCCTTGCCAGTTTCCAAACCGGCCACACTGCAGACTCCCCATGTTGCGGGACACAGGAATCCATCGTCAGGCCATCACGCCGGGGATGCATCTTTTCCCTGGGGTCTCGCTCTGGTCTTCTGCGAGAAGACCTCCCAAGGTGCTGGGATTACAGGTCAGAGCCACCGCGCCCGGCCTGTACTTGTGTCTTTTCCAAAATTGACTATTTGGGGATAAGCTTAACATCCTCACTGCCTGCCTTTGCCCGCCACAAGTAATTAGCATACGCCTAAATAAAGTTTAAGCAAGCTAGCTCCACTATTCCCAAGCATGCATAATCTAGGGTCTAGTCTTTAGAAGTATAAAGGACAAATCGTAGGAGTACAACTACAGAAAATGTTGTACCCAAACTGGAAAGGCTTAAGTGATCAATTGACGGATTTGTGTTTCCTATGGAAGAGGGTAGAAGGCAGAGTGCTAATATAGATATATAGGGGAGAAGAGGACAGGGCTTTTATGAAATGAATGCAGTCAAATCTTGGGAAAAGTTTCTTAAGTAGCATGAATGTTAGAGAGAGGATTCATGCAATTTCAATCTTAGCCGTGTCTAAAAATATCAAGACATAGCCAGCAGTTTTTGAAAAATAAATTATTCTCAACAAAACTATTAATGAGACTGATGAGGTGTTTCCTCTATTTTTTGTCTTCCAGTTACTTGGGTTTCACAGTCACGTATTCAAGGGAGTGTACGGCTGTTTGGTAAAATGAGAGAATTCCACATCATGTTTTTGTTTGTTTGTTTTTAAAGATGAAAGAGCTGAACAACCTTGTTTGGTGTTAGCAATACCACCAGATTGTTCAAATTTCTTTAGAATCGTACTCCTTAAATTACACTGTGATGTAGTTTCAAAAATTGTCTGTAATGGCCTGTCAATTGACAGCTCATTAGGACATTCTTCAGTTTGGCCGAAACCAAAAAACCTGAAACCGTCGAAATTGAAAAATAATGGGGTTTGCCAAATTCTGCTTCTTACACTTTCACCTACCACGCCGTGTTCAAATAGTGTGCTTGATAAGTATCGGAAACTTAAGGTACTCTTAATTTCAGTATAGTTCCACCAAAGTGGTATTCTTTGTGAGAAAGCCATAATCTCATCAGTAAAGCCTTTCGAAAAGATCCAACGGAAAATATGAGCTAGCAACTCATCATGACAAGAAAGTAAAATTCAGGAAAAATCCTAAGGCAGAGCAGCTTCAGGCTTCGGTGTGATACTATCATAGTCTGGGCGCAGTGGCTCACGCCTATAGTCCCTTCACTTTGGGAAGGCAAGTTGGGGCAGGTCACCTGAAGTCGGCCGTTGAAGACCACCCTGGCCCAAATGGAGAAACCTCCTCTACACTTTAAACAAAAGACAAAAATTTGCCTGGCGTGGTGGCGTGCTCATTTAGTCCCAGCTAGTCTGGAGGCTGAGGCAGGAGAATGCCTTGAGCCTAGGATGCGGAGGCTGCAGTGAGCTGAGCTCAGGCCACTGTAATCCAGCCTGGGGGACAGAGGGAGACACTGTCTCAAAAATAAATAAATATGTACATAAATAAATAAATAAAATGAAATGAAATTGAAATAATATTTTCACATTCCCCTCACCCGGCCCATTTTATTTTCAGAGTATTGGACAAACCACCTGTTTCCCTGTGCGTTAGAGATTTTTTTTCTCAGACATTGAAGTTTTCTAAGTGCAACTCCATAAAAAGTCTCATTTTTAGCGTAAATAGTTTCTTTATGGTTGTGAAACGTGAACTTTGCGATTCTGTGAGGAAGACTGAATTCCGAAATACCCCCTGCATTTCCCGCCCCTCGCGTCCCTGGGGAGTCCCTGGTGGGGCTGGGACCAGGGTCCCCAGGTCGCCGGGGCGGCGTGGGAACCCCAAGCCGGGGCAGCCCCACCTCCCCAGCCCACGCCCCCGGAGGCCTCCGCGCGGCAGGGGCAGGTGCAAGCCATCCGGGCGCCCCCACAGGCGGGGCTCCTCCAGGAGCCGGGGTGTTCGTGTGCACTCCCCTCCGGCCTGCTGGATGAGCTCCTGGCGAGCCCGGAGTTTCTGCAGCGGGCGCAACCTTTCCTAGAAACGGAGGTCCCGGGGGAGCTGGAGGCCTCGGAAGAGGCCGCCTGGCTGGAACCACCCCTCAGCGAGGAAGAATACCGGGCTCTGCTGGAGGAGCTTTAAAAGGACGCGGGGCGGGGACGGGGTCGCCGCAGGGCGGTGGCCGGTGGCCTCTCTTTCGCGGGGAACACCTGGCTCGGCGTGGAGGGGCGTGTGTTCCCTCCGGGCCGACCCGCCTGGGATTCCTGCCTTCCAGGTCTAGGCCCGGTGAGAGACTCCACAGAGCGGAGAGCTGCCATTCTTTCCTGGGCATCCCGGGGATGCCAGCGCCGGCCCAGGTACCAGCAGGTGGGCCGTCTACTGCGCATGCGCGGGTTCGCGGGCAGCCGCCTAGGCTCTGGGAGCAGCCCGGGCAGAGCTCTCGTGCCTTTCCGCCACCCCACCCCGGCCTGACCAACCCCTCGCCACCCACACCCCCAAACCCCCAACACCCACCCACGGAAAATGCGTCCTCCCCTGGGCTGGGTGGACACCCCCGTCCCGCGAAACAACGGGCCCTCGCAGGGTTCGGGCCCGCCATCCCTCCAGCAGCGGCTCGCCTCCTCTGCGCCTCCGCTCGACCGCCGCCCGCCCGCCCGTGCCCGTGCAGCCTCCCAGCTGCCACCGTGGAGCGCCTGGCGGCTGAACGCAGACCCCAGGCCCCGCGCCGGCGATGCCGACCGTTCCAGGCGGGAGGGAAGGCGGGCAGAGATGGAGACACGAAAGGGAGACGCAGAGGGGCCGAAGGTTGGGCAGAGGGAAGTTGGGAGGGTGGGAGGGAGGGAGGGAGGGAGGGAGAGAGAGGGAGGCAGTGAGGAACGGAGGGAGAGACAGAGCGACGCAGGGACAGAGGGCGGGCGGGAGGGAGCCAGGGACAGAGGGAGGAAGGCAGAGAGAAAAAACGGTCTCCGGCCTCCGGGAGCAACGGGACCCCCGCGCTCCGGGAAAAGGGTAAGGGCCCGGCGCCGGCTGAGGGCTGGGCCCACGGCCGCGGCGTCCGGCCGGCGGGGCACCCATTCGCCCCGATTCCGTGGCCCAAGGAACGGGCGGCTTCCTCAGAGACCAAAGACCGGGACCCGGGTTGCCATCGGGTTTTCACCCGCGTGGTTCACAGAACGCACATCCCCAGGCTGAGCCTCACAACGGAGCGCCAGGCCGACAGCCCCGACCGCAGAGGAGCCCCACTCAGGACGACTGAAGCGTGATTTGGGATTCCACGCTGCTGTGCCCTCTGCAAGGGGGCCTGTTGCTCACGTCTCTCCGGCCCCTGAAAGGCTGAGCATGTTGACTGTTTGCTTCTGGAGCTCTGCGGGCACCCACAGGCATCCAGGGAAGGGTGGAAGACTGGCATGGTGTCTCTTCGCTCCCCTTGCCAGTTTCCAAACCGGCCACACTGCAGACTCCCCATGTTGCGGGACACAGGAATCCATCGTCAGGCCATCACGCCGGGGATGCATCTTTTCCCTGGGGTCTCGCTCTGGTCTTCTGCGAGAAGACCTCCCAAGGTGCTGGGATTACAGGTCAGAGCCACCGCGCCCGGCCTGTACTTGTGTCTTTTCCAAAATTGACTATTTGGGGATAAGCTTAACATCCTCACTGCCTGCCTTTGCCCGCCACAAGTAATTAGCATACGCCTAAATAAAGTTTAAGCAAGCTAGCTCCACTATTCCCAAGCATGCATAATCTAGGGTCTAGTCTTTAGAAGTATAAAGGACAAATCGTAGGAGTACAACTACAGAAAATGTTGTACCCAAACTGGAAAGGCTTAAGTGATCAATTGACGGATTTGTGTTTCCTATGGAAGAGGGTAGAAGGCAGAGTGCTAATATAGATATATAGGGGAGAAGAGGACAGGGCTTTTATGAAATGAATGCAGTCAAATCTTGGGAAAAGTTTCTTAAGTAGCATGAATGTTAGAGAGAGGATTCATGCAATTTCAATCTTAGCCGTGTCTAAAAATATCAAGACATAGCCAGCAGTTTTTGAAAAATAAATTATTCTCAACAAAACTATTAATGAGACTGATGAGGTGTTTCCTCTATTTTTTGTCTTCCAGTTACTTGGGTTTCACAGTCACGTATTCAAGGGAGTGTACGGCTGTTTGGTAAAATGAGAGAATTCCACATCATGTTTTTGTTTGTTTGTTTTTAAAGATGAAAGAGCTGAACAACCTTGTTTGGTGTTAGCAATACCACCAGATTGTTCAAATTTCTTTAGAATCGTACTCCTTAAATTACACTGTGATGTAGTTTCAAAAATTGTCTGTAATGGCCTGTCAATTGACAGCTCATTAGGACATTCTTCAGTTTGGCCGAAACCAAAAAACCTGAAACCGTCGAAATTGAAAAATAATGGGGTTTGCCAAATTCTGCTTCTTACACTTTCACCTACCACGCCGTGTTCAAATAGTGTGCTTGATAAGTATCGGAAACTTAAGGTACTCTTAATTTCAGTATAGTTTCACCAAAGTGGTATTCTTTGTGAGAAAGCCATAATCTCATCAGTAAAGCCTTTCGAAAAGATCCAACGGAAAATATGAGCTAGCAACTCATCATGACAAGAAAGTAAAATTCAGGAAAAATCCTAAGGCAGAGCAGCTTCAGGCTTCGGTGTGATACTATCATAGTCTGGGCGCAGTGGCTCACGCCTATAGTCCCTTCACTTTGGGAAGGCAAGTTGGGGCAGGTCACCTGAAGTCGGCCGTTGAAGACCACCCTGGCCCAAATGGAGAAACCTCCTCTACACTTTAAACAAAAGACAAAAATTTGCCTGGCGTGGTGGCGTGCTCATTTAGTCCCAGCTAGTCTGGAGGCTGAGGCAGGAGAATGCCTTGAGCCTAGGATGCGGAGGCTGCAGTGAGCTGAGCTCAGGCCACTGTAATCCAGCCTGGGGGACAGAGAGAGACACTGTCTCAAAAATAAATAAATATGTACATAAATAAATAAATAAAATGAAATGAAATTGAAATAATATTTTCACATTCCCCTCACCCGGCCCATTTTATTTTCAGAGTATTGGACAAACCACCTGTTTCCCTGTGCGTTAGAGATTTTTTTTCTCAGACATTGAAGTTTTCTAAGTGCAACTCCATAAAAAGTCTCATTTTTAGCGTAAATAGTTTCTTTATGGTTGTGAAACGTGAACTTTGCGATTCTGTGAGGAAGACTGAATTCCGAAATACCCCCTGCATTTCCCGCCCCTCGCGTCCCTGGGGAGTCCCTGGTGGGGCTGGGACCAGGGTCCCCAGGTCGCCGGGGCGGCGTGGGAACCCCAAGCCGGGGCAGCCCCACCTCCCCAGCCCACGCCCCCGGAGGCCTCCGCGCGGCAGGGGCAGGTGCAAGCCATCCGGGCGCCCCCACAGGCGGGGCTCCTCCAGGAGCCGGGGTGTTCGTGTGCACTCCCCTCCGGCCTGCTGGATGAGCTCCTGGCGAGCCCGGAGTTTCTGCAGCGGGCGCAACCTTTCCTAGAAACGGAGGTCCCGGGGGAGCTGGAGGCCTCGGAAGAGGCCGCCTGGCTGGAACCACCCCTCAGCGAGGAAGAATACCGGGCTCTGCTGGAGGAGCTTTAAAAGGACGCGGGGCGGGGACGGGGTCGCCGCAGGGCGGTGGCCGGTGGCCTCTCTTTCGCGGGGAACACCTGGCTCGGCGTGGAGGGGCGTGTGTTCCCTCCGGGCCGACCCGCCTGGGATTCCTGCCTTCCAGGTCTAGGCCCGGTGAGAGACTCCACAGAGCGGAGAGCTGCCATTCTTTCCTGGGCATCCCGGGGATGCCAGCGCCGGCCCAGGTACCAGCAGGTGGGCCGTCTACTGCGCATGCGCGGGTTCGCGGGCAGCCGCCTAGGCTCTGGGAGCAGCCCGGGCAGAGCTCTCGTGCCTTTCCGCCACCCCACCCCGGCCTGACCAACCCCTCGCCACCCACACCCCCAAACCCCCAACACCCACCCACGGAAAATGCGTCCTCCCCTGGGCTGGGTGGACACCCCCGTCCCGCGAAACAACGGGCCCTCGCAGGGTTCGGGCCCGCCATCCCTCCAGCAGCGGCTCGCCTCCTCTGCGCCTCCGCTCGACCGCCGCCCGCCCGCCCGTGCCCCTGCAGCCTCCCAGCTGCCACCGTGGAGCGCCTGGCGGCTGAACGCAGACCCCAGGCCCCGCGCCGGCGATGCCGACCGTTCCAGGCGGGAGGGAAGGCGGGCAGAAATGGAGACACGAAAGGGAGACGCAGAGGGGCCGAAGGTTGGGCAGAGGGAAGTTGGGAGGGTGGGAGGGAGGGAGGGAGGGAGGGAGAGAGAGGGAGGCAGTGAGGAACGGAGGGAGAGACAGAGCGACGCAGGGACAGAGGGCGGGCGGGAGGGAGCCAGGGACAGAGGGAGGAAGGCAGAGAGTAAAAACGGTCTCCGGCCTCCGGGAGCAACGGGACCCCCGCGCTCCGGGAAAAGGGTAAGGGCCCGGCGCCGGCTGAGGGCTGGGCCCACGGCCGCGGCGTCCGGCCGGCGGGGCACCCATTCGCCCCGATTCCGTGGCCCAAGGAACGGGCGGCTTCCTCAGAGACCAAAGACCGGGACCCGGGTTGCCATCGGGTTTTCACCCGCGTGGTTCACAGAACGCACATCCCCAGGCTGAGCCTCACAACGGAGCGCCAGGCCGACAGCCCCGACCGCAGAGGAGCCCCACTCAGGACGACTGAAGCGTGATTTGGGATTCCACGCTGCTGTGCCCTCTGCAAGGGGGCCTGTTGCTCACGTCTCTCCGGCCCCTGAAAGGCTGAGCATGTTGACTGTTTGCTTCTGGAGCTCTGCGGGCACCCACAGGCATCCAGGGAAGGGTGGAAGACTGGCATGGTGTCTCTTCGCTCCCCTTGCCAGTTTCCAAACCGGCCACACTGCAGACTCCCCATGTTGCGGGACACAGGAATCCATCGTCAGGCCATCACGCCGGGGATGCATCTTTTCCCTGGGGTCTCGCTCTGGTCTTCTGCGAGAAGACCTCCCAAGGTGCTGGGATTACAGGTCAGAGCCACCGCGCCCGGCCTGTACTTGTGTCTTTTCCAAAATTGACTATTTGGGGATAAGCTTAACATCCTCACTGCCTGCCTTTGCCCGCCACAAGTAATTAGCATACGCCTAAATAAAGTTTAAGCAAGCTAGCTCCACTATTCCCAAGCATGCATAATCTAGGGTCTAGTCTTTAGAAGTATAAAGGACAAATCGTAGGAGTACAACTACAGAAAATGTTGTACCCAAACTGGAAAGGCTTAAGTGATCAATTGACGGATTTGTGTTTCCTATGGAAGAGGGTAGAAGGCAGAGTGCTAATATAGATATATAGGGGAGAAGAGGACAGGGATTTTATGAAATGAATGCAGTCAAATCTTGGGAAAAGTTTCTTAAGTAGCATGAATGTTAGAGAGAGGATTCATGCAATTTCAATCTTAGCCGTGTCTAAAAATATCAAGACATAGCCAGCAGTTTTTGAAAAATAAATTATTCTCAACAAAACTATTAATGAGACTGATGAGGTGTTTCCTCTATTTTTTGTCTTCCAGTTACTTGGGTTTCACAGTCACGTATTCAAGGGAGTGTACGGCTGTTTGGTAAAATGAGAGAATTCCACATCATGTTTTTGTTTGTTTGTTTTTAAAGATGAAAGAGCTGAACAACCTTGTTTGGTGTTAGCAATACCACCAGATTGTTCAAATTTCTTTAGAATCGTACTCCTTAAATTACACTGTGATGTAGTTTCAAAAATTGTCTGTAATGGCCTGTCAATTGACAGCTCATTAGGACATTCTTCAGTTTGGCCGAAACCAAAAAACCTGAAACCGTCGAAATTGAAAAATAATGGGGTTTGCCAAATTCTGCTTCTTACACTTTCACCTACCACGCCGTGTTCAAATAGTGTGCTTGATAAGTATCGGAAACTTAAGGTACTCTTAATTTCAGTGTAGTTTCACCAAAGTGGTATTCTTTGTGAGAAAGCCATAATCTCATCAGTAAAGCCTTTCGAAAAGATCCAACGGAAAATATGAGCTAGCAACTCATCATGACAAGAAAGTAAAATTCAGGAAAAATCCTAAGGCAGAGCAGCTTCAGGCTTCGGTGTGATACTATCATAGTCTGGGCGCAGTGGCTCACGCCTATAGTCCCTTCACTTTGGGAAGGCAAGTTGGGGCAGGTCACCTGAAGTCGGCCGTTGAAGACCACCCTGGCCCAAATGGAGAAAACTCCTCTACACTTTAAACAAAAGACAAAAATTTGCCTGGCGTGGTGGCGTGCTCATTTAGTCCCAGCTAGTCTGGAGGCTGAGGCAGGAGAATGCCTTGAGCCTAGGATGCGGAGGCTGCAGTGAGCTGAGCTCAGGCCACTGTAATCCAGCCTGGGGGACAGAGAGAGACACTGTCTCAAAAATAAATAAATATGTACATAAATAAATAAATAAAATGAAATGAAATTGAAATAATATTTTCACATTCCCCTCACCCGGCCCATTTTATTTTCAGAGTATTGGACAAACCACCTGTTTCCCTGTGCGTTAGAGATTTTTTTTCTCAGACATTGAAGTTTTCTAAGTGCAACTCCATAAAAAGTCTCATTTTTAGCGTAAATAGTTTCTTTATGGTTGTGAAACGTGAACTTTGCGATTCTGTGAGGAAGACTGAATTCCGAAATACCCCCTGCATTTCCCGCCCCTCGCGTCCCTGGGGAGTCCCTGGTGGGGCTGGGACCAGGGTCCCCAGGTCGCCGGGGCGGCGTGGGAACCCCAAGCCGGGGCAGCCCCACCTCCCCAGCCCACGCCCCCGGAGGCCTCCGCGCGGCAGGGGCAGGTGCAAGCCATCCGGGCGCCCCCACAGGCGGGGCTCCTCCAGGAGCCGGGGTGTTCGTGTGCACTCCCCTCCGGCCTGCTGGATGAGCTCCTGGCGAGCCCGGAGTTTCTGCAGCGGGCGCAACCTTTCCTAGAAACGGAGGTCCCGGGGGAGCTGGAGGCCTCGGAAGAGGCCGCCTGGCTGGAACCACCCCTCAGCGAGGAAGAATACCGGGCTCTGCTGGAGGAGCTTTAAAAGGACGCGGGGCGGGGACGGGGTCGCCGCAGGGCGGTGGCCGGTGGCCTCTCTTTCGCGGGGAACACCTGGCTCGGCGTGGAGGGGCGTGTGTTCCCTCCGGGCCGACCCGCCTGGGATTCCTGCCTTCCAGGTCTAGGCCCGGTGAGAGACTCCACAGAGCGGAGAGCTGCCATTCTTTCCTGGGCATCCCGGGGATGCCAGCGCCGGCCCAGGTACCAGCAGGTGGGCCGTCTACTGCGCATGCGCGGGTTCGCGGGCAGCCGCCTAGGCTCTGGGAGCAGCCCGGGCAGAGCTCTCGTGCCTTTCCGCCACCCCACCCCGGCCTGACCAACCCCTCGCCACCCACACCCCCAAACCCCCAACACCCACCCACGGAAAATGCGTCCTCCCCTGGGCTGGGTGGACACCCCCGTCCCGCGAAACAACGGGCCCTCGCAGGGTTCGGGCCCGCCATCCCTCCAGCAGCGGCTCGCCTCCTCTGCGCCTCCGCTCGACCGCCGCCCGCCCGCCCGTGCCCGTGCAGCCTCCCAGCTGCCACCGTGGAGCGCCTGGCGGCTGAACGCAGACCCCAGGCCCCGCGCCGGCGATGCCGACCGTTCCAGGCGGGAGGGAAGGCGGGCAGAGATGGAGACAGGAAAGGGAGACGCAGAGGGGCCGAAGGTTGGGCAGAGGGAAGTTGGGAGGGTGGGAGGGAGGGAGGGAGGGAGGGAGAGAGAGGGAGGCAGTGAGGAACGGAGGGAGAGACAGAGCGACGCAGGGACAGAGGGCGGGCGGGAGGGAGCCAGGGACAGAGGGAGGAAGGCAGAGAGAAAAAACGGTCTCCGGCCTCCGGGAGCAACGGGACCCCCGCGCTCCGGGAAAAGGGTAAGGGCCCGGCGCCGGCTGAGGGCTGGGCCCACGGCCGCGGCGTCCGGCCGGCGGGGCACCCATTCGCCCCGATTCCGTGGCCCAAGGAACGGGCGGCTTCCTCAGAGACCAAAGACCGGGACCCGGGTTGCCATCGGGTTTTCACCCGCGTGGTTCACAGAACGCACATCCCCAGGCTGAGCCTCACAACGGAGCGCCAGGCCGACAGCCCCGACCGCAGAGGAGCCCCACTCAGGACGACTGAAGCGTGATTTGGGATTCCACGCTGCTGTGCCCTCTGCAAGGGGGCCTGTTGCTCACGTCTCTCCGGCCCCTGAAAGGCTGAGCATGTTGACTGTTTGCTTCTGGAGCTCTGCGGGCACCCACAGGCATCCAGGGAAGGGTGGAAGACTGGCATGGTGTCTCTTCGCTCCCCTTGCCAGTTTCCAAACCGGCCACACTGCAGACTCCCCATGTTGCGGGACACAGGAATCCATCGTCAGGCCATCACGCCGGGGATGCATCTTTTCCCTGGGGTCTCGCTCTGGTCTTCTGCGAGAAGACCTCCCAAGGTGCTGGGATTACAGGTCAGAGCCACCGCGCCCGGCCTGTACTTGTGTCTTTTCCAAAATTGACTATTTGGGGATAAGCTTAACATCCTCACTGCCTGCCTTTGCCCGCCACAAGTAATTAGCATACGCCTAAATAAAGTTTAAGCAAGCTAGCTCCACTATTCCCAAGCATGCATAATCTAGGGTCTAGTCTTTAGAAGTATAAAGGACAAATCGTAGGAGTACAACTACAGAAAATGTTGTACCCAAACTGGAAAGGCTTAAGTGATCAATTGACGGATTTGTGTTTCCTATGGAAGAGGGTAGAAGGCAGAGTGCTAATATAGATATATAGGGGAGAAGAGGACAGGGCTTTTATGAAATGAATGCAGTCAAATCTTGGGAAAAGTTTCTTAAGTAGCATGAATGTTAGAGAGAGGATTCATGCAATTTCAATCTTAGCCGTGTCTAAAAATATCAAGACATAGCCAGCAGTTTTTGAAAAATAAATTATTCTCAACAAAACTATTAATGAGACTGATGAGGTGTTTCCTCTATTTTTTGTCTTCCAGTTACTTGGGTTTCACAGTCACGTATTCAAGGGAGTGTACGGCTGTTTGGTAAAATGAGAGAATTCCACATCATGTTTTTGTTTGTTTGTTTTTAAAGATGAAAGAGCTGAACAACCTTGTTTGGTGTTAGCAATACCACCAGATTGTTCAAATTTCTTTAGAATCGTACTCCTTAAATTACACTGTGATGTAGTTTCAAAAATTGTCTGTAATGGCCTGTCAATTGACAGCTCATTAGGACATTCTTCAGTTTGGCCGAAACCAAAAAACCTGAAACCGTCGAAATTGAAAAATAATGGGGTTTGCCAAATTCTGCTTCTTACACTTTCACCTACCACGCCGTGTTCAAATAGTGTGCTTGATAAGTATCGGAAACTTAAGGTACTCTTAATTTCAGTATAGTTCCACCAAAGTGGTATTCTTTGTGAGAAAGCCATAATCTCATCAGTAAAGCCTTTCGAAAAGATCCAACGGAAAATATGAGCTAGCAACTCATCATGACAAGAAAGTAAAATTCAGGAAAAATCCTAAGGCAGAGCAGCTTCAGGCTTCGGTGTGATACTATCATAGTCTGGGCGCAGTGGCTCACGCCTATAGTCCCTTCACTTTGGGAAGGCAAGTTGGGGCAGGTCACCTGAAGTCGGCCGTTGAAGACCACCCTGGCCCAAATGGAGAAACCTCCTCTACACTTTAAACAAAAGACAAAAATTTGCCTGGCGTGGTGGCGTGCTCATTTAGTCCCAGCTAGTCTGGAGGCTGAGGCAGGAGAATGCCTTGAGCCTAGGATGCGGAGGCTGCAGTGAGCTGAGCTCAGGCCACTGTAATCCAGCCTGGGGGACAGAGGGAGACACTGTCTCAAAAATAAATAAATATGTACATAAATAAATAAATAAAATGAAATGAAATTGAAATAATATTTTCACATTCCCCTCACCCGGCCCATTTTATTTTCAGAGTATTGGACAAACCACCTGTTTCCCTGTGCGTTAGAGATTTTTTTTCTCAGACATTGAAGTTTTCTAAGTGCAACTCCATAAAAAGTCTCATTTTTAGCGTAAATAGTTTCTTTATGGTTGTGAAACGTGAACTTTGCGATTCTGTGAGGAAGACTGAATTCCGAAATACCCCCTGCATTTCCCGCCCCTCGCGTCCCTGGGGAGTCCCTGGTGGGGCTGGGACCAGGGTCCCCAGGTCGCCGGGGCGGCGTGGGAACCCCAAGCCGGGGCAGCCCCACCTCCCCAGCCCACGCCCCCGGAGGCCTCCGCGCGGCAGGGGCAGGTGCAAGCCATCCGGGCGCCCCCACAGGCGGGGCTCCTCCAGGAGCCGGGGTGTTCGTGTGCACTCCCCTCCGGCCTGCTGGATGAGCTCCTGGCGAGCCCGGAGTTTCTGCAGCGGGCGCAAGCTTTCCTAGAAACGGAGGTCCCGGGGGAGCTGGAGGCCTCGGAAGAGGCCGCCTGGCTGGAACCACCCCTCAGCGAGGAAGAATACCGGGCTCTGCTGGAGGAGCTTTAAAAGGACGCGGGGCGGGGACGGGGTCGCCGCAGGGCGGTGGCCGGTGGCCTCTCTTTCGCGGGGAACACCTGGCTCGGCGTGGAGGGGCGTGTGTTCCCTCCGGGCCGACCCGCCTGGGATTCCTGCCTTCCAGGTCTAGGCCCGGTGAGAGACTCCACAGAGCGGAGAGCTGCCATTCTTTCCTGGGCATCCCGGGGATGCCAGCGCCGGCCCAGGTACCAGCAGGTGGGCCGTCTACTGCGCATGCGCGGGTTCGCGGGCAGCCGCCTAGGCTCTGGGAGCAGCCCGGGCAGAGCTCTCGTGCCTTTCCGCCACCCCACCCCGGCCTGACCAACCCCTCGCCACCCACACCCCCAAACCCCCAACACCCACCCACGGAAAATGCGTCCTCCCCTGGGCTGGGTGGACACCCCCGTCCCGCGAAACAACGGGCCCTCGCAGGGTTCGGGCCCGCCATCCCTCCAGCAGCGGCTCGCCTCCTCTGCGCCTCCGCTCGACCGCCGCCCGCCCGCCCGTGCCCGTGCAGCCTCCCAGCTGCCACCGTGGAGCGCCTGGCGGCTGAACGCAGACCCCAGGCCCCGCGCCGGCGATGCCGACCGTTCCAGGCGGGAGGGAAGGCGGGCAGAGATGGAGACAGGAAAGGGAGACGCAGAGGGGCCGAAGGTTGGGCAGAGGGAAGTTGGGAGGGTGGGAGGGAGGGAGGGAGGGAGGGAGAGAGAGGGAGGCAGTGAGGAACGGAGGGAGAGACAGAGCGACGCAGGGACAGAGGGCGGGCGGGAGGGAGCCAGGGACAGAGGGAGGAAGGCAGAGAGAAAAAACGGTCTCCGGCCTCCGGGAGCAACGGGACCCCCGCGCTCCGGGAAAAGGGTAAGGGCCCGGCGCCGGCTGAGGGCTGGGCCCACGGCCGCGGCGTCCGGCCGGCGGGGCACCCATTCGCCCCGATTCCGTGGCCCAAGGAACGGGCGGCTTCCTCAGAGACCAAAGACCGGGACCCGGGTTGCCATCGGGTTTTCACCCGCGTGGTTCACAGAACGCACATCCCCAGGCTGAGCCTCACAACGGAGCGCCAGGCCGACAGCCCCGACCGCAGAGGAGCCCCACTCAGGACGACTGAAGCGTGATTTGGGATTCCACGCTGCTGTGCCCTCTGCAAGGGGGCCTGTTGCTCACGTCTCTCCGGCCCCTGAAAGGCTGAGCATGTTGACTGTTTGCTTCTGGAGCTCTGCGGGCACCCACAGGCATCCAGGGAAGGGTGGAAGACTGGCATGGTGTCTCTTCGCTCCCCTTGCCAGTTTCCAAACCGGCCACACTGCAGACTCCCCATGTTGCGGGACACAGGAATCCATCGTCAGGCCATCACGCCGGGGATGCATCTTTTCCCTGGGGTCTCGCTCTGGTCTTCTGCGAGAAGACCTCCCAAGGTGCTGGGATTACAGGTCAGAGCCACCGCGCCCGGCCTGTACTTGTGTCTTTTCCAAAATTGACTATTTGGGGATAAGCTTAACATCCTCACTGCCTGCCTTTGCCCGCCACAAGTAATTAGCATACGCCTAAATAAAGTTTAAGCAAGCTAGCTCCACTATTCCCAAGCATGCATAATCTAGGGTCTAGTCTTTAGAAGTATAAAGGACAAATCGTAGGAGTACAACTACAGAAAATGTTGTACCCAAACTGGAAAGGCTTAAGTGATCAATTGACGGATTTGTGTTTCCTATGGAAGAGGGTAGAAGGCAGAGTGCTAATATAGATATATAGGGGAGAAGAGGACAGGGCTTTTATGAAATGAATGCAGTCAAATCTTGGGAAAAGTTTCTTAAGTAGCATGAATGTTAGAGAGAGGATTCATGCAATTTCAATCTTAGCCGTGTCTAAAAATATCAAGACATAGCCAGCAGTTTTTGAAAAATAAATTATTCTCAACAAAACTATTAATGAGACTGATGAGGTGTTTCCTCTATTTTTTGTCTTCCAGTTACTTGGGTTTCACAGTCACGTATTCAAGGGAGTGTACGGCTGTTTGGTAAAATGAGAGAATTCCACATCATGTTTTTGTTTGTTTGTTTTTAAAGATGAAAGAGCTGAACAACCTTGTTTGGTGTTAGCAATACCACCAGATTGTTCAAATTTCTTTAGAATCGTACTCCTTAAATTACACTGTGATGTAGTTTCAAAAATTGTCTGTAATGGCCTGTCAATTGACAGCTCATTAGGACATTCTTCAGTTTGGCCGAAACCAAAAAACCTGAAACCGTCGAAATTGAAAAATAATGGGGTTTGCCAAATTCTGCTTCTTACACTTTCACCTACCACGCCGTGTTCAAATAGTGTGCTTGATAAGTATCGGAAACTTAAGGTACTCTTAATTTCAGTATAGTTCCACCAAAGTGGTATTCTTTGTGAGAAAGCCATAATCTCATCAGTAAAGCCTTTCGAAAAGATCCAACGGAAAATATGAGCTAGCAACTCATCATGACAAGAAAGTAAAATTCAGGAAAAATCCTAAGGCAGAGCAGCTTCAGGCTTCGGTGTGATACTATCATAGTCTGGGCGCAGTGGCTCACGCCTATAGTCCCTTCACTTTGGGAAGGCAAGTTGGGGCAGGTCACCTGAAGTCGGCCGTTGAAGACCACCCTGGCCCAAATGGAGAAACCTCCTCTACACTTTAAACAAAAGACAAAAATTTGCCTGGCGTGGTGGCGTGCTCATTTAGTCCCAGCTAGTCTGGAGGCTGAGGCAGGAGAATGCCTTGAGCCTAGGATGCGGAGGCTGCAGTGAGCTGAGCTCAGGCCACTGTAATCCAGCCTGGGGGACAGAGGGAGACACTGTCTCAAAAATAAATAAATATGTACATAAATAAATAAATAAAATGAAATGAAATTGAAATAATATTTTCACATTCCCCTCACCCGGCCCATTTTATTTTCAGAGTATTGGACAAACCACCTGTTTCCCTGTGCGTTAGAGATTTTTTTTCTCAGACATTGAAGTTTTCTAAGTGCAACTCCATAAAAAGTCTCATTTTTAGCGTAAATAGTTTCTTTATGGTTGTGAAACGTGAACTTTGCGATTCTGTGAGGAAGACTGAATTCCGAAATACCCCCTGCATTTCCCGCCCCTCGCGTCCCTGGGGAGTCCCTGGTGGGGCTGGGACCAGGGTCCCCAGGTCGCCGGGGCGGCGTGGGAACCCCAAGCCGGGGCAGCCCCACCTCCCCAGCCCACGCCCCCGGAGGCCTCCGCGCGGCAGGGGCAGGTGCAAGCCATCCGGGCGCCCCCACAGGCGGGGCTCCTCCAGGAGCCGGGGTGTTCGTGTGCACTCCCCTCCGGCCTGCTGGATGAGCTCCTGGCGAGCCCGGAGTTTCTGCAGCGGGCGCAACCTTTCCTAGAAACGGAGGTCCCGGGGGAGCTGGAGGCCTCGGAAGAGGCCGCCTGGCTGGAACCACCCCTCAGCGAGGAAGAATACCGGGCTCTGCTGGAGGAGCTTTAAAAGGACGCGGGGCGGGGACGGGGTCGCCGCAGGGCGGTGGCCGGTGGCCTCTCTTTCGCGGGGAACACCTGGCTCGGCGTGGAGGGGCGTGTGTTCCCTCCGGGCCGACCCGCCTGGGATTCCTGCCTTCCAGGTCTAGGCCCGGTGAGAGACTCCACAGAGCGGAGAGCTGCCATTCTTTCCTGGGCATCCCGGGGATGCCAGCGCCGGCCCAGGTACCAGCAGGTGGGCCGTCTACTGCGCATGCGCGGGTTCGCGGGCAGCCGCCTAGGCTCTGGGAGCAGCCCGGGCAGAGCTCTCGTGCCTTTCCGCCACCCCACCCCGGCCTGACCAACCCCTCGCCACCCACACCCCCAAACCCCCAACACCCACCCACGGAAAATGCGTCCTCCCCTGGGCTGGGTGGACACCCCCGTCCCGCGAAACAACGGGCCCTCGCAGGGTTCGGGCCCGCCATCCCTCCAGCAGCGGCTCGCCTCCTCTGCGCCTCCGCTCGACCGCCGCCCGCCCGCCCGTGCCCGTGCAGCCTCCCAGCTGCCACCGTGGAGCGCCTGGCGGCTGAACGCAGACCCCAGGCCCCGCGCCGGCGATGCCGACCGTTCCAGGCGGGAGGGAAGGCGGGCAGAGATGGAGACACGAAAGGGAGACGCAGAGGGGCCGAAGGTTGGGCAGAGGGAAGTTGGGAGGGTGGGAGGGAGGGAGGGAGGGAGGGAGAGAGAGGGAGGCAGTGAGGAACGGAGGGAGAGACAGAGCGACGCAGGGACAGAGGGCGGGCGGGAGGGAGCCAGGGACAGAGGGAGGAAGGCAGAGAGAAAAAACGGTCTCCGGCCTCCGGGAGCAACGGGACCCCCGCGCTCCGGGAAAAGGGTAAGGGCCCGGCGCCGGCTGAGGGCTGGGCCCACGGCCGCGGCGTCCGGCCGGCGGGGCACCCATTCGCCCCGATTCCGTGGCCCAAGGAACGGGCGGCTTCCTCAGAGACCAAAGACCGGGACCCGGGTTGCCATCGGGTTTTCACCCGCGTGGTTCACAGAACGCACATCCCCAGGCTGAGCCTCACAACGGAGCGCCAGGCCGACAGCCCCGACCGCAGAGGAGCCCCACTCAGGACGACTGAAGCGTGATTTGGGATTCCACGCTGCTGTGCCCTCTGCAAGGGGGCCTGTTGCTCACGTCTCTCCGGCCCCTGAAAGGCTGAGCATGTTGACTGTTTGCTTCTGGAGCTCTGCGGGCACCCACAGGCATCCAGGGAAGGGTGGAAGACTGGCATGGTGTCTCTTCGCTCCCCTTGCCAGTTTCCAAACCGGCCACACTGCAGACTCCCCATGTTGCGGGACACAGGAATCCATCGTCAGGCCATCACGCCGGGGATGCATCTTTTCCCTGGGGTCTCGCTCTGGTCTTCTGCGAGAAGACCTCCCAAGGTGCTGGGATTACAGGTCAGAGCCACCGCGCCCGGCCTGTACTTGTGTCTTTTCCAAAATTGACTATTTGGGGATAAGCTTAACATCCTCACTGCCTGCCTTTGCCCGCCACAAGTAATTAGCATACGCCTAAATAAAGTTTAAGCAAGCTAGCTCCACTATTCCCAAGCATGCATAATCTAGGGTCTAGTCTTTAGAAGTATAAAGGACAAATCGTAGGAGTACAACTACAGAAAATGTTGTACCCAAACTGGAAAGGCTTAAGTGATCAATTGACGGATTTGTGTTTCCTATGGAAGAGGGTAGAAGGCAGAGTGCTAATATAGATATATAGGGGAGAAGAGGACAGGGCTTTTATGAAATGAATGCAGTCAAATCTTGGGAAAAGTTTCTTAAGTAGCATGAATGTTAGAGAGAGGATTCATGCAATTTCAATCTTAGCCGTGTCTAAAAATATCAAGACATAGCCAGCAGTTTTTGAAAAATAAATTATTCTCAACAAAACTATTAATGAGACTGATGAGGTGTTTCCTCTATTTTTTGTCTTCCAGTTACTTGGGTTTCACAGTCACGTATTCAAGGGAGTGTACGGCTGTTTGGTAAAATGAGAGAATTCCACATCATGTTTTTGTTTGTTTGTTTTTAAAGATGAAAGAGCTGAACAACCTTGTTTGGTGTTAGCAATACCACCAGATTGTTCAAATTTCTTTAGAATCGTACTCCTTAAATTACACTGTGATGTAGTTTCAAAAATTGTCTGTAATGGCCTGTCAATTGACAGCTCATTAGGACATTCTTCAGTTTGGCCGAAACCAAAAAACCTGAAACCGTCGAAATTGAAAAATAATGGGGTTTGCCAAATTCTGCTTCTTACACTTTCACCTACCACGCCGTGTTCAAATAGTGTGCTTGATAAGTATCGGAAACTTAAGGTACTCTTAATTTCAGTATAGTTTCACCAAAGTGGTATTCTTTGTGAGAAAGCCATAATCTCATCAGTAAAGCCTTTCGAAAAGATCCAACGGAAAATATGAGCTAGCAACTCATCATGACAAGAAAGTAAAATTCAGGAAAAATCCTAAGGCAGAGCAGCTTCAGGCTTCGGTGTGATACTATCATAGTCTGGGCGCAGTGGCTCACGCCTATAGTCCCTTCACTTTGGGAAGGCAAGTTGGGGCAGGTCACCTGAAGTCGGCCGTTGAAGACCACCCTGGCCCAAATGGAGAAACCTCCTCTACACTTTAAACAAAAGACAAAAATTTGCCTGGCGTGGTGGCGTGCTCATTTAGTCCCAGCTAGTCTGGAGGCTGAGGCAGGAGAATGCCTTGAGCCTAGGATGCGGAGGCTGCAGTGAGCTGAGCTCAGGCCACTGTAATCCAGCCTGGGGGACAGAGAGAGACACTGTCTCAAAAATAAATAAATATGTACATAAATAAATAAATAAAATGAAATGAAATTGAAATAATATTTTCACATTCCCCTCACCCGGCCCATTTTATTTTCAGAGTATTGGACAAACCACCTGTTTCCCTGTGCGTTAGAGATTTTTTTTCTCAGACATTGAAGTTTTCTAAGTGCAACTCCATAAAAAGTCTCATTTTTAGCGTAAATAGTTTCTTTATGGTTGTGAAACGTGAACTTTGCGATTCTGTGAGGAAGACTGAATTCCGAAATACCCCCTGCATTTCCCGCCCCTCGCGTCCCTGGGGAGTCCCTGGTGGGGCTGGGACCAGGGTCCCCAGGTCGCCGGGGCGGCGTGGGAACCCCAAGCCGGGGCAGCCCCACCTCCCCAGCCCACGCCCCCGGAGGCCTCCGCGCGGCAGGGGCAGGTGCAAGCCATCCGGGCGCCCCCACAGGCGGGGCTCCTCCAGGAGCCGGGGTGTTCGTGTGCACTCCCCTCCGGCCTGCTGGATGAGCTCCTGGCGAGCCCGGAGTTTCTGCAGCGGGCGCAACCTTTCCTAGAAACGGAGGTCCCGGGGGAGCTGGAGGCCTCGGAAGAGGCCGCCTGGCTGGAACCACCCCTCAGCGAGGAAGAATACCGGGCTCTGCTGGAGGAGCTTTAAAAGGACGCGGGGCGGGGACGGGGTCGCCGCAGGGCGGTGGCCGGTGGCCTCTCTTTCGCGGGGAACACCTGGCTCGGCGTGGAGGGGCGTGTGTTCCCTCCGGGCCGACCCGCCTGGGATTCCTGCCTTCCAGGTCTAGGCCCGGTGAGAGACTCCACAGAGCGGAGAGCTGCCATTCTTTCCTGGGCATCCCGGGGATGCCAGCGCCGGCCCAGGTACCAGCAGGTGGGCCGTCTACTGCGCATGCGCGGGTTCGCGGGCAGCCGCCTAGGCTCTGGGAGCAGCCCGGGCAGAGCTCTCGTGCCTTTCCGCCACCCCACCCCGGCCTGACCAACCCCTCGCCACCCACACCCCCAAACCCCCAACACCCACCCACGGAAAATGCGTCCTCCCCTGGGCTGGGTGGACACCCCCGTCCCGCGAAACAACGGGCCCTCGCAGGGTTCGGGCCCGCCATCCCTCCAGCAGCGGCTCGCCTCCTCTGCGCCTCCGCTCGACCGCCGCCCGCCCGCCCGTGCCCCTGCAGCCTCCCAGCTGCCACCGTGGAGCGCCTGGCGGCTGAACGCAGACCCCAGGCCCCGCGCCGGCGATGCCGACCGTTCCAGGCGGGAGGGAAGGCGGGCAGAAATGGAGACACGAAAGGGAGACGCAGAGGGGCCGAAGGTTGGGCAGAGGGAAGTTGGGAGGGTGGGAGGGAGGGAGGGAGGGAGGGAGAGAGAGGGAGGCAGTGAGGAACGGAGGGAGAGACAGAGCGACGCAGGGACAGAGGGCGGGCGGGAGGGAGCCAGGGACAGAGGGAGGAAGGCAGAGAGTAAAAACGGTCTCCGGCCTCCGGGAGCAACGGGACCCCCGCGCTCCGGGAAAAGGGTAAGGGCCCGGCGCCGGCTGAGGGCTGGGCCCACGGCCGCGGCGTCCGGCCGGCGGGGCACCCATTCGCCCCGATTCCGTGGCCCAAGGAACGGGCGGCTTCCTCAGAGACCAAAGACCGGGACCCGGGTTGCCATCGGGTTTTCACCCGCGTGGTTCACAGAACGCACATCCCCAGGCTGAGCCTCACAACGGAGCGCCAGGCCGACAGCCCCGACCGCAGAGGAGCCCCACTCAGGACGACTGAAGCGTGATTTGGGATTCCACGCTGCTGTGCCCTCTGCAAGGGGGCCTGTTGCTCACGTCTCTCCGGCCCCTGAAAGGCTGAGCATGTTGACTGTTTGCTTCTGGAGCTCTGCGGGCACCCACAGGCATCCAGGGAAGGGTGGAAGACTGGCATGGTGTCTCTTCGCTCCCCTTGCCAGTTTCCAAACCGGCCACACTGCAGACTCCCCATGTTGCGGGACACAGGAATCCATCGTCAGGCCATCACGCCGGGGATGCATCTTTTCCCTGGGGTCTCGCTCTGGTCTTCTGCGAGAAGACCTCCCAAGGTGCTGGGATTACAGGTCAGAGCCACCGCGCCCGGCCTGTACTTGTGTCTTTTCCAAAATTGACTATTTGGGGATAAGCTTAACATCCTCACTGCCTGCCTTTGCCCCCCACAAGTAATTAGCATACGCCTAAATAAAGTTTAAGCAAGCTAGCTCCACTATTCCCAAGCATGCATAATCTAGGGTCTAGTCTTTAGAAGTATAAAGGACAAATCGTAGGAGTACAACTACAGAAAATGTTGTACCCAAACTGGAAAGGCTTAAGTGATCAATTGACGGATTTGTGTTTCCTATGGAAGAGGGTAGAAGGCAGAGTGCTAATATAGATATATAGGGGAGAAGAGGACAGGGCTTTTATGAAATGAATGCAGTCAAATCTTGGGAAAAGTTTCTTAAGTAGCATGAATGTTAGAGAGAGGATTCATGCAATTTCAATCTTAGCCGTGTCTAAAAATATCAAGACATAGCCAGCAGTTTTTGAAAAATAAATTATTCTCAACAAAACTATTAATGAGACTGATGAGGTGTTTCCTCTATTTTTTGTCTTCCAGTTACTTGGGTTTCACAGTCACGTATTCAAGGGAGTGTACGGCTGTTTGGTAAAATGAGAGAATTCCACATCATGTTTTTGTTTGTTTGTTTTTAAAGATGAAAGAGCTGAACAACCTTGTTTGGTGTTAGCAATACCACCAGATTGTTCAAATTTCTTTAGAATCGTACTCCTTAAATTACACTGTGATGTAGTTTCAAAAATTGTCTGTAATGGCCTGTCAATTGACAGCTCATTAGGACATTCTTCAGTTTGGCCGAAACCAAAAAACCTGAAACCGTCGAAATTGAAAAATAATGGGGTTTGCCAAATTCTGCTTCTTACACTTTCACCTACCACGCCGTGTTCAAATAGTGTGCTTGATAAGTATCGGAAACTTAAGGTACTCTTAATTTCAGTGTAGTTTCACCAAAGTGGTATTCTTTGTGAGAAAGCCATAATCTCATCAGTAAAGCCTTTCGAAAAGATCCAACGGAAAATATGAGCTAGCAACTCATCATGACAAGAAAGTAAAATTCAGGAAAAATCCTAAGGCAGAGCAGCTTCAGGCTTCGGTGTGATACTATCATAGTCTGGGCGCAGTGGCTCACGCCTATAGTCCCTTCACTTTGGGAAGGCAAGTTGGGGCAGGTCACCTGAAGTCGGCCGTTGAAGACCACCCTGGCCCAAATGGAGAAACCTCCTCTACACTTTAAACAAAAGACAAAAATTTGCCTGGTGTGGTGGCGTGCTCATTTAGTCCCAGCTAGTCTGGAGGCTGAGGCAGGAGAATGCCTTGAGCCTAGGATGCGGAGGCTGCAGTGAGCTGAGCTCAGGCCACTGTAATCCAGCCTGGGGGACAGAGAGAGACACTGTCTCAAAAATAAATAAATATGTACATAAATAAATAAATAAAATGAAATGAAATTGAAATAATATTTTCACATTCCCCTCACCCGGCCCATTTTATTTTCAGAGTATTGGACAAACCACCTGTTTCCCTGTGCGTTAGAGATTTTTTTTCTCAGACATTGAAGTTTTCTAAGTGCAACTCCATAAAAAGTCTCATTTTTAGCGTAAATAGTTTCTTTATGGTTGTGAAACGTGAACTTTGCGATTCTGTGAGGAAGACTGAATTCCGAAATACCCCCTGCATTTCCCGCCCCTCGCGTCCCTGGGGAGTCCCTGGTGGGGCTGGGACCAGGGTCCCCAGGTCGCCGGGGCGGCGTGGGAACCCCAAGCCGGGGCAGCCCCACCTCCCCAGCCCACGCCCCCGGAGGCCTCCGCGCGGCAGGGGCAGGTGCAAGCCATCCGGGCGCCCCCACAGGCGGGGCTCCTCCAGGAGCCGGGGTGTTCGTGTGCACTCCCCTCCGGCCTGCTGGATGAGCTCCTGGCGAGCCCGGAGTTTCTGCAGCGGGCGCAACCTTTCCTAGAAACGGAGGTCCCGGGGGAGCTGGAGGCCTCGGAAGAGGCCGCCTGGCTGGAACCACCCCTCAGCGAGGAAGAATACCGGGCTCTGCTGGAGGAGCTTTAAAAGGACGCGGGGCGGGGACGGGGTCGCCGCAGGGCGGTGGCCGGTGGCCTCTCTTTCGCGGGGAACACCTGGCTCGGCGTGGAGGGGCGTGTGTTCCCTCCGGGCCGACCCGCCTGGGATTCCTGCCTTCCAGGTCTAGGCCCGGTGAGAGACTCCACAGAGCGGAGAGCTGCCATTCTTTCCTGGGCATCCCGGGGATGCCAGCGCCGGCCCAGGTACCAGCAGGTGGGCCGTCTACTGCGCATGCGCGGGTTCGCGGGCAGCCGCCTAGGCTCTGGGAGCAGCCCGGGCAGAGCTCTCCTGCCTTTCCGCCACCCCACCCCGGCCTGACCAACCCCTCGCCACCCACACCCCCAAACCCCCAACACCCACCCACGGAAAATGCGTCCTCCCCTGGGCTGGGTGGACACCCCCGTCCCGCGAAACAACGGGCCCTCGCAGGGTTCGGGCCCGCCATCCCTCCAGCAGCGGCTCGCCTCCTCTGCGCCTCCGCTCGACCGCCGCCCGCCCGCCCGTGCCCCTGCAGCCTCCCAGCTGCCACCGTGGAGCGCCTGGCGGCTGAACGCAGACCCCAGGCCCCGCGCCGGCGATGCCGACCGTTCCAGGCGGGAGGGAAGGCGGGCAGAGATGGAGACACGAAAGGGAGACGCAGAGGGGCCGAAGGTTGGGCAGAGGGAAGTTGGGAGGGTGGGAGGGAGGGAGGGAGGGAGGGAGAGAGAGGGAGGCAGTGAGGAACGGAGGGAGAGACAGAGCGACGCAGGGACAGAGGGCGGGCGGGAGGGAGCCAGGGACAGAGGGAGGAAGGCAGAGAGTAAAAACGGTCTCCGGCCTCCGGGAGCAACGGGACCCCCGCGCTCCGGGAAAAGGGTAAGGGCCCGGCGCCGGCTGAGGGCTGGGCCCACGGCCGCGGCGTCCGGCCGGCGGGGCACCCATTCGCCCCGATTCCGTGGCCCAAGGAACGGGCGGCTTCCTCAGAGACCAAAGACCGGGACCCGGGTTGCCATCGGGTTTTCACCCGCGTGGTTCACAGAACGCACATCCCCAGGCTGAGCCTCACAACGGAGCGCCAGGCCGACAGCCCCGACCGCAGAGGAGCCCCACTCAGGACGACTGAAGCGTGATTTGGGATTCCACGCTGCTGTGCCCTCTGCAAGGGGGCCTGTTGCTCACGTCTCTCCGGCCCCTGAAAGGCTGAGCATGTTGACTGTTTGCTTCTGGAGCTCTGCGGGCACCCACAGGCATCCAGGGAAGGGTGGAAGACTGGCATGGTGTCTCTTCGCTCCCCTTGCCAGTTTCCAAACCGGCCACACTGCAGACTCCCCATGTTGCGGGACACAGGAATCCATCGTCAGGCCATCACGCCGGGGATGCATCTTTTCCCTGGGGTCTCGCTCTGGTCTTCTGCGAGAAGACCTCCCAAGGTGCTGGGATTACAGGTCAGAGCCACCGCGCCCGGCCTGTACTTGTGTCTTTTCCAAAATTGACTATTTGGGGATAAGCTTAACATCCTCACTGCCTGCCTTTGCCCGCCACAAGTAATTAGCATACGCCTAAATAAAGTTTAAGCAAGCTAGCTCCACTATTCCCAAGCATGCATAATCTAGGGTCTAGTCTTTAGAAGTATAAAGGACAAATCGTAGGAGTACAACTACAGAAAATGTTGTACCCAAACTGGAAAGGCTTAAGTGATCAATTGACGGATTTGTGTTTCCTATGGAAGAGGGTAGAAGGCAGAGTGCTAATATAGATATATAGGGGAGAAGAGGACAGGGCTTTTATGAAATGAATGCAGTCAAATCTTGGGAAAAGTTTCTTAAGTAGCATGAATGTTAGAGAGAGGATTCATGCAATTTCAATCTTAGCCGTGTCTAAAAATATCAAGACATAGCCAGCAGTTTTTGAAAAATAAATTATTCTCAACAAAACTATTAATGAGACTGATGAGGTGTTTCCTCTATTTTTTGTCTTCCAGTTACTTGGGTTTCACAGTCACGTATTCAAGGGAGTGTACGGCTGTTTGGTAAAATGAGAGAATTCCACATCATGTTTTTGTTTGTTTGTTTTTAAAGATGAAAGAGCTGAACAACCTTGTTTGGTGTTAGCAATACCACCAGATTGTTCAAATTTCTTTAGAATCGTACTCCTTAAATTACACTGTGATGTAGTTTCAAAAATTGTCTGTAATGGCCTGTCAATTGACAGCTCATTAGGACATTCTTCAGTTTGGCCGAAACCAAAAAACCTGAAACCGTCGAAATTGAAAAATAATGGGGTTTGCCAAATTCTGCTTCTTACACTTTCACCTACCACGCCGTGTTCAAATAGTGTGCTTGATAAGTATCGGAAACTTAAGGTACTCTTAATTTCAGTGTAGTTTCACCAAAGTGGTATTCTTTGTGAGAAAGCCATAATCTCATCAGTAAAGCCTTTCGAAAAGATCCAACGGAAAATATGAGCTAGCAACTCATCATGACAAGAAAGTAAAATTCAGGAAAAATCCTAAGGCAGAGCAGCTTCAGGCTTCGGTGTGATACTATCATAGTCTGGGCGCAGTGGCTCACGCCTATAGTCCCTTCACTTTGGGAAGGCAAGTTGGGGCAGGTCACCTGAAGTCGGCCGTTGAAGACCACCCTGGCCCAAATGGAGAAACCTCCTCTACACTTTAAACAAAAGACAAAAATTTGCCTGGCGTGGTGGCGTGCTCATTTAGTCCCAGCTAGTCTGGAGGCTGAGGCAGGAGAATGCCTTGAGCCTAGGATGCGGAGGCTGCAGTGAGCTGAGCTCAGGCCACTGTAATCCAGCCTGGGGGACAGAGAGAGACACTGTCTCAAAAATAAATAAATATGTACATAAATAAATAAATAAAATGAAATGAAATTGAAATAATATTTTCACATTCCCCTCACCCGGCCCATTTTATTTTCAGAGTATTGGACAAACCACCTGTTTCCCTGTGCGTTAGAGATTTTTTTTCTCAGACATTGAAGTTTTCTAAGTGCAACTCCATAAAAAGTCTCATTTTTAGCGTAAATAGTTTCTTTATGGTTGTGAAACGTGAACTTTGCGATTCTGTGAGGAAGACTGAATTCCGAAATACCCCCTGCATTTCCCGCCCCTCGCGTCCCTGGGGAGTCCCTGGTGGGGCTGGGACCAGGGTCCCCAGGTCGCCGGGGCGGCGTGGGAACCCCAAGCCGGGGCAGCCCCACCTCCCCAGCCCACGCCCCCGGAGGCCTCCGCGCGGCAGGGGCAGGTGCAAGCCATCCGGGCGCCCCCACAGGCGGGGCTCCTCCAGGAGCCGGGGTGTTCGTGTGCACTCCCCTCCGGCCTGCTGGATGAGCTCCTGGCGAGCCCGGAGTTTCTGCAGCGGGCGCAAGCTTTCCTAGAAACGGAGGTCCCGGGGGAGCTGGAGGCCTCGGAAGAGGCCGCCTGGCTGGAACCACCCCTCAGCGAGGAAGAATACCGGGCTCTGCTGGAGGAGCTTTAAAAGGACGCGGGGCGGGGACGGGGTCGCCGCAGGGCGGTGGCCGGTGGCCTCTCTTTCGCGGGGAACACCTGGCTCGGCGTGGAGGGGCGTGTGTTCCCTCCGGGCCGACCCGCCTGGGATTCCTGCCTTCCAGGTCTAGGCCCGGTGAGAGACTCCACAGAGCGGAGAGCTGCCATTCTTTCCTGGGCATCCCGGGGATGCCAGCGCCGGCCCAGGTACCAGCAGGTGGGCCGTCTACTGCGCATGCGCGGGTTCGCGGGCAGCCGCCTAGGCTCTGGGAGCAGCCCGGGCAGAGCTCTCGTGCCTTTCCGCCACCCCACCCCGGCCTGACCAACCCCTCGCCACCCACACCCCCAAACCCCCAACACCCACCCACGGAAAATGCGTCCTCCCCTGGGCTGGGTGGACACCCCCGTCCCGCGAAACAACGGGCCCTCGCAGGGTTCGGGCCCGCCATCCCTCCAGCAGCGGCTCGCCTCCTCTGCGCCTCCGCTCGACCGCCGCCCGCCCGCCCGTGCCCCTGCAGCCTCCCAGCTGCCACCGTGGAGCGCCTGGCGGCTGAACGCAGACCCCAGGCCCCGCGCCGGCGATGCCGACCGTTCCAGGCGGGAGGGAAGGCGGGCAGAGATGGAGACAGGAAAGGGAGACGCAGAGGGGCCGAAGGTTGGGCAGAGGGAAGTTGGGAGGGTGGGAGGGAGGGAGGGAGGGAGGGAGAGAGAGGGAGGCAGTGAGGAACGGAGGGAGAGACAGAGCGACGCAGGGACAGAGGGCGGGCGGGAGGGAGCCAGGGACAGAGGGAGGAAGGCAGAGAGTAAAAACGGTCTCCGGCCTCCGGGAGCAACGGGACCCCCGCGCTCCGGGAAAAAGGTAAGGGCCCGGCGCCGGCTGAGGGCTGGGCCCACGGCCGCGGCGTCCGGCCGGCGGGGCACCCATTCGCCCCGATTCCGTGGCCCAAGGAACGGGCGGCTTCCTCAGAGACCAAAGACCGGGACCCGGGTTGCCATCGGGTTTTCACCCGCGTGGTTCACAGAACGCACATCCCCAGGCTGAGCCTCACAACGGAGCGCCAGGCCGACAGCCCCGACCGCAGAGGAGCCCCACTCAGGACGACTGAAGCGTGATTTGGGATTCCACGCTGCTGTGCCCTCTGCAAGGGGGCCTGTTGCTCACGTCTCTCCGGCCCCTGAAAGGCTGAGCATGTTGACTGTTTGCTTCTGGAGCTCTGCGGGCACCCACAGGCATCCAGGGAAGGGTGGAAGACTGGCATGGTGTCTCTTCGCTCCCCTTGCCAGTTTCCAAACCGGCCACACTGCAGACTCCCCATGTTGCGGGACACAGGAATCCATCGTCAGGCCATCACGCCGGGGATGCATCTTTTCCCTGGGGTCTCGCTCTGGTCTTCTGCGAGAAGACCTCCCAAGGTGCTGGGATTACAGGTCAGAGCCACCGCGCCCGGCCTGTACTTGTGTCTTTTCCAAAATTGACTATTTGGGGATAAGCTTAACATCCTCACTGCCTGCCTTTGCCCGCCACAAGTAATTAGCATACGCCTAAATAAAGTTTAAGCAAGCTAGCTCCACTATTCCCAAGCATGCATAATCTAGGGTCTAGTCTTTAGAAGTATAAAGGACAAATCGTAGGAGTACAACTACAGAAAATGTTGTACCCAAACTGGAAAGGCTTAAGTGATCAATTGACGGATTTGTGTTTCCTATGGAAGAGGGTAGAAGGCAGAGTGCTAATATAGATATATAGGGGAGAAGAGGACAGGGCTTTTATGAAATGAATGCAGTCAAATCTTGGGAAAAGTTTCTTAAGTAGCATGAATGTTAGAGAGAGGATTCATGCAATTTCAATCTTAGCCGTGTCTAAAAATATCAAGACATAGCCAGCAGTTTTTGAAAAATAAATTATTCTCAACAAAACTATTAATGAGACTGATGAGGTGTTTCCTCTATTTTTTGTCTTCCAGTTACTTGGGTTTCACAGTCACGTATTCAAGGGAGTGTACGGCTGTTTGGTAAAATGAGAGAATTCCACATCATGTTTTTGTTTGTTTGTTTTTAAAGATGAAAGAGCTGAACAACCTTGTTTGGTGTTAGCAATACCACCAGATTGTTCAAATTTCTTTAGAATCGTACTCCTTAAATTACACTGTGATGTAGTTTCAAAAATTGTCTGTAATGGCCTGTCAATTGACAGCTCATTAGGACATTCTTCAGTTTGGCCGAAACCAAAAAACCTGAAACCGTCGAAATTGAAAAATAATGGGGTTTGCCAAATTCTGCTTCTTACACTTTCACCTACCACGCCGTGTTCAAATAGTGTGCTTGATAAGTATCGGAAACTTAAGGTACTCTTAATTTCAGTATAGTTCCACCAAAGTGGTATTCTTTGTGAGAAAGCCATAATCTCATCAGTAAAGCCTTTCGAAAAGATCCAACGGAAAATATGAGCTAGCAACTCATCATGACAAGAAAGTAAAATTCAGGAAAAATCCTAAGGCAGAGCAGCTTCAGGCTTCGGTGTGATACTATCATAGTCTGGGCGCAGTGGCTCACGCCTATAGTCCCTTCACTTTGGGAAGGCAAGTTGGGGCAGGTCACCTGAAGTCGGCCGTTGAAGACCACCCTGGCCCAAATGGAGAAACCTCCTCTACACTTTAAACAAAAGACAAAAATTTGCCTGGCGTGGTGGCGTGCTCATTTAGTCCCAGCTAGTCTGGAGGCTGAGGCAGGAGAATGCCTTGAGCCTAGGATGCGGAGGCTGCAGTGAGCTGAGCTCAGGCCACTGTAATCCAGCCTGGGGGACAGAGGGAGACACTGTCTCAAAAATAAATAAATATGTACATAAATAAATAAATAAAATGAAATGAAATTGAAATAATATTTTCACATTCCCCTCACCCGGCCCATTTTATTTTCAGAGTATTGGACAAACCACCTGTTTCCCTGTGCGTTAGAGATTTTTTTTCTCAGACATTGAAGTTTTCTAAGTGCAACTCCATAAAAAGTCTCATTTTTAGCGTAAATAGTTTCTTTATGGTTGTGAAACGTGAACTTTGCGATTCTGTGAGGAAGACTGAATTCCGAAATACCCCCTGCATTTCCCGCCCCTCGCGTCCCTGGGGAGTCCCTGGTGGGGCTGGGACCAGGGTCCCCAGGTCGCCGGGGCGGCGTGGGAACCCCAAGCCGGGGCAGCCCCACCTCCCCAGCCCACGCCCCCGGAGGCCTCCGCGCGGCAGGGGCAGGTGCAAGCCATCCGGGCGCCCCCACAGGCGGGGCTCCTCCAGGAGCCGGGGTGTTCGTGTGCACTCCCCTCCGGCCTGCTGGATGAGCTCCTGGCGAGCCCGGAGTTTCTGCAGCGGGCGCAACCTTTCCTAGAAACGGAGGTCCCGGGGGAGCTGGAGGCCTCGGAAGAGGCCGCCTGGCTGGAACCACCCCTCAGCGAGGAAGAATACCGGGCTCTGCTGGAGGAGCTTTAAAAGGACGCGGGGCGGGGACGGGGTCGCCGCAGGGCGGTGGCCGGTGGCCTCTCTTTCGCGGGGAACACCTGGCTCGGCGTGGAGGGGCGTGTGTTCCCTCCGGGCCGACCCGCCTGGGATTCCTGCCTTCCAGGTCTAGGCCCGGTGAGAGACTCCACAGAGCGGAGAGCTGCCATTCTTTCCTGGGCATCCCGGGGATGCCAGCGCCGGCCCAGGTACCAGCAGGTGGGCCGTCTACTGCGCATGCGCGGGTTCGCGGGCAGCCGCCTAGGCTCTGGGAGCAGCCCGGGCAGAGCTCTCCTGCCTTTCCGCCACCCCACCCCGGCCTGACCAACCCCTCGCCACCCACACCCCCAAACCCCCAACACCCACCCACGGAAAATGCGTCCTCCCCTGGGCTGGGTGGACACCCCCGTCCCGCGAAACAACGGGCCCTCGCAGGGTTCGGGCCCGCCATCCCTCCAGCAGCGGCTCGCCTCCTCTGCGCCTCCGCTCGACCGCCGCCCGCCCGCCCGTGCCCCTGCAGCCTCCCAGCTGCCACCGTGGAGCGCCTGGCGGCTGAACGCAGACCCCAGGCCCCGCGCCGGCGATGCCGACCGTTCCAGGCGGGAGGGAAGGCGGGCAGAGATGGAGACACGAAAGGGAGACGCAGAGGGGCCGAAGGTTGGGCAGAGGGAAGTTGGGAGGGTGGGAGGGAGGGAGGGAGGGAGGGAGAGAGAGGGAGGCAGTGAGGAACGGAGGGAGAGACAGAGCGACGCAGGGACAGAGGGCGGGCGGGAGGGAGCCAGGGACAGAGGGAGGAAGGCAGAGAGTAAAAACGGTCTCCGGCCTCCGGGAGCAACGGGACCCCCGCGCTCCGGGAAAAGGGTAAGGGCCCGGCGCCGGCTGAGGGCTGGGCCCACGGCCGCGGCGTCCGGCCGGCGGGGCACCCATTCGCCCCGATTCCGTGGCCCAAGGAACGGGCGGCTTCCTCAGAGACCAAAGACCGGGACCCGGGTTGCCATCGGGTTTTCACCCGCGTGGTTCACAGAACGCACATCCCCAGGCTGAGCCTCACAACGGAGCGCCAGGCCGACAGCCCCGACCGCAGAGGAGCCCCACTCAGGACGACTGAAGCGTGATTTGGGATTCCACGCTGCTGTGCCCTCTGCAAGGGGGCCTGTTGCTCACGTCTCTCCGGCCCCTGAAAGGCTGAGCATGTTGACTGTTTGCTTCTGGAGCTCTGCGGGCACCCACAGGCATCCAGGGAAGGGTGGAAGACTGGCATGGTGTCTCTTCGCTCCCCTTGCCAGTTTCCAAACCGGCCACACTGCAGACTCCCCATGTTGCGGGACACAGGAATCCATCGTCAGGCCATCACGCCGGGGATGCATCTTTTCCCTGGGGTCTCGCTCTGGTCTTCTGCGAGAAGACCTCCCAAGGTGCTGGGATTACAGGTCAGAGCCACCGCGCCCGGCCTGTACTTGTGTCTTTTCCAAAATTGACTATTTGGGGATAAGCTTAACATCCTCACTGCCTGCCTTTGCCCGCCACAAGTAATTAGCATACGCCTAAATAAAGTTTAAGCAAGCTAGCTCCACTATTCCCAAGCATGCATAATCTAGGGTCTAGTCTTTAGAAGTATAAAGGACAAATCGTAGGAGTACAACTACAGAAAATGTTGTACCCAAACTGGAAAGGCTTAAGTGATCAATTGACGGATTTGTGTTTCCTATGGAAGAGGGTAGAAGGCAGAGTGCTAATATAGATATATAGGGGAGAAGAGGACAGGGCTTTTATGAAATGAATGCAGTCAAATCTTGGGAAAAGTTTCTTAAGTAGCATGAATGTTAGAGAGAGGATTCATGCAATTTCAATCTTAGCCGTGTCTAAAAATATCAAGACATAGCCAGCAGTTTTTGAAAAATAAATTATTCTCAACAAAACTATTAATGAGACTGATGAGGTGTTTCCTCTATTTTTTGTCTTCCAGTTACTTGGGTTTCACAGTCACGTATTCAAGGGAGTGTACGGCTGTTTGGTAAAATGAGAGAATTCCACATCATGTTTTTGTTTGTTTGTTTTTAAAGATGAAAGAGCTGAACAACCTTGTTTGGTGTTAGCAATACCACCAGATTGTTCAAATTTCTTTAGAATCGTACTCCTTAAATTACACTGTGATGTAGTTTCAAAAATTGTCTGTAATGGCCTGTCAATTGACAGCTCATTAGGACATTCTTCAGTTTGGCCGAAACCAAAAAACCTGAAACCGTCGAAATTGAAAAATAATGGGGTTTGCCAAATTCTGCTTCTTACACTTTCACCTACCACGCCGTGTTCAAATAGTGTGCTTGATAAGTATCGGAAACTTAAGGTACTCTTAATTTCAGTGTAGTTTCACCAAAGTGGTATTCTTTGTGAGAAAGCCATAATCTCATCAGTAAAGCCTTTCGAAAAGATCCAACGGAAAATATGAGCTAGCAACTCATCATGACAAGAAAGTAAAATTCAGGAAAAATCCTAAGGCAGAGCAGCTTCAGGCTTCGGTGTGATACTATCATAGTCTGGGCGCAGTGGCTCACGCCTATAGTCCCTTCACTTTGGGAAGGCAAGTTGGGGCAGGTCACCTGAAGTCGGCCGTTGAAGACCACCCTGGCCCAAATGGAGAAACCTCCTCTACACTTTAAACAAAAGACAAAAATTTGCCTGGCGTGGTGGCGTGCTCATTTAGTCCCAGCTAGTCTGGAGGCTGAGGCAGGAGAATGCCTTGAGCCTAGGATGCGGAGGCTGCAGTGAGCTGAGCTCAGGCCACTGTAATCCAGCCTGGGGGACAGAGAGAGACACTGTCTCAAAAATAAATAAATATGTACATAAATAAATAAATAAAATGAAATGAAATTGAAATAATATTTTCACATTCCCCTCACCCGGCCCATTTTATTTTCAGAGTATTGGACAAACCACCTGTTTCCCTGTGCGTTAGAGATTTTTTTTCTCAGACATTGAAGTTTTCTAAGTGCAACTCCATAAAAAGTCTCATTTTTAGCGTAAATAGTTTCTTTATGGTTGTGAAACGTGAACTTTGCGATTCTGTGAGGAAGACTGAATTCCGAAATACCCCCTGCATTTCCCGCCCCTCGCGTCCCTGGGGAGTCCCTGGTGGGGCTGGGACCAGGGTCCCCAGGTCGCCGGGGCGGCGTGGGAACCCCAAGCCGGGGCAGCCCCACCTCCCCAGCCCACGCCCCCGGAGGCCTCCGCGCGGCAGGGGCAGGTGCAAGCCATCCGGGCGCCCCCACAGGCGGGGCTCCTCCAGGAGCCGGGGTGTTCGTGTGCACTCCCCTCCGGCCTGCTGGATGAGCTCCTGGCGAGCCCGGAGTTTCTGCAGCGGGCGCAACCTTTCCTAGAAACGGAGGTCCCGGGGGAGCTGGAGGCCTCGGAAGAGGCCGCCTGGCTGGAACCACCCCTCAGCGAGGAAGAATACCGGGCTCTGCTGGAGGAGCTTTAAAAGGACGCGGGGCGGGGACGGGGTCGCCGCAGGGCGGTGGCCGGTGGCCTCTCTTTCGCGGGGAACACCTGGCTCGGCGTGGAGGGGCGTGTGTTCCCTCCGGGCCGACCCGCCTGGGATTCCTGCCTTCCAGGTCTAGGCCCGGTGAGAGACTCCACAGAGCGGAGAGCTGCCATTCTTTCCTGGGCATCCCGGGGATGCCAGCGCCGGCCCAGGTACCAGCAGGTGGGCCGTCTACTGCGCATGCGCGGGTTCGCGGGCAGCCGCCTAGGCTCTGGGAGCAGCCCGGGCAGAGCTCTCGTGCCTTTCCGCCACCCCACCCCGGCCTGACCAACCCCTCGCCACCCACACCCCCAAACCCCCAACACCCACCCACGGAAAATGCGTCCTCCCCTGGGCTGGGTGGACACCCCCGTCCCGCGAAACAACGGGCCCTCGCAGGGTTCGGGCCCGCCATCCCTCCAGCAGCGGCTCGCCTCCTCTGCGCCTCCGCTCGACCGCCGCCCGCCCGCCCGTGCCCGTGCAGCCTCCCAGCTGCCACCGTGGAGCGCCTGGCGGCTGAACGCAGACCCCAGGCCCCGCGCCGGCGATGCCGACCGTTCCAGGCGGGAGGGAAGGCGGGCAGAGATGGAGACACGAAAGGGAGACGCAGAGGGGCCGAAGGTTGGGCAGAGGGAAGTTGGGAGGGTGGGAGGGAGGGAGGGAGGGAGGGAGAGAGAGGGAGGCAGTGAGGAACGGAGGGAGAGACAGAGCGACGCAGGGACAGAGGGCGGGCGGGAGGGAGCCAGGGACAGAGGGAGGAAGGCAGAGAGAAAAAACGGTCTCCGGCCTCCGGGAGCAACGGGACCCCCGCGCTCCGGGAAAAGGGTAAGGGCCCGGCGCCGGCTGAGGGCTGGGCCCACGGCCGCGGCGTCCGGCCGGCGGGGCACCCATTCGCCCCGATTCCGTGGCCCAAGGAACGGGCGGCTTCCTCAGAGACCAAAGACCGGGACCCGGGTTGCCATCGGGTTTTCACCCGCGTGGTTCACAGAACGCACATCCCCAGGCTGAGCCTCACAACGGAGCGCCAGGCCGACAGCCCCGACCGCAGAGGAGCCCCACTCAGGACGACTGAAGCGTGATTTGGGATTCCACGCTGCTGTGCCCTCTGCAAGGGGGCCTGTTGCTCACGTCTCTCCGGCCCCTGAAAGGCTGAGCATGTTGACTGTTTGCTTCTGGAGCTCTGCGGGCACCCACAGGCATCCAGGGAAGGGTGGAAGACTGGCATGGTGTCTCTTCGCTCCCCTTGCCAGTTTCCAAACCGGCCACACTGCAGACTCCCCATGTTGCGGGACACAGGAATCCATCGTCAGGCCATCACGCCGGGGATGCATCTTTTCCCTGGGGTCTCGCTCTGGTCTTCTGCGAGAAGACCTCCCAAGGTGCTGGGATTACAGGTCAGAGCCACCGCGCCCGGCCTGTACTTGTGTCTTTTCCAAAATTGACTATTTGGGGATAAGCTTAACATCCTCACTGCCTGCCTTTGCCCCCCACAAGTAATTAGCATACGCCTAAATAAAGTTTAAGCAAGCTAGCTCCACTATTCCCAAGCATGCATAATCTAGGGTCTAGTCTTTAGAAGTATAAAGGACAAATCGTAGGAGTACAACTACAGAAAATGTTGTACCCAAACTGGAAAGGCTTAAGTGATCAATTGACGGATTTGTGTTTCCTATGGAAGAGGGTAGAAGGCAGAGTGCTAATATAGATATATAGGGGAGAAGAGGACAGGGCTTTTATGAAATGAATGCAGTCAAATCTTGGGAAAAGTTTCTTAAGTAGCATGAATGTTAGAGAGAGGATTCATGCAATTTCAATCTTAGCCGTGTCTAAAAATATCAAGACATAGCCAGCAGTTTTTGAAAAATAAATTATTCTCAACAAAACTATTAATGAGACTGATGAGGTGTTTCCTCTATTTTTTGTCTTCCAGTTACTTGGGTTTCACAGTCACGTATTCAAGGGAGTGTACGGCTGTTTGGTAAAATGAGAGAATTCCACATCATGTTTTTGTTTGTTTGTTTTTAAAGATGAAAGAGCTGAACAACCTTGTTTGGTGTTAGCAATACCACCAGATTGTTCAAATTTCTTTAGAATCGTACTCCTTAAATTACACTGTGATGTAGTTTCAAAAATTGTCTGTAATGGCCTGTCAATTGACAGCTCATTAGGACATTCTTCAGTTTGGCCGAAACCAAAAAACCTGAAACCGTCGAAATTGAAAAATAATGGGGTTTGCCAAATTCTGCTTCTTACACTTTCACCTACCACGCCGTGTTCAAATAGTGTGCTTGATAAGTATCGGAAACTTAAGGTACTCTTAATTTCAGTGTAGTTTCACCAAAGTGGTATTCTTTGTGAGAAAGCCATAATCTCATCAGTAAAGCCTTTCGAAAAGATCCAACGGAAAATATGAGCTAGCAACTCATCATGACAAGAAAGTAAAATTCAGGAAAAATCCTAAGGCAGAGCAGCTTCAGGCTTCGGTGTGATACTATCATAGTCTGGGCGCAGTGGCTCACGCCTATAGTCCCTTCACTTTGGGAAGGCAAGTTGGGGCAGGTCACCTGAAGTCGGCCGTTGAAGACCACCCTGGCCCAAATGGAGAAACCTCCTCTACACTTTAAACAAAAGACAAAAATTTGCCTGGCGTGGTGGCGTGCTCATTTAGTCCCAGCTAGTCTGGAGGCTGAGGCAGGAGAATGCCTTGAGCCTAGGATGCGGAGGCTGCAGTGAGCTGAGCTCAGGCCACTGTAATCCAGCCTGGGGGACAGAGAGAGACACTGTCTCAAAAATAAATAAATATGTACATAAATAAATAAATAAAATGAAATGAAATTGAAATAATATTTTCACATTCCCCTCACCCGGCCCATTTTATTTTCAGAGTATTGGACAAACCACCTGTTTCCCTGTGCGTTAGAGATTTTTTTTCTCAGACATTGAAGTTTTCTAAGTGCAACTCCATAAAAAGTCTCATTTTTAGCGTAAATAGTTTCTTTATGGTTGTGAAACGTGAACTTTGCGATTCTGTGAGGAAGACTGAATTCCGAAATACCCCCTGCATTTCCCGCCCCTCGCGTCCCTGGGGAGTCCCTGGTGGGGCTGGGACCAGGGTCCCCAGGTCGCCGGGGCGGCGTGGGAACCCCAAGCCGGGGCAGCCCCACCTCCCCAGCCCACGCCCCCGGAGGCCTCCGCGCGGCAGGGGCAGGTGCAAGCCATCCGGGCGCCCCCACAGGCGGGGCTCCTCCAGGAGCCGGGGTGTTCGTGTGCACTCCCCTCCGGCCTGCTGGATGAGCTCCTGGCGAGCCCGGAGTTTCTGCAGCGGGCGCAAGCTTTCCTAGAAACGGAGGTCCCGGGGGAGCTGGAGGCCTCGGAAGAGGCCGCCTGGCTGGAACCACCCCTCAGCGAGGAAGAATACCGGGCTCTGCTGGAGGAGCTTTAAAAGGACGCGGGGCGGGGACGGGGTCGCCGCAGGGCGGTGGCCGGTGGCCTCTCTTTCGCGGGGAACACCTGGCTCGGCGTGGAGGGGCGTGTGTTCCCTCCGGGCCGACCCGCCTGGGATTCCTGCCTTCCAGGTCTAGGCCCGGTGAGAGACTCCACAGAGCGGAGAGCTGCCATTCTTTCCTGGGCATCCCGGGGATGCCAGCGCCGGCCCAGGTACCAGCAGGTGGGCCGTCTACTGCGCATGCGCGGGTTCGCGGGCAGCCGCCTAGGCTCTGGGAGCAGCCCGGGCAGAGCTCTCGTGCCTTTCCGCCACCCCACCCCGGCCTGACCAACCCCTCGCCACCCACACCCCCAAACCCCCAACACCCACCCACGGAAAATGCGTCCTCCCCTGGGCTGGGTGGACACCCCCGTCCCGCGAAACAACGGGCCCTCGCAGGGTTCGGGCCCGCCATCCCTCCAGCAGCGGCTCGCCTCCTCTGCGCCTCCGCTCGACCGCCGCCCGCCCGCCCGTGCCCGTGCAGCCTCCCAGCTGCCACCGTGGAGCGCCTGGCGGCTGAACGCAGACCCCAGGCCCCGCGCCGGCGATGCCGACCGTTCCAGGCGGGAGGGAAGGCGGGCAGAGATGGAGACACGAAAGGGAGACGCAGAGGGGCCGAAGGTTGGGCAGAGGGAAGTTGGGAGGGTGGGAGGGAGGGAGGGAGGGAGGGAGAGAGAGGGAGGCAGTGAGGAACGGAGGGAGAGACAGAGCGACGCAGGGACAGAGGGCGGGCGGGAGGGAGCCAGGGACAGAGGGAGGAAGGCAGAGAGAAAAAACGGTCTCCGGCCTCCGGGAGCAACGGGACCCCCGCGCTCCGGGAAAAGGGTAAGGGCCCGGCGCCGGCTGAGGGCTGGGCCCACGGCCGCGGCGTCCGGCCGGCGGGGCACCCATTCGCCCCGATTCCGTGGCCCAAGGAACGGGCGGCTTCCTCAGAGACCAAAGACCGGGACCCGGGTTGCCATCGGGTTTTCACCCGCGTGGTTCACAGAACGCACATCCCCAGGCTGAGCCTCACAACGGAGCGCCAGGCCGACAGCCCCGACCGCAGAGGAGCCCCACTCAGGACGACTGAAGCGTGATTTGGGATTCCACGCTGCTGTGCCCTCTGCAAGGGGGCCTGTTGCTCACGTCTCTCCGGCCCCTGAAAGGCTGAGCATGTTGACTGTTTGCTTCTGGAGCTCTGCGGGCACCCACAGGCATCCAGGGAAGGGTGGAAGACTGGCATGGTGTCTCTTCGCTCCCCTTGCCAGTTTCCAAACCGGCCACACTGCAGACTCCCCATGTTGCGGGACACAGGAATCCATCGTCAGGCCATCACGCCGGGGATGCATCTTTTCCCTGGGGTCTCGCTCTGGTCTTCTGCGAGAAGACCTCCCAAGGTGCTGGGATTACAGGTCAGAGCCACCGCGCCCGGCCTGTACTTGTGTCTTTTCCAAAATTGACTATTTGGGGATAAGCTTAACATCCTCACTGCCTGCCTTTGCCCCCCACAAGTAATTAGCATACGCCTAAATAAAGTTTAAGCAAGCTAGCTCCACTATTCCCAAGCATGCATAATCTAGGGTCTAGTCTTTAGAAGTATAAAGGACAAATCGTAGGAGTACAACTACAGAAAATGTTGTACCCAAACTGGAAAGGCTTAAGTGATCAATTGACGGATTTGTGTTTCCTATGGAAGAGGGTAGAAGGCAGAGTGCTAATATAGATATATAGGGGAGAAGAGGACAGGGCTTTTATGAAATGAATGCAGTCAAATCTTGGGAAAAGTTTCTTAAGTAGCATGAATGTTAGAGAGAGGATTCATGCAATTTCAATCTTAGCCGTGTCTAAAAATATCAAGACATAGCCAGCAGTTTTTGAAAAATAAATTATTCTCAACAAAACTATTAATGAGACTGATGAGGTGTTTCCTCTATTTTTTGTCTTCCAGTTACTTGGGTTTCACAGTCACGTATTCAAGGGAGTGTACGGCTGTTTGGTAAAATGAGAGAATTCCACATCATGTTTTTGTTTGTTTGTTTTTAAAGATGAAAGAGCTGAACAACCTTGTTTGGTGTTAGCAATACCACCAGATTGTTCAAATTTCTTTAGAATCGTACTCCTTAAATTACACTGTGATGTAGTTTCAAAAATTGTCTGTAATGGCCTGTCAATTGACAGCTCATTAGGACATTCTTCAGTTTGGCCGAAACCAAAAAACCTGAAACCGTCGAAATTGAAAAATAATGGGGTTTGCCAAATTCTGCTTCTTACACTTTCACCTACCACGCCGTGTTCAAATAGTGTGCTTGATAAGTATCGGAAACTTAAGGTACTCTTAATTTCAGTGTAGTTTCACCAAAGTGGTATTCTTTGTGAGAAAGCCATAATCTCATCAGTAAAGCCTTTCGAAAAGATCCAACGGAAAATATGAGCTAGCAACTCATCATGACAAGAAAGTAAAATTCAGGAAAAATCCTAAGGCAGAGCAGCTTCAGGCTTCGGTGTGATACTATCATAGTCTGGGCGCAGTGGCTCACGCCTATAGTCCCTTCACTTTGGGAAGGCAAGTTGGGGCAGGTCACCTGAAGTCGGCCGTTGAAGACCACCCTGGCCCAAATGGAGAAACCTCCTCTACACTTTAAACAAAAGACAAAAATTTGCCTGGCGTGGTGGCGTGCTCATTTAGTCCCAGCTAGTCTGGAGGCTGAGGCAGGAGAATGCCTTGAGCCTAGGATGCGGAGGCTGCAGTGAGCTGAGCTCAGGCCACTGTAATCCAGCCTGGGGGACAGAGAGAGACACTGTCTCAAAAATAAATAAATATGTACATAAATAAATAAATAAAATGAAATGAAATTGAAATAATATTTTCACATTCCCCTCACCCGGCCCATTTTATTTTCAGAGTATTGGACAAACCACCTGTTTCCCTGTGCGTTAGAGATTTTTTTTCTCAGACATTGAAGTTTTCTAAGTGCAACTCCATAAAAAGTCTCATTTTTAGCGTAAATAGTTTCTTTATGGTTGTGAAACGTGAACTTTGCGATTCTGTGAGGAAGACTGAATTCCGAAATACCCCCTGCATTTCCCGCCCCTCGCGTCCCTGGGGAGTCCCTGGTGGGGCTGGGACCAGGGTCCCCAGGTCGCCGGGGCGGCGTGGGAACCCCAAGCCGGGGCAGCCCCACCTCCCCAGCCCACGCCCCCGGAGGCCTCCGCGCGGCAGGGGCAGGTGCAAGCCATCCGGGCGCCCCCACAGGCGGGGCTCCTCCAGGAGCCGGGGTGTTCGTGTGCACTCCCCTCCGGCCTGCTGGATGAGCTCCTGGCGAGCCCGGAGTTTCTGCAGCGGGCGCAACCTTTCCTAGAAACGGAGGTCCCGGGGGAGCTGGAGGCCTCGGAAGAGGCCGCCTGGCTGGAACCACCCCTCAGCGAGGAAGAATACCGGGCTCTGCTGGAGGAGCTTTAAAAGGACGCGGGGCGGGGACGGGGTCGCCGCAGGGCGGTGGCCGGTGGCCTCTCTTTCGCGGGGAACACCTGGCTCGGCGTGGAGGGGCGTGTGTTCCCTCCGGGCCGACCCGCCTGGGATTCCTGCCTTCCAGGTCTAGGCCCGGTGAGAGACTCCACAGAGCGGAGAGCTGCCATTCTTTCCTGGGCATCCCGGGGATGCCAGCGCCGGCCCAGGTACCAGCAGGTGGGCCGTCTACTGCGCATGCGCGGGTTCGCGGGCAGCCGCCTAGGCTCTGGGAGCAGCCCGGGCAGAGCTCTCCTGCCTTTCCGCCACCCCACCCCGGCCTGACCAACCCCTCGCCACCCACACCCCCAAACCCCCAACACCCACCCACGGAAAATGCGTCCTCCCCTGGGCTGGGTGGACACCCCCGTCCCGCGAAACAACGGGCCCTCGCAGGGTTCGGGCCCGCCATCCCTCCAGCAGCGGCTCGCCTCCTCTGCGCCTCCGCTCGACCGCCGCCCGCCCGCCCGTGCCCCTGCAGCCTCCCAGCTGCCACCGTGGAGCGCCTGGCGGCTGAACGCAGACCCCAGGCCCCGCGCCGGCGATGCCGACCGTTCCAGGCGGGAGGGAAGGCGGGCAGAGATGGAGACACGAAAGGGAGACGCAGAGGGGCCGAAGGTTGGGCAGAGGGAAGTTGGGAGGGTGGGAGGGAGGGAGGGAGGGAGGGAGAGAGAGGGAGGCAGTGAGGAACGGAGGGAGAGACAGAGCGACGCAGGGACAGAGGGCGGGCGGGAGGGAGCCAGGGACAGAGGGAGGAAGGCAGAGAGTAAAAACGGTCTCCGGCCTCCGGGAGCAACGGGACCCCCGCGCTCCGGGAAAAGGGTAAGGGCCCGGCGCCGGCTGAGGGCTGGGCCCACGGCCGCGGCGTCCGGCCGGCGGGGCACCCATTCGCCCCGATTCCGTGGCCCAAGGAACGGGCGGCTTCCTCAGAGACCAAAGACCGGGACCCGGGTTGCCATCGGGTTTTCACCCGCGTGGTTCACAGAACGCACATCCCCAGGCTGAGCCTCACAACGGAGCGCCAGGCCGACAGCCCCGACCGCAGAGGAGCCCCACTCAGGACGACTGAAGCGTGATTTGGGATTCCACGCTGCTGTGCCCTCTGCAAGGGGGCCTGTTGCTCACGTCTCTCCGGCCCCTGAAAGGCTGAGCATGTTGACTGTTTGCTTCTGGAGCTCTGCGGGCACCCACAGGCATCCAGGGAAGGGTGGAAGACTGGCATGGTGTCTCTTCGCTCCCCTTGCCAGTTTCCAAACCGGCCACACTGCAGACTCCCCATGTTGCGGGACACAGGAATCCATCGTCAGGCCATCACGCCGGGGATGCATCTTTTCCCTGGGGTCTCGCTCTGGTCTTCTGCGAGAAGACCTCCCAAGGTGCTGGGATTACAGGTCAGAGCCACCGCGCCCGGCCTGTACTTGTGTCTTTTCCAAAATTGACTATTTGGGGATAAGCTTAACATCCTCACTGCCTGCCTTTGCCCGCCACAAGTAATTAGCATACGCCTAAATAAAGTTTAAGCAAGCTAGCTCCACTATTCCCAAGCATGCATAATCTAGGGTCTAGTCTTTAGAAGTATAAAGGACAAATCGTAGGAGTACAACTACAGAAAATGTTGTACCCAAACTGGAAAGGCTTAAGTGATCAATTGACGGATTTGTGTTTCCTATGGAAGAGGGTAGAAGGCAGAGTGCTAATATAGATATATAGGGGAGAAGAGGACAGGGCTTTTATGAAATGAATGCAGTCAAATCTTGGGAAAAGTTTCTTAAGTAGCATGAATGTTAGAGAGAGGATTCATGCAATTTCAATCTTAGCCGTGTCTAAAAATATCAAGACATAGCCAGCAGTTTTTGAAAAATAAATTATTCTCAACAAAACTATTAATGAGACTGATGAGGTGTTTCCTCTATTTTTTGTCTTCCAGTTACTTGGGTTTCACAGTCACGTATTCAAGGGAGTGTACGGCTGTTTGGTAAAATGAGAGAATTCCACATCATGTTTTTGTTTGTTTGTTTTTAAAGATGAAAGAGCTGAACAACCTTGTTTGGTGTTAGCAATACCACCAGATTGTTCAAATTTCTTTAGAATCGTACTCCTTAAATTACACTGTGATGTAGTTTCAAAAATTGTCTGTAATGGCCTGTCAATTGACAGCTCATTAGGACATTCTTCAGTTTGGCCGAAACCAAAAAACCTGAAACCGTCGAAATTGAAAAATAATGGGGTTTGCCAAATTCTGCTTCTTACACTTTCACCTACCACGCCGTGTTCAAATAGTGTGCTTGATAAGTATCGGAAACTTAAGGTACTCTTAATTTCAGTGTAGTTTCACCAAAGTGGTATTCTTTGTGAGAAAGCCATAATCTCATCAGTAAAGCCTTTCGAAAAGATCCAACGGAAAATATGAGCTAGCAACTCATCATGACAAGAAAGTAAAATTCAGGAAAAATCCTAAGGCAGAGCAGCTTCAGGCTTCGGTGTGATACTATCATAGTCTGGGCGCAGTGGCTCACGCCTATAGTCCCTTCACTTTGGGAAGGCAAGTTGGGGCAGGTCACCTGAAGTCGGCCGTTGAAGACCACCCTGGCCCAAATGGAGAAACCTCCTCTACACTTTAAACAAAAGACAAAAATTTGCCTGGCGTGGTGGCGTGCTCATTTAGTCCCAGCTAGTCTGGAGGCTGAGGCAGGAGAATGCCTTGAGCCTAGGATGCGGAGGCTGCAGTGAGCTGAGCTCAGGCCACTGTAATCCAGCCTGGGGGACAGAGAGAGACACTGTCTCAAAAATAAATAAATATGTACATAAATAAATAAATAAAATGAAATGAAATTGAAATAATATTTTCACATTCCCCTCACCCGGCCCATTTTATTTTCAGAGTATTGGACAAACCACCTGTTTCCCTGTGCGTTAGAGATTTTTTTTCTCAGACATTGAAGTTTTCTAAGTGCAACTCCATAAAAAGTCTCATTTTTAGCGTAAATAGTTTCTTTATGGTTGTGAAACGTGAACTTTGCGATTCTGTGAGGAAGACTGAATTCCGAAATACCCCCTGCATTTCCCGCCCCTCGCGTCCCTGGGGAGTCCCTGGTGGGGCTGGGACCAGGGTCCCCAGGTCGCCGGGGCGGCGTGGGAACCCCAAGCCGGGGCAGCCCCACCTCCCCAGCCCACGCCCCCGGAGGCCTCCGCGCGGCAGGGGCAGGTGCAAGCCATCCGGGCGCCCCCACAGGCGGGGCTCCTCCAGGAGCCGGGGTGTTCGTGTGCACTCCCCTCCGGCCTGCTGGATGAGCTCCTGGCGAGCCCGGAGTTTCTGCAGCGGGCGCAACCTTTCCTAGAAACGGAGGTCCCGGGGGAGCTGGAGGCCTCGGAAGAGGCCGCCTGGCTGGAACCACCCCTCAGCGAGGAAGAATACCGGGCTCTGCTGGAGGAGCTTTAAAAGGACGCGGGGCGGGGACGGGGTCGCCGCAGGGCGGTGGCCGGTGGCCTCTCTTTCGCGGGGAACACCTGGCTCGGCGTGGAGGGGCGTGTGTTCCCTCCGGGCCGACCCGCCTGGGATTCCTGCCTTCCAGGTCTAGGCCCGGTGAGAGACTCCACAGAGCGGAGAGCTGCCATTCTTTCCTGGGCATCCCGGGGATGCCAGCGCCGGCCCAGGTACCAGCAGGTGGGCCGTCTACTGCGCATGCGCGGGTTCGCGGGCAGCCGCCTAGGCTCTGGGAGCAGCCCGGGCAGAGCTCTCGTGCCTTTCCGCCACCCCACCCCGGCCTGACCAACCCCTCGCCACCCACACCCCCAAACCCCCAACACCCACCCACGGAAAATGCGTCCTCCCCTGGGCTGGGTGGACACCCCCGTCCCGCGAAACAACGGGCCCTCGCAGGGTTCGGGCCCGCCATCCCTCCAGCAGCGGCTCGCCTCCTCTGCGCCTCCGCTCGACCGCCGCCCGCCCGCCCGTGCCCCTGCAGCCTCCCAGCTGCCACCGTGGAGCGCCTGGCGGCTGAACGCAGACCCCAGGCCCCGCGCCGGCGATGCCGACCGTTCCAGGCGGGAGGGAAGGCGGGCAGAGATGGAGACACGAAAGGGAGACGCAGAGGGGCCGAAGGTTGGGCAGAGGGAAGTTGGGAGGGTGGGAGGGAGGGAGGGAGGGAGGGAGAGAGAGGGAGGCAGTGAGGAACGGAGGGAGAGACAGAGCGACGCAGGGACAGAGGGCGGGCGGGAGGGAGCCAGGGACAGAGGGAGGAAGGCAGAGAGTAAAAACGGTCTCCGGCCTCCGGGAGCAACGGGACCCCCGCGCTCCGGGAAAAGGGTAAGGGCCCGGCGCCGGCTGAGGGCTGGGCCCACGGCCGCGGCGTCCGGCCGGCGGGGCACCCATTCGCCCCGATTCCGTGGCCCAAGGAACGGGCGGCTTCCTCAGAGACCAAAGACCGGGACCCGGGTTGCCATCGGGTTTTCACCCGCGTGGTTCACAGAACGCACATCCCCAGGCTGAGCCTCACAACGGAGCGCCAGGCCGACAGCCCCGACCGCAGAGGAGCCCCACTCAGGACGACTGAAGCGTGATTTGGGATTCCACGCTGCTGTGCCCTCTGCAAGGGGGCCTGTTGCTCACGTCTCTCCGGCCCCTGAAAGGCTGAGCATGTTGACTGTTTGCTTCTGGAGCTCTGCGGGCACCCACAGGCATCCAGGGAAGGGTGGAAGACTGGCATGGTGTCTCTTCGCTCCCCTTGCCAGTTTCCAAACCGGCCACACTGCAGACTCCCCATGTTGCGGGACACAGGAATCCATCGTCAGGCCATCACGCCGGGGATGCATCTTTTCCCTGGGGTCTCGCTCTGGTCTTCTGCGAGAAGACCTCCCAAGGTGCTGGGATTACAGGTCAGAGCCACCGCGCCCGGCCTGTACTTGTGTCTTTTCCAAAATTGACTATTTGGGGATAAGCTTAACATCCTCACTGCCTGCCTTTGCCCCCCACAAGTAATTAGCATACGCCTAAATAAAGTTTAAGCAAGCTAGCTCCACTATTCCCAAGCATGCATAATCTAGGGTCTAGTCTTTAGAAGTATAAAGGACAAATCGTAGGAGTACAACTACAGAAAATGTTGTACCCAAACTGGAAAGGCTTAAGTGATCAATTGACGGATTTGTGTTTCCTATGGAAGAGGGTAGAAGGCAGAGTGCTAATATAGATATATAGGGGAGAAGAGGACAGGGCTTTTATGAAATGAATGCAGTCAAATCTTGGGAAAAGTTTCTTAAGTAGCATGAATGTTAGAGAGAGGATTCATGCAATTTCAATCTTAGCCGTGTCTAAAAATATCAAGACATAGCCAGCAGTTTTTGAAAAATAAATTATTCTCAACAAAACTATTAATGAGACTGATGAGGTGTTTCCTCTATTTTTTGTCTTCCAGTTACTTGGGTTTCACAGTCACGTATTCAAGGGAGTGTACGGCTGTTTGGTAAAATGAGAGAATTCCACATCATGTTTTTGTTTGTTTGTTTTTAAAGATGAAAGAGCTGAACAACCTTGTTTGGTGTTAGCAATACCACCAGATTGTTCAAATTTCTTTAGAATCGTACTCCTTAAATTACACTGTGATGTAGTTTCAAAAATTGTCTGTAATGGCCTGTCAATTGACAGCTCATTAGGACATTCTTCAGTTTGGCCGAAACCAAAAAACCTGAAACCGTCGAAATTGAAAAATAATGGGGTTTGCCAAATTCTGCTTCTTACACTTTCACCTACCACGCCGTGTTCAAATAGTGTGCTTGATAAGTATCGGAAACTTAAGGTACTCTTAATTTCAGTGTAGTTTCACCAAAGTGGTATTCTTTGTGAGAAAGCCATAATCTCATCAGTAAAGCCTTTCGAAAAGATCCAACGGAAAATATGAGCTAGCAACTCATCATGACAAGAAAGTAAAATTCAGGAAAAATCCTAAGGCAGAGCAGCTTCAGGCTTCGGTGTGATACTATCATAGTCTGGGCGCAGTGGCTCACGCCTATAGTCCCTTCACTTTGGGAAGGCAAGTTGGGGCAGGTCACCTGAAGTCGGCCGTTGAAGACCACCCTGGCCCAAATGGAGAAACCTCCTCTACACTTTAAACAAAAGACAAAAATTTGCCTGGCGTGGTGGCGTGCTCATTTAGTCCCAGCTAGTCTGGAGGCTGAGGCAGGAGAATGCCTTGAGCCTAGGATGCGGAGGCTGCAGTGAGCTGAGCTCAGGCCACTGTAATCCAGCCTGGGGGACAGAGAGAGACACTGTCTCAAAAATAAATAAATATGTACATAAATAAATAAATAAAATGAAATGAAATTGAAATAATATTTTCACATTCCCCTCACCCGGCCCATTTTATTTTCAGAGTATTGGACAAACCACCTGTTTCCCTGTGCGTTAGAGATTTTTTTTCTCAGACATTGAAGTTTTCTAAGTGCAACTCCATAAAAAGTCTCATTTTTAGCGTAAATAGTTTCTTTATGGTTGTGAAACGTGAACTTTGCGATTCTGTGAGGAAGACTGAATTCCGAAATACCCCCTGCATTTCCCGCCCCTCGCGTCCCTGGGGAGTCCCTGGTGGGGCTGGGACCAGGGTCCCCAGGTCGCCGGGGCGGCGTGGGAACCCCAAGCCGGGGCAGCCCCACCTCCCCAGCCCACGCCCCCGGAGGCCTCCGCGCGGCAGGGGCAGGTGCAAGCCATCCGGGCGCCCCCACAGGCGGGGCTCCTCCAGGAGCCGGGGTGTTCGTGTGCACTCCCCTCCGGCCTGCTGGATGAGCTCCTGGCGAGCCCGGAGTTTCTGCAGCGGGCGCAACCTTTCCTAGAAACGGAGGTCCCGGGGGAGCTGGAGGCCTCGGAAGAGGCCGCCTGGCTGGAACCACCCCTCAGCGAGGAAGAATACCGGGCTCTGCTGGAGGAGCTTTAAAAGGACGCGGGGCGGGGACGGGGTCGCCGCAGGGCGGTGGCCGGTGGCCTCTCTTTCGCGGGGAACACCTGGCTCGGCGTGGAGGGGCGTGTGTTCCCTCCGGGCCGACCCGCCTGGGATTCCTGCCTTCCAGGTCTAGGCCCGGTGAGAGACTCCACAGAGCGGAGAGCTGCCATTCTTTCCTGGGCATCCCGGGGATGCCAGCGCCGGCCCAGGTACCAGCAGGTGGGCCGTCTACTGCGCATGCGCGGGTTCGCGGGCAGCCGCCTAGGCTCTGGGAGCAGCCCGGGCAGAGCTCTCCTGCCTTTCCGCCACCCCACCCCGGCCTGACCAACCCCTCGCCACCCACACCCCCAAACCCCCAACACCCACCCACGGAAAATGCGTCCTCCCCTGGGCTGGGTGGACACCCCCGTCCCGCGAAACAACGGGCCCTCGCAGGGTTCGGGCCCGCCATCCCTCCAGCAGCGGCTCGCCTCCTCTGCGCCTCCGCTCGACCGCCGCCCGCCCGCCCGTGCCCCTGCAGCCTCCCAGCTGCCACCGTGGAGCGCCTGGCGGCTGAACGCAGACCCCAGGCCCCGCGCCGGCGATGCCGACCGTTCCAGGCGGGAGGGAAGGCGGGCAGAGATGGAGACACGAAAGGGAGACGCAGAGGGGCCGAAGGTTGGGCAGAGGGAAGTTGGGAGGGTGGGAGGGAGGGAGGGAGGGAGGGAGAGAGAGGGAGGCAGTGAGGAACGGAGGGAGAGACAGAGCGACGCAGGGACAGAGGGCGGGCGGGAGGGAGCCAGGGACAGAGGGAGGAAGGCAGAGAGTAAAAACGGTCTCCGGCCTCCGGGAGCAACGGGACCCCCGCGCTCCGGGAAAAGGGTAAGGGCCCGGCGCCGGCTGAGGGCTGGGCCCACGGCCGCGGCGTCCGGCCGGCGGGGCACCCATTCGCCCCGATTCCGTGGCCCAAGGAACGGGCGGCTTCCTCAGAGACCAAAGACCGGGACCCGGGTTGCCATCGGGTTTTCACCCGCGTGGTTCACAGAACGCACATCCCCAGGCTGAGCCTCACAACGGAGCGCCAGGCCGACAGCCCCGACCGCAGAGGAGCCCCACTCAGGACGACTGAAGCGTGATTTGGGATTCCACGCTGCTGTGCCCTCTGCAAGGGGGCCTGTTGCTCACGTCTCTCCGGCCCCTGAAAGGCTGAGCATGTTGACTGTTTGCTTCTGGAGCTCTGCGGGCACCCACAGGCATCCAGGGAAGGGTGGAAGACTGGCATGGTGTCTCTTCGCTCCCCTTGCCAGTTTCCAAACCGGCCACACTGCAGACTCCCCATGTTGCGGGACACAGGAATCCATCGTCAGGCCATCACGCCGGGGATGCATCTTTTCCCTGGGGTCTCGCTCTGGTCTTCTGCGAGAAGACCTCCCAAGGTGCTGGGATTACAGGTCAGAGCCACCGCGCCCGGCCTGTACTTGTGTCTTTTCCAAAATTGACTATTTGGGGATAAGCTTAACATCCTCACTGCCTGCCTTTGCCCGCCACAAGTAATTAGCATACGCCTAAATAAAGTTTAAGCAAGCTAGCTCCACTATTCCCAAGCATGCATAATCTAGGGTCTAGTCTTTAGAAGTATAAAGGACAAATCGTAGGAGTACAACTACAGAAAATGTTGTACCCAAACTGGAAAGGCTTAAGTGATCAATTGACGGATTTGTGTTTCCTATGGAAGAGGGTAGAAGGCAGAGTGCTAATATAGATATATAGGGGAGAAGAGGACAGGGCTTTTATGAAATGAATGCAGTCAAATCTTGGGAAAAGTTTCTTAAGTAGCATGAATGTTAGAGAGAGGATTCATGCAATTTCAATCTTAGCCGTGTCTAAAAATATCAAGACATAGCCAGCAGTTTTTGAAAAATAAATTATTCTCAACAAAACTATTAATGAGACTGATGAGGTGTTTCCTCTATTTTTTGTCTTCCAGTTACTTGGGTTTCACAGTCACGTATTCAAGGGAGTGTACGGCTGTTTGGTAAAATGAGAGAATTCCACATCATGTTTTTGTTTGTTTGTTTTTAAAGATGAAAGAGCTGAACAACCTTGTTTGGTGTTAGCAATACCACCAGATTGTTCAAATTTCTTTAGAATCGTACTCCTTAAATTACACTGTGATGTAGTTTCAAAAATTGTCTGTAATGGCCTGTCAATTGACAGCTCATTAGGACATTCTTCAGTTTGGCCGAAACCAAAAAACCTGAAACCGTCGAAATTGAAAAATAATGGGGTTTGCCAAATTCTGCTTCTTACACTTTCACCTACCACGCCGTGTTCAAATAGTGTGCTTGATAAGTATCGGAAACTTAAGGTACTCTTAATTTCAGTGTAGTTTCACCAAAGTGGTATTCTTTGTGAGAAAGCCATAATCTCATCAGTAAAGCCTTTCGAAAAGATCCAACGGAAAATATGAGCTAGCAACTCATCATGACAAGAAAGTAAAATTCAGGAAAAATCCTAAGGCAGAGCAGCTTCAGGCTTCGGTGTGATACTATCATAGTCTGGGCGCAGTGGCTCACGCCTATAGTCCCTTCACTTTGGGAAGGCAAGTTGGGGCAGGTCACCTGAAGTCGGCCGTTGAAGACCACCCTGGCCCAAATGGAGAAACCTCCTCTACACTTTAAACAAAAGACAAAAATTTGCCTGGCGTGGTGGCGTGCTCATTTAGTCCCAGCTAGTCTGGAGGCTGAGGCAGGAGAATGCCTTGAGCCTAGGATGCGGAGGCTGCAGTGAGCTGAGCTCAGGCCACTGTAATCCAGCCTGGGGGACAGAGAGAGACACTGTCTCAAAAATAAATAAATATGTACATAAATAAATAAATAAAATGAAATGAAATTGAAATAATATTTTCACATTCCCCTCACCCGGCCCATTTTATTTTCAGAGTATTGGACAAACCACCTGTTTCCCTGTGCGTTAGAGATTTTTTTTCTCAGACATTGAAGTTTTCTAAGTGCAACTCCATAAAAAGTCTCATTTTTAGCGTAAATAGTTTCTTTATGGTTGTGAAACGTGAACTTTGCGATTCTGTGAGGAAGACTGAATTCCGAAATACCCCCTGCATTTCCCGCCCCTCGCGTCCCTGGGGAGTCCCTGGTGGGGCTGGGACCAGGGTCCCCAGGTCGCCGGGGCGGCGTGGGAACCCCAAGCCGGGGCAGCCCCACCTCCCCAGCCCACGCCCCCGGAGGCCTCCGCGCGGCAGGGGCAGGTGCAAGCCATCCGGGCGCCCCCACAGGCGGGGCTCCTCCAGGAGCCGGGGTGTTCGTGTGCACTCCCCTCCGGCCTGCTGGATGAGCTCCTGGCGAGCCCGGAGTTTCTGCAGCGGGCGCAAGCTTTCCTAGAAACGGAGGTCCCGGGGGAGCTGGAGGCCTCGGAAGAGGCCGCCTGGCTGGAACCACCCCTCAGCGAGGAAGAATACCGGGCTCTGCTGGAGGAGCTTTAAAAGGACGCGGGGCGGGGACGGGGTCGCCGCAGGGCGGTGGCCGGTGGCCTCTCTTTCGCGGGGAACACCTGGCTCGGCGTGGAGGGGCGTGTGTTCCCTCCGGGCCGACCCGCCTGGGATTCCTGCCTTCCAGGTCTAGGCCCGGTGAGAGACTCCACAGAGCGGAGAGCTGCCATTCTTTCCTGGGCATCCCGGGGATGCCAGCGCCGGCCCAGGTACCAGCAGGTGGGCCGTCTACTGCGCATGCGCGGGTTCGCGGGCAGCCGCCTAGGCTCTGGGAGCAGCCCGGGCAGAGCTCTCGTGCCTTTCCGCCACCCCACCCCGGCCTGACCAACCCCTCGCCACCCACACCCCCAAACCCCCAACACCCACCCACGGAAAATGCGTCCTCCCCTGGGCTGGGTGGACACCCCCGTCCCGCGAAACAACGGGCCCTCGCAGGGTTCGGGCCCGCCATCCCTCCAGCAGCGGCTCGCCTCCTCTGCGCCTCCGCTCGACCGCCGCCCGCCCGCCCGTGCCCGTGCAGCCTCCCAGCTGCCACCGTGGAGCGCCTGGCGGCTGAACGCAGACCCCAGGCCCCGCGCCGGCGATGCCGACCGTTCCAGGCGGGAGGGAAGGCGGGCAGAGATGGAGACACGAAAGGGAGACGCAGAGGGGCCGAAGGTTGGGCAGAGGGAAGTTGGGAGGGTGGGAGGGAGGGAGGGAGGGAGGGAGAGAGAGGGAGGCAGTGAGGAACGGAGGGAGAGACAGAGCGACGCAGGGACAGAGGGCGGGCGGGAGGGAGCCAGGGACAGAGGGAGGAAGGCAGAGAGAAAAAACGGTCTCCGGCCTCCGGGAGCAACGGGACCCCCGCGCTCCGGGAAAAGGGTAAGGGCCCGGCGCCGGCTGAGGGCTGGGCCCACGGCCGCGGCGTCCGGCCGGCGGGGCACCCATTCGCCCCGATTCCGTGGCCCAAGGAACGGGCGGCTTCCTCAGAGACCAAAGACCGGGACCCGGGTTGCCATCGGGTTTTCACCCGCGTGGTTCACAGAACGCACATCCCCAGGCTGAGCCTCACAACGGAGCGCCAGGCCGACAGCCCCGACCGCAGAGGAGCCCCACTCAGGACGACTGAAGCGTGATTTGGGATTCCACGCTGCTGTGCCCTCTGCAAGGGGGCCTGTTGCTCACGTCTCTCCGGCCCCTGAAAGGCTGAGCATGTTGACTGTTTGCTTCTGGAGCTCTGCGGGCACCCACAGGCATCCAGGGAAGGGTGGAAGACTGGCATGGTGTCTCTTCGCTCCCCTTGCCAGTTTCCAAACCGGCCACACTGCAGACTCCCCATGTTGCGGGACACAGGAATCCATCGTCAGGCCATCACGCCGGGGATGCATCTTTTCCCTGGGGTCTCGCTCTGGTCTTCTGCGAGAAGACCTCCCAAGGTGCTGGGATTACAGGTCAGAGCCACCGCGCCCGGCCTGTACTTGTGTCTTTTCCAAAATTGACTATTTGGGGATAAGCTTAACATCCTCACTGCCTGCCTTTGCCCCCCACAAGTAATTAGCATACGCCTAAATAAAGTTTAAGCAAGCTAGCTCCACTATTCCCAAGCATGCATAATCTAGGGTCTAGTCTTTAGAAGTATAAAGGACAAATCGTAGGAGTACAACTACAGAAAATGTTGTACCCAAACTGGAAAGGCTTAAGTGATCAATTGACGGATTTGTGTTTCCTATGGAAGAGGGTAGAAGGCAGAGTGCTAATATAGATATATAGGGGAGAAGAGGACAGGGCTTTTATGAAATGAATGCAGTCAAATCTTGGGAAAAGTTTCTTAAGTAGCATGAATGTTAGAGAGAGGATTCATGCAATTTCAATCTTAGCCGTGTCTAAAAATATCAAGACATAGCCAGCAGTTTTTGAAAAATAAATTATTCTCAACAAAACTATTAATGAGACTGATGAGGTGTTTCCTCTATTTTTTGTCTTCCAGTTACTTGGGTTTCACAGTCACGTATTCAAGGGAGTGTACGGCTGTTTGGTAAAATGAGAGAATTCCACATCATGTTTTTGTTTGTTTGTTTTTAAAGATGAAAGAGCTGAACAACCTTGTTTGGTGTTAGCAATACCACCAGATTGTTCAAATTTCTTTAGAATCGTACTCCTTAAATTACACTGTGATGTAGTTTCAAAAATTGTCTGTAATGGCCTGTCAATTGACAGCTCATTAGGACATTCTTCAGTTTGGCCGAAACCAAAAAACCTGAAACCGTCGAAATTGAAAAATAATGGGGTTTGCCAAATTCTGCTTCTTACACTTTCACCTACCACGCCGTGTTCAAATAGTGTGCTTGATAAGTATCGGAAACTTAAGGTACTCTTAATTTCAGTGTAGTTTCACCAAAGTGGTATTCTTTGTGAGAAAGCCATAATCTCATCAGTAAAGCCTTTCGAAAAGATCCAACGGAAAATATGAGCTAGCAACTCATCATGACAAGAAAGTAAAATTCAGGAAAAATCCTAAGGCAGAGCAGCTTCAGGCTTCGGTGTGATACTATCATAGTCTGGGCGCAGTGGCTCACGCCTATAGTCCCTTCACTTTGGGAAGGCAAGTTGGGGCAGGTCACCTGAAGTCGGCCGTTGAAGACCACCCTGGCCCAAATGGAGAAACCTCCTCTACACTTTAAACAAAAGACAAAAATTTGCCTGGCGTGGTGGCGTGCTCATTTAGTCCCAGCTAGTCTGGAGGCTGAGGCAGGAGAATGCCTTGAGCCTAGGATGCGGAGGCTGCAGTGAGCTGAGCTCAGGCCACTGTAATCCAGCCTGGGGGACAGAGAGAGACACTGTCTCAAAAATAAATAAATATGTACATAAATAAATAAATAAAATGAAATGAAATTGAAATAATATTTTCACATTCCCCTCACCCGGCCCATTTTATTTTCAGAGTATTGGACAAACCACCTGTTTCCCTGTGCGTTAGAGATTTTTTTTCTCAGACATTGAAGTTTTCTAAGTGCAACTCCATAAAAAGTCTCATTTTTAGCGTAAATAGTTTCTTTATGGTTGTGAAACGTGAACTTTGCGATTCTGTGAGGAAGACTGAATTCCGAAATACCCCCTGCATTTCCCGCCCCTCGCGTCCCTGGGGAGTCCCTGGTGGGGCTGGGACCAGGGTCCCCAGGTCGCCGGGGCGGCGTGGGAACCCCAAGCCGGGGCAGCCCCACCTCCCCAGCCCACGCCCCCGGAGGCCTCCGCGCGGCAGGGGCAGGTGCAAGCCATCCGGGCGCCCCCACAGGCGGGGCTCCTCCAGGAGCCGGGGTGTTCGTGTGCACTCCCCTCCGGCCTGCTGGATGAGCTCCTGGCGAGCCCGGAGTTTCTGCAGCGGGCGCAAGCTTTCCTAGAAACGGAGGTCCCGGGGGAGCTGGAGGCCTCGGAAGAGGCCGCCTGGCTGGAACCACCCCTCAGCGAGGAAGAATACCGGGCTCTGCTGGAGGAGCTTTAAAAGGACGCGGGGCGGGGACGGGGTCGCCGCAGGGCGGTGGCCGGTGGCCTCTCTTTCGCGGGGAACACCTGGCTCGGCGTGGAGGGGCGTGTGTTCCCTCCGGGCCGACCCGCCTGGGATTCCTGCCTTCCAGGTCTAGGCCCGGTGAGAGACTCCACAGAGCGGAGAGCTGCCATTCTTTCCTGGGCATCCCGGGGATGCCAGCGCCGGCCCAGGTACCAGCAGGTGGGCCGTCTACTGCGCATGCGCGGGTTCGCGGGCAGCCGCCTAGGCTCTGGGAGCAGCCCGGGCAGAGCTCTCGTGCCTTTCCGCCACCCCACCCCGGCCTGACCAACCCCTCGCCACCCACACCCCCAAACCCCCAACACCCACCCACGGAAAATGCGTCCTCCCCTGGGCTGGGTGGACACCCCCGTCCCGCGAAACAACGGGCCCTCGCAGGGTTCGGGCCCGCCATCCCTCCAGCAGCGGCTCGCCTCCTCTGCGCCTCCGCTCGACCGCCGCCCGCCCGCCCGTGCCCGTGCAGCCTCCCAGCTGCCACCGTGGAGCGCCTGGCGGCTGAACGCAGACCCCAGGCCCCGCGCCGGCGATGCCGACCGTTCCAGGCGGGAGGGAAGGCGGGCAGAGATGGAGACACGAAAGGGAGACGCAGAGGGGCCGAAGGTTGGGCAGAGGGAAGTTGGGAGGGTGGGAGGGAGGGAGGGAGGGAGGGAGAGAGAGGGAGGCAGTGAGGAACGGAGGGAGAGACAGAGCGACGCAGGGACAGAGGGCGGGCGGGAGGGAGCCAGGGACAGAGGGAGGAAGGCAGAGAGTAAAAACGGTCTCCGGCCTCCGGGAGCAACGGGACCCCCGCGCTCCGGGAAAAGGGTAAGGGCCCGGCGCCGGCTGAGGGCTGGGCCCACGGCCGCGGCGTCCGGCCGGCGGGGCACCCATTCGCCCCGATTCCGTGGCCCAAGGAACGGGCGGCTTCCTCAGAGACCAAAGACCGGGACCCGGGTTGCCATCGGGTTTTCACCCGCGTGGTTCACAGAACGCACATCCCCAGGCTGAGCCTCACAACGGAGCGCCAGGCCGACAGCCCCGACCGCAGAGGAGCCCCACTCAGGACGACTGAAGCGTGATTTGGGATTCCACGCTGCTGTGCCCTCTGCAAGGGGGCCTGTTGCTCACGTCTCTCCGGCCCCTGAAAGGCTGAGCATGTTGACTGTTTGCTTCTGGAGCTCTGCGGGCACCCACAGGCATCCAGGGAAGGGTGGAAGACTGGCATGGTGTCTCTTCGCTCCCCTTGCCAGTTTCCAAACCGGCCACACTGCAGACTCCCCATGTTGCGGGACACAGGAATCCATCGTCAGGCCATCACGCCGGGGATGCATCTTTTCCCTGGGGTCTCGCTCTGGTCTTCTGCGAGAAGACCTCCCAAGGTGCTGGGATTACAGGTCAGAGCCACCGCGCCCGGCCTGTACTTGTGTCTTTTCCAAAATTGACTATTTGGGGATAAGCTTAACATCCTCACTGCCTGCCTTTGCCCCCCACAAGTAATTAGCATACGCCTAAATAAAGTTTAAGCAAGCTAGCTCCACTATTCCCAAGCATGCATAATCTAGGGTCTAGTCTTTAGAAGTATAAAGGACAAATCGTAGGAGTACAACTACAGAAAATGTTGTACCCAAACTGGAAAGGCTTAAGTGATCAATTGACGGATTTGTGTTTCCTATGGAAGAGGGTAGAAGGCAGAGTGCTAATATAGATATATAGGGGAGAAGAGGACAGGGCTTTTATGAAATGAATGCAGTCAAATCTTGGGAAAAGTTTCTTAAGTAGCATGAATGTTAGAGAGAGGATTCATGCAATTTCAATCTTAGCCGTGTCTAAAAATATCAAGACATAGCCAGCAGTTTTTGAAAAATAAATTATTCTCAACAAAACTATTAATGAGACTGATGAGGTGTTTCCTCTATTTTTTGTCTTCCAGTTACTTGGGTTTCACAGTCACGTATTCAAGGGAGTGTACGGCTGTTTGGTAAAATGAGAGAATTCCACATCATGTTTTTGTTTGTTTGTTTTTAAAGATGAAAGAGCTGAACAACCTTGTTTGGTGTTAGCAATACCACCAGATTGTTCAAATTTCTTTAGAATCGTACTCCTTAAATTACACTGTGATGTAGTTTCAAAAATTGTCTGTAATGGCCTGTCAATTGACAGCTCATTAGGACATTCTTCAGTTTGGCCGAAACCAAAAAACCTGAAACCGTCGAAATTGAAAAATAATGGGGTTTGCCAAATTCTGCTTCTTACACTTTCACCTACCACGCCGTGTTCAAATAGTGTGCTTGATAAGTATCGGAAACTTAAGGTACTCTTAATTTCAGTGTAGTTTCACCAAAGTGGTATTCTTTGTGAGAAAGCCATAATCTCATCAGTAAAGCCTTTCGAAAAGATCCAACGGAAAATATGAGCTAGCAACTCATCATGACAAGAAAGTAAAATTCAGGAAAAATCCTAAGGCAGAGCAGCTTCAGGCTTCGGTGTGATACTATCATAGTCTGGGCGCAGTGGCTCACGCCTATAGTCCCTTCACTTTGGGAAGGCAAGTTGGGGCAGGTCACCTGAAGTCGGCCGTTGAAGACCACCCTGGCCCAAATGGAGAAACCTCCTCTACACTTTAAACAAAAGACAAAAATTTGCCTGGCGTGGTGGCGTGCTCATTTAGTCCCAGCTAGTCTGGAGGCTGAGGCAGGAGAATGCCTTGAGCCTAGGATGCGGAGGCTGCAGTGAGCTGAGCTCAGGCCACTGTAATCCAGCCTGGGGGACAGAGAGAGACACTGTCTCAAAAATAAATAAATATGTACATAAATAAATAAATAAAATGAAATGAAATTGAAATAATATTTTCACATTCCCCTCACCCGGCCCATTTTATTTTCAGAGTATTGGACAAACCACCTGTTTCCCTGTGCGTTAGAGATTTTTTTTCTCAGACATTGAAGTTTTCTAAGTGCAACTCCATAAAAAGTCTCATTTTTAGCGTAAATAGTTTCTTTATGGTTGTGAAACGTGAACTTTGCGATTCTGTGAGGAAGACTGAATTCCGAAATACCCCCTGCATTTCCCGCCCCTCGCGTCCCTGGTGGGGCTGGGACCAGGGTCCCCAGGTCGCCGGGGCGGCGTGGGAACCCCAAGCCGGGGCAGCCCCACCTCCCCAGCCCACGCCCCCGGAGGCCTCCGCGCGGCAGGGGCAGGTGCAAGCCATCCGGGCGCCCCCACAGGCGGGGCTCCTCCAGGAGCCGGGGTGTTCGTGTGCACTCCCCTCCGGCCTGCTGGATGAGCTCCTGGCGAGCCCGGAGTTTCTGCAGCGGGCGCAACCTTTCCTAGAAACGGAGGTCCCGGGGGAGCTGGAGGCCTCGGAAGAGGCCGCCTGGCTGGAACCACCCCTCAGCGAGGAAGAATACCGGGCTCTGCTGGAGGAGCTTTAAAAGGACGCGGGGCGGGGACGGGGTCGCCGCAGGGCGGTGGCCGGTGGCCTCTCTTTCGCGGGGAACACCTGGCTCGGCGTGGAGGGGCGTGTGTTCCCTCCGGGCCGACCCGCCTGGGATTCCTGCCTTCCAGGTCTAGGCCCGGTGAGAGACTCCACAGAGCGGAGAGCTGCCATTCTTTCCTGGGCATCCCGGGGATGCCAGCGCCGGCCCAGGTACCAGCAGGTGGGCCGTCTACTGCGCATGCGCGGGTTCGCGGGCAGCCGCCTAGGCTCTGGGAGCAGCCCGGGCAGAGCTCTCGTGCCTTTCCGCCACCCCACCCCGGCCTGACCAACCCCTCGCCACCCACACCCCCAAACCCCCAACACCCACCCACGGAAAATGCGTCCTCCCCTGGGCTGGGTGGACACCCCCGTCCCGCGAAACAACGGGCCCTCGCAGGGTTCGGGCCCGCCATCCCTCCAGCAGCGGCTCGCCTCCTCTGCGCCTCCGCTCGACCGCCGCCCGCCCGCCCGTGCCCCTGCAGCCTCCCAGCTGCCACCGTGGAGCGCCTGGCGGCTGAACGCAGACCCCAGGCCCCGCGCCGGCGATGCCGACCGTTCCAGGCGGGAGGGAAGGCGGGCAGAGATGGAGACACGAAAGGGAGACGCAGAGGGGCCGAAGGTTGGGCAGAGGGAAGTTGGGAGGGTGGGAGGGAGGGAGGGAGGGAGGGAGAGAGAGGGAGGCAGTGAGGAACGGAGGGAGAGACAGAGCGACGCAGGGACAGAGGGCGGGCGGGAGGGAGCCAGGGACAGAGGGAGGAAGGCAGAGAGTAAAAACGGTCTCCGGCCTCCGGGAGCAACGGGACCCCCGCGCTCCGGGAAAAGGGTAAGGGCCCGGCGCCGGCTGAGGGCTGGGCCCACGGCCGCGGCGTCCGGCCGGCGGGGCACCCATTCGCCCCGATTCCGTGGCCCAAGGAACGGGCGGCTTCCTCAGAGACCAAAGACCGGGACCCGGGTTGCCATCGGGTTTTCACCCGCGTGGTTCACAGAACGCACATCCCCAGGCTGAGCCTCACAACGGAGCGCCAGGCCGACAGCCCCGACCGCAGAGGAGCCCCACTCAGGACGACTGAAGCGTGATTTGGGATTCCACGCTGCTGTGCCCTCTGCAAGGGGGCCTGTTGCTCACGTCTCTCCGGCCCCTGAAAGGCTGAGCATGTTGACTGTTTGCTTCTGGAGCTCTGCGGGCACCCACAGGCATCCAGGGAAGGGTGGAAGACTGGCATGGTGTCTCTTCGCTCCCCTTGCCAGTTTCCAAACCGGCCACACTGCAGACTCCCCATGTTGCGGGACACAGGAATCCATCGTCAGGCCATCACGCCGGGGATGCATCTTTTCCCTGGGGTCTCGCTCTGGTCTTCTGCGAGAAGACCTCCCAAGGTGCTGGGATTACAGGTCAGAGCCACCGCGCCCGGCCTGTACTTGTGTCTTTTCCAAAATTGACTATTTGGGGATAAGCTTAACATCCTCACTGCCTGCCTTTGCCCCCCACAAGTAATTAGCATACGCCTAAATAAAGTTTAAGCAAGCTAGCTCCACTATTCCCAAGCATGCATAATCTAGGGTCTAGTCTTTAGAAGTATAAAGGACAAATCGTAGGAGTACAACTACAGAAAATGTTGTACCCAAACTGGAAAGGCTTAAGTGATCAATTGACGGATTTGTGTTTCCTATGGAAGAGGGTAGAAGGCAGAGTGCTAATATAGATATATAGGGGAGAAGAGGACAGGGCTTTTATGAAATGAATGCAGTCAAATCTTGGGAAAAGTTTCTTAAGTAGCATGAATGTTAGAGAGAGGATTCATGCAATTTCAATCTTAGCCGTGTCTAAAAATATCAAGACATAGCCAGCAGTTTTTGAAAAATAAATTATTCTCAACAAAACTATTAATGAGACTGATGAGGTGTTTCCTCTATTTTTTGTCTTCCAGTTACTTGGGTTTCACAGTCACGTATTCAAGGGAGTGTACGGCTGTTTGGTAAAATGAGAGAATTCCACATCATGTTTTTGTTTGTTTGTTTTTAAAGATGAAAGAGCTGAACAACCTTGTTTGGTGTTAGCAATACCACCAGATTGTTCAAATTTCTTTAGAATCGTACTCCTTAAATTACACTGTGATGTAGTTTCAAAAATTGTCTGTAATGGCCTGTCAATTGACAGCTCATTAGGACATTCTTCAGTTTGGCCGAAACCAAAAAACCTGAAACCGTCGAAATTGAAAAATAATGGGGTTTGCCAAATTCTGCTTCTTACACTTTCACCTACCACGCCGTGTTCAAATAGTGTGCTTGATAAGTATCGGAAACTTAAGGTACTCTTAATTTCAGTGTAGTTTCACCAAAGTGGTATTCTTTGTGAGAAAGCCATAATCTCATCAGTAAAGCCTTTCGAAAAGATCCAACGGAAAATATGAGCTAGCAACTCATCATGACAAGAAAGTAAAATTCAGGAAAAATCCTAAGGCAGAGCAGCTTCAGGCTTCGGTGTGATACTATCATAGTCTGGGCGCAGTGGCTCACGCCTATAGTCCCTTCACTTTGGGAAGGCAAGTTGGGGCAGGTCACCTGAAGTCGGCCGTTGAAGACCACCCTGGCCCAAATGGAGAAACCTCCTCTACACTTTAAACAAAAGACAAAAATTTGCCTGGCGTGGTGGCGTGCTCATTTAGTCCCAGCTAGTCTGGAGGCTGAGGCAGGAGAATGCCTTGAGCCTAGGATGCGGAGGCTGCAGTGAGCTGAGCTCAGGCCACTGTAATCCAGCCTGGGGGACAGAGAGAGACACTGTCTCAAAAATAAATAAATATGTACATAAATAAATAAATAAAATGAAATGAAATTGAAATAATATTTTCACATTCCCCTCACCCGGCCCATTTTATTTTCAGAGTATTGGACAAACCACCTGTTTCCCTGTGCGTTAGAGATTTTTTTTCTCAGACATTGAAGTTTTCTAAGTGCAACTCCATAAAAAGTCTCATTTTTAGCGTAAATAGTTTCTTTATGGTTGTGAAACGTGAACTTTGCGATTCTGTGAGGAAGACTGAATTCCGAAATACCCCCTGCATTTCCCGCCCCTCGCGTCCCTGGGGAGTCCCTGGTGGGGCTGGGACCAGGGTCCCCAGGTCGCCGGGGCGGCGTGGGAACCCCAAGCCGGGGCAGCCCCACCTCCCCAGCCCACGCCCCCGGAGGCCTCCGCGCGGCAGGGGCAGGTGCAAGCCATCCGGGCGCCCCCACAGGCGGGGCTCCTCCAGGAGCCGGGGTGTTCGTGTGCACTCCCCTCCGGCCTGCTGGATGAGCTCCTGGCGAGCCCGGAGTTTCTGCAGCGGGCGCAACCTTTCCTAGAAACGGAGGTCCCGGGGGAGCTGGAGGCCTCGGAAGAGGCCGCCTGGCTGGAACCACCCCTCAGCGAGGAAGAATACCGGGCTCTGCTGGAGGAGCTTTAAAAGGACGCGGGGCGGGGACGGGGTCGCCGCAGGGCGGTGGCCGGTGGCCTCTCTTTCGCGGGGAACACCTGGCTCGGCGTGGAGGGGCGTGTGTTCCCTCCGGGCCGACCCGCCTGGGATTCCTGCCTTCCAGGTCTAGGCCCGGTGAGAGACTCCACAGAGCGGAGAGCTGCCATTCTTTCCTGGGCATCCCGGGGATGCCAGCGCCGGCCCAGGTACCAGCAGGTGGGCCGTCTACTGCGCATGCGCGGGTTCGCGGGCAGCCGCCTAGGCTCTGGGAGCAGCCCGGGCAGAGCTCTCGTGCCTTTCCGCCACCCCACCCCGGCCTGACCAACCCCTCGCCACCCACACCCCCAAACCCCCAACACCCACCCACGGAAAATGCGTCCTCCCCTGGGCTGGGTGGACACCCCCGTCCCGCGAAACAACGGGCCCTCGCAGGGTTCGGGCCCGCCATCCCTCCAGCAGCGGCTCGCCTCCTCTGCGCCTCCGCTCGACCGCCGCCCGCCCGCCCGTGCCCCTGCAGCCTCCCAGCTGCCACCGTGGAGCGCCTGGCGGCTGAACGCAGACCCCAGGCCCCGCGCCGGCGATGCCGACCGTTCCAGGCGGGAGGGAAGGCGGGCAGAGATGGAGACACGAAAGGGAGACGCAGAGGGGCCGAAGGTTGGGCAGAGGGAAGTTGGGAGGGTGGGAGGGAGGGAGGGAGGGAGGGAGAGAGAGGGAGGCAGTGAGGAACGGAGGGAGAGACAGAGCGACGCAGGGACAGAGGGCGGGCGGGAGGGAGCCAGGGACAGAGGGAGGAAGGCAGAGAGTAAAAACGGTCTCCGGCCTCCGGGAGCAACGGGACCCCCGCGCTCCGGGAAAAGGGTAAGGGCCCGGCGCCGGCTGAGGGCTGGGCCCACGGCCGCGGCGTCCGGCCGGCGGGGCACCCATTCGCCCCGATTCCGTGGCCCAAGGAACGGGCGGCTTCCTCAGAGACCAAAGACCGGGACCCGGGTTGCCATCGGGTTTTCACCCGCGTGGTCCACAGAACGCACATCCCCAGGCTGAGCCTCACAACGGAGCGCCAGGCCGACAGCCCCGACCGCAGAGGAGCCCCACTCAGGACGACTGAAGCGTGATTTGGGATTCCACGCTGCTGTGCCCTCTGCAAGGGGGCCTGTTGCTCACGTCTCTCCGGCCCCTGAAAGGCTGAGCATGTTGACTGTTTGCTTCTGGAGCTCTGCGGGCACCCACAGGCATCCAGGGAAGGGTGGAAGACTGGCATGGTGTCTCTTCGCTCCCCTTGCCAGTTTCCAAACCGGCCACACTGCAGACTCCCCATGTTGCGGGACACAGGAATCCATCGTCAGGCCATCACGCCGGGGATGCATCTTTTCCCTGGGGTCTCGCTCTGGTCTTCTGCGAGAAGACCTCCCAAGGTGCTGGGATTACAGGTCAGAGCCACCGCGCCCGGCCTGTACTTGTGTCTTTTCCAAAATTGACTATTTGGGGATAAGCTTAACATCCTCACTGCCTGCCTTTGCCCGCCACAAGTAATTAGCATACGCCTAAATAAAGTTTAAGCAAGCTAGCTCCACTATTCCCAAGCATGCATAATCTAGGGTCTAGTCTTTAGAAGTATAAAGGACAAATCGTAGGAGTACAACTACAGAAAATGTTGTACCCAAACTGGAAAGGCTTAAGTGATCAATTGACGGATTTGTGTTTCCTATGGAAGAGGGTAGAAGGCAGAGTGCTAATATAGATATATAGGGGAGAAGAGGACAGGGCTTTTATGAAATGAATGCAGTCAAATCTTGGGAAAAGTTTCTTAAGTAGCATGAATGTTAGAGAGAGGATTCATGCAATTTCAATCTTAGCCGTGTCTAAAAATATCAAGACATAGCCAGCAGTTTTTGAAAAATAAATTATTCTCAACAAAACTATTAATGAGACTGATGAGGTGTTTCCTCTATTTTTTGTCTTCCAGTTACTTGGGTTTCACAGTCACGTATTCAAGGGAGTGTACGGCTGTTTGGTAAAATGAGAGAATTCCACATCATGTTTTTGTTTGTTTGTTTTTAAAGATGAAAGAGCTGAACAACCTTGTTTGGTGTTAGCAATACCACCAGATTGTTCAAATTTCTTTAGAATCGTACTCCTTAAATTACACTGTGATGTAGTTTCAAAAATTGTCTGTAATGGCCTGTCAATTGACAGCTCATTAGGACATTCTTCAGTTTGGCCGAAACCAAAAAACCTGAAACCGTCGAAATTGAAAAATAATGGGGTTTGCCAAATTCTGCTTCTTACACTTTCACCTACCACGCCGTGTTCAAATAGTGTGCTTGATAAGTATCGGAAACTTAAGGTACTCTTAATTTCAGTGTAGTTTCACCAAAGTGGTATTCTTTGTGAGAAAGCCATAATCTCATCAGTAAAGCCTTTCGAAAAGATCCAACGGAAAATATGAGCTAGCAACTCATCATGACAAGAAAGTAAAATTCAGGAAAAATCCTAAGGCAGAGCAGCTTCAGGCTTCGGTGTGATACTATCATAGTCTGGGCGCAGTGGCTCACGCCTATAGTCCCTTCACTTTGGGAAGGCAAGTTGGGGCAGGTCACCTGAAGTCGGCCGTTGAAGACCACCCTGGCCCAAATGGAGAAACCTCCTCTACACTTTAAACAAAAGACAAAAATTTGCCTGGCGTGGTGGCGTGCTCATTTAGTCCCAGCTAGTCTGGAGGCTGAGGCAGGAGAATGCCTTGAGCCTAGGATGCGGAGGCTGCAGTGAGCTGAGCTCAGGCCACTGTAATCCAGCCTGGGGGACAGAGAGAGACACTGTCTCAAAAATAAATAAATATGTACATAAATAAATAAATAAAATGAAATGAAATTGAAATAATATTTTCACATTCCCCTCACCCGGCCCATTTTATTTTCAGAGTATTGGACAAACCACCTGTTTCCCTGTGCGTTAGAGATTTTTTTTCTCAGACATTGAAGTTTTCTAAGTGCAACTCCATAAAAAGTCTCATTTTTAGCGTAAATAGTTTCTTTATGGTTGTGAAACGTGAACTTTGCGATTCTGTGAGGAAGACTGAATTCCGAAATACCCCCTGCATTTCCCGCCCCTCGCGTCCCTGGGGAGTCCCTGGTGGGGCTGGGACCAGGGTCCCCAGGTCGCCGGGGCGGCGTGGGAACCCCAAGCCGGGGCAGCCCCACCTCCCCAGCCCACGCCCCCGGAGGCCTCCGCGCGGCAGGGGCAGGTGCAAGCCATCCGGGCGCCCCCACAGGCGGGGCTCCTCCAGGAGCCGGGGTGTTCGTGTGCACTCCCCTCCGGCCTGCTGGATGAGCTCCTGGCGAGCCCGGAGTTTCTGCAGCGGGCGCAAGCTTTCCTAGAAACGGAGGTCCCGGGGGAGCTGGAGGCCTCGGAAGAGGCCGCCTGGCTGGAACCACCCCTCAGCGAGGAAGAATACCGGGCTCTGCTGGAGGAGCTTTAAAAGGACGCGGGGCGGGGACGGGGTCGCCGCAGGGCGGTGGCCGGTGGCCTCTCTTTCGCGGGGAACACCTGGCTCGGCGTGGAGGGGCGTGTGTTCCCTCCGGGCCGACCCGCCTGGGATTCCTGCCTTCCAGGTCTAGGCCCGGTGAGAGACTCCACAGAGCGGAGAGCTGCCATTCTTTCCTGGGCATCCCGGGGATGCCAGCGCCGGCCCAGGTACCAGCAGGTGGGCCGTCTACTGCGCATGCGCGGGTTCGCGGGCAGCCGCCTAGGCTCTGGGAGCAGCCCGGGCAGAGCTCTCGTGCCTTTCCGCCACCCCACCCCGGCCTGACCAACCCCTCGCCACCCACACCCCCAAACCCCCAACACCCACCCACGGAAAATGCGTCCTCCCCTGGGCTGGGTGGACACCCCCGTCCCGCGAAACAACGGGCCCTCGCAGGGTTCGGGCCCGCCATCCCTCCAGCAGCGGCTCGCCTCCTCTGCGCCTCCGCTCGACCGCCGCCCGCCCGCCCGTGCCCCTGCAGCCTCCCAGCTGCCACCGTGGAGCGCCTGGCGGCTGAACGCAGACCCCAGGCCCCGCGCCGGCGATGCCGACCGTTCCAGGCGGGAGGGAAGGCGGGCAGAGATGGAGACACGAAAGGGAGACGCAGAGGGGCCGAAGGTTGGGCAGAGGGAAGTTGGGAGGGTGGGAGGGAGGGAGGGAGGGAGGGAGAGAGAGGGAGGCAGTGAGGAACGGAGGGAGAGACAGAGCGACGCAGGGACAGAGGGCGGGCGGGAGGGAGCCAGGGACAGAGGGAGGAAGGCAGAGAGAAAAAACGGTCTCCGGCCTCCGGGAGCAACGGGACCCCCGCGCTCCGGGAAAAGGGTAAGGGCCCGGCGCCGGCTGAGGGCTGGGCCCACGGCCGCGGCGTCCGGCCGGCGGGGCACCCATTCGCCCCGATTCCGTGGCCCAAGGAACGGGCGGCTTCCTCAGAGACCAAAGACCGGGACCCGGGTTGCCATCGGGTTTTCACCCGCGTGGTTCACAGAACGCACATCCCCAGGCTGAGCCTCACAACGGAGCGCCAGGCCGACAGCCCCGACCGCAGAGGAGCCCCACTCAGGACGACTGAAGCGTGATTTGGGATTCCACGCTGCTGTGCCCTCTGCAAGGGGGCCTGTTGCTCACGTCTCTCCGGCCCCTGAAAGGCTGAGCATGTTGACTGTTTGCTTCTGGAGCTCTGCGGGCACCCACAGGCATCCAGGGAAGGGTGGAAGACTGGCATGGTGTCTCTTCGCTCCCCTTGCCAGTTTCCAAACCGGCCACACTGCAGACTCCCCATGTTGCGGGACACAGGAATCCATCGTCAGGCCATCACGCCGGGGATGCATCTTTTCCCTGGGGTCTCGCTCTGGTCTTCTGCGAGAAGACCTCCCAAGGTGCTGGGATTACAGGTCAGAGCCACCGCGCCCGGCCTGTACTTGTGTCTTTTCCAAAATTGACTATTTGGGGATAAGCTTAACATCCTCACTGCCTGCCTTTGCCCGCCACAAGTAATTAGCATACGCCTAAATAAAGTTTAAGCAAGCTAGCTCCACTATTCCCAAGCATGCATAATCTAGGGTCTAGTCTTTAGAAGTATAAAGGACAAATCGTAGGAGTACAACTACAGAAAATGTTGTACCCAAACTGGAAAGGCTTAAGTGATCAATTGACGGATTTGTGTTTCCTATGGAAGAGGGTAGAAGGCAGAGTGCTAATATAGATATATAGGGGAGAAGAGGACAGGGCTTTTATGAAATGAATGCAGTCAAATCTTGGGAAAAGTTTCTTAAGTAGCATGAATGTTAGAGAGAGGATTCATGCAATTTCAATCTTAGCCGTGTCTAAAAATATCAAGACATAGCCAGCAGTTTTTGAAAAATAAATTATTCTCAACAAAACTATTAATGAGACTGATGAGGTGTTTCCTCTATTTTTTGTCTTCCAGTTACTTGGGTTTCACAGTCACGTATTCAAGGGAGTGTACGGCTGTTTGGTAAAATGAGAGAATTCCACATCATGTTTTTGTTTGTTTGTTTTTAAAGATGAAAGAGCTGAACAACCTTGTTTGGTGTTAGCAATACCACCAGATTGTTCAAATTTCTTTAGAATCGTACTCCTTAAATTACACTGTGATGTAGTTTCAAAAATTGTCTGTAATGGCCTGTCAATTGACAGCTCATTAGGACATTCTTCAGTTTGGCCGAAACCAAAAAACCTGAAACCGTCGAAATTGAAAAATAATGGGGTTTGCCAAATTCTGCTTCTTACACTTTCACCTACCACGCCGTGTTCAAATAGTGTGCTTGATAAGTATCGGAAACTTAAGGTACTCTTAATTTCAGTGTAGTTTCACCAAAGTGGTATTCTTTGTGAGAAAGCCATAATCTCATCAGTAAAGCCTTTCGAAAAGATCCAACGGAAAATATGAGCTAGCAACTCATCATGACAAGAAAGTAAAATTCAGGAAAAATCCTAAGGCAGAGCAGCTTCAGGCTTCGGTGTGATACTATCATAGTCTGGGCGCAGTGGCTCACGCCTATAGTCCCTTCACTTTGGGAAGGCAAGTTGGGGCAGGTCACCTGAAGTCGGCCGTTGAAGACCACCCTGGCCCAAATGGAGAAACCTCCTCTACACTTTAAACAAAAGACAAAAATTTGCCTGGCGTGGTGGCGTGCTCATTTAGTCCCAGCTAGTCTGGAGGCTGAGGCAGGAGAATGCCTTGAGCCTAGGATGCGGAGGCTGCAGTGAGCTGAGCTCAGGCCACTGTAATCCAGCCTGGGGGACAGAGAGAGACACTGTCTCAAAAATAAATAAATATGTACATAAATAAATAAATAAAATGAAATGAAATTGAAATAATATTTTCACATTCCCCTCACCCGGCCCATTTTATTTTCAGAGTATTGGACAAACCACCTGTTTCCCTGTGCGTTAGAGATTTTTTTTCTCAGACATTGAAGTTTTCTAAGTGCAACTCCATAAAAAGTCTCATTTTTAGCGTAAATAGTTTCTTTATGGTTGTGAAACGTGAACTTTGCGATTCTGTGAGGAAGACTGAATTCCGAAATACCCCCTGCATTTCCCGCCCCTCGCGTCCCTGGGGAGTCCCTGGTGGGGCTGGGACCAGGGTCCCCAGGTCGCCGGGGCGGCGTGGGAACCCCAAGCCGGGGCAGCCCCACCTCCCCAGCCCACGCCCCCGGAGGCCTCCGCGCGGCAGGGGCAGGTGCAAGCCATCCGGGCGCCCCCACAGGCGGGGCTCCTCCAGGAGCCGGGGTGTTCGTGTGCACTCCCCTCCGGCCTGCTGGATGAGCTCCTGGCGAGCCCGGAGTTTCTGCAGCGGGCGCAAGCTTTCCTAGAAACGGAGGTCCCGGGGGAGCTGGAGGCCTCGGAAGAGGCCGCCTGGCTGGAACCACCCCTCAGCGAGGAAGAATACCGGGCTCTGCTGGAGGAGCTTTAAAAGGACGCGGGGCGGGGACGGGGTCGCCGCAGGGCGGTGGCCGGTGGCCTCTCTTTCGCGGGGAACACCTGGCTCGGCGTGGAGGGGCGTGTGTTCCCTCCGGGCCGACCCGCCTGGGATTCCTGCCTTCCAGGTCTAGGCCCGGTGAGAGACTCCACAGAGCGGAGAGCTGCCATTCTTTCCTGGGCATCCCGGGGATGCCAGCGCCGGCCCAGGTACCAGCAGGTGGGCCGTCTACTGCGCATGCGCGGGTTCGCGGGCAGCCGCCTAGGCTCTGGGAGCAGCCCGGGCAGAGCTCTCGTGCCTTTCCGCCACCCCACCCCGGCCTGACCAACCCCTCGCCACCCACACCCCCAAACCCCCAACACCCACCCACGGAAAATGCGTCCTCCCCTGGGCTGGGTGGACACCCCCGTCCCGCGAAACAACGGGCCCTCGCAGGGTTCGGGCCCGCCATCCCTCCAGCAGCGGCTCGCCTCCTCTGCGCCTCCGCTCGACCGCCGCCCGCCCGCCCGTGCCCCTGCAGCCTCCCAGCTGCCACCGTGGAGCGCCTGGCGGCTGAACGCAGACCCCAGGCCCCGCGCCGGCGATGCCGACCGTTCCAGGCGGGAGGGAAGGCGGGCAGAGATGGAGACACGAAAGGGAGACGCAGAGGGGCCGAAGGTTGGGCAGAGGGAAGTTGGGAGGGTGGGAGGGAGGGAGGGAGGGAGGGAGAGAGAGGGAGGCAGTGAGGAACGGAGGGAGAGACAGAGCGACGCAGGGACAGAGGGCGGGCGGGAGGGAGCCAGGGACAGAGGGAGGAAGGCAGAGAGAAAAAACGGTCTCCGGCCTCCGGGAGCAACGGGACCCCCGCGCTCCGGGAAAAGGGTAAGGGCCCGGCGCCGGCTGAGGGCTGGGCCCACGGCCGCGGCGTCCGGCCGGCGGGGCACCCATTCGCCCCGATTCCGTGGCCCAAGGAACGGGCGGCTTCCTCAGAGACCAAAGACCGGGACCCGGGTTGCCATCGGGTTTTCACCCGCGTGGTTCACAGAACGCACATCCCCAGGCTGAGCCTCACAACGGAGCGCCAGGCCGACAGCCCCGACCGCAGAGGAGCCCCACTCAGGACGACTGAAGCGTGATTTGGGATTCCACGCTGCTGTGCCCTCTGCAAGGGGGCCTGTTGCTCACGTCTCTCCGGCCCCTGAAAGGCTGAGCATGTTGACTGTTTGCTTCTGGAGCTCTGCGGGCACCCACAGGCATCCAGGGAAGGGTGGAAGACTGGCATGGTGTCTCTTCGCTCCCCTTGCCAGTTTCCAAACCGGCCACACTGCAGACTCCCCATGTTGCGGGACACAGGAATCCATCGTCAGGCCATCACGCCGGGGATGCATCTTTTCCCTGGGGTCTCGCTCTGGTCTTCTGCGAGAAGACCTCCCAAGGTGCTGGGATTACAGGTCAGAGCCACCGCGCCCGGCCTGTACTTGTGTCTTTTCCAAAATTGACTATTTGGGGATAAGCTTAACATCCTCACTGCCTGCCTTTGCCCGCCACAAGTAATTAGCATACGCCTAAATAAAGTTTAAGCAAGCTAGCTCCACTATTCCCAAGCATGCATAATCTAGGGTCTAGTCTTTAGAAGTATAAAGGACAAATCGTAGGAGTACAACTACAGAAAATGTTGTACCCAAACTGGAAAGGCTTAAGTGATCAATTGACGGATTTGTGTTTCCTATGGAAGAGGGTAGAAGGCAGAGTGCTAATATAGATATATAGGGGAGAAGAGGACAGGGCTTTTATGAAATGAATGCAGTCAAATCTTGGGAAAAGTTTCTTAAGTAGCATGAATGTTAGAGAGAGGATTCATGCAATTTCAATCTTAGCCGTGTCTAAAAATATCAAGACATAGCCAGCAGTTTTTGAAAAATAAATTATTCTCAACAAAACTATTAATGAGACTGATGAGGTGTTTCCTCTATTTTTTGTCTTCCAGTTACTTGGGTTTCACAGTCACGTATTCAAGGGAGTGTACGGCTGTTTGGTAAAATGAGAGAATTCCACATCATGTTTTTGTTTGTTTGTTTTTAAAGATGAAAGAGCTGAACAACCTTGTTTGGTGTTAGCAATACCACCAGATTGTTCAAATTTCTTTAGAATCGTACTCCTTAAATTACACTGTGATGTAGTTTCAAAAATTGTCTGTAATGGCCTGTCAATTGACAGCTCATTAGGACATTCTTCAGTTTGGCCGAAACCAAAAAACCTGAAACCGTCGAAATTGAAAAATAATGGGGTTTGCCAAATTCTGCTTCTTACACTTTCACCTACCACGCCGTGTTCAAATAGTGTGCTTGATAAGTATCGGAAACTTAAGGTACTCTTAATTTCAGTGTAGTTTCACCAAAGTGGTATTCTTTGTGAGAAAGCCATAATCTCATCAGTAAAGCCTTTCGAAAAGATCCAACGGAAAATATGAGCTAGCAACTCATCATGACAAGAAAGTAAAATTCAGGAAAAATCCTAAGGCAGAGCAGCTTCAGGCTTCGGTGTGATACTATCATAGTCTGGGCGCAGTGGCTCACGCCTATAGTCCCTTCACTTTGGGAAGGCAAGTTGGGGCAGGTCACCTGAAGTCGGCCGTTGAAGACCACCCTGGCCCAAATGGAGAAACCTCCTCTACACTTTAAACAAAAGACAAAAATTTGCCTGGCGTGGTGGCGTGCTCATTTAGTCCCAGCTAGTCTGGAGGCTGAGGCAGGAGAATGCCTTGAGCCTAGGATGCGGAGGCTGCAGTGAGCTGAGCTCAGGCCACTGTAATCCAGCCTGGGGGACAGAGAGAGACACTGTCTCAAAAATAAATAAATATGTACATAAATAAATAAATAAAATGAAATGAAATTGAAATAATATTTTCACATTCCCCTCACCCGGCCCATTTTATTTTCAGAGTATTGGACAAACCACCTGTTTCCCTGTGCGTTAGAGATTTTTTTTCTCAGACATTGAAGTTTTCTAAGTGCAACTCCATAAAAAGTCTCATTTTTAGCGTAAATAGTTTCTTTATGGTTGTGAAACGTGAACTTTGCGATTCTGTGAGGAAGACTGAATTCCGAAATACCCCCTGCATTTCCCGCCCCTCGCGTCCCTGGGGAGTCCCTGGTGGGGCTGGGACCAGGGTCCCCAGGTCGCCGGGGCGGCGTGGGAACCCCAAGCCGGGGCAGCCCCACCTCCCCAGCCCACGCCCCCGGAGGCCTCCGCGCGGCAGGGGCAGGTGCAAGCCATCCGGGCGCCCCCACAGGCGGGGCTCCTCCAGGAGCCGGGGTGTTCGTGTGCACTCCCCTCCGGCCTGCTGGATGAGCTCCTGGCGAGCCCGGAGTTTCTGCAGCGGGCGCAACCTTTCCTAGAAACGGAGGTCCCGGGGGAGCTGGAGGCCTCGGAAGAGGCCGCCTGGCTGGAACCACCCCTCAGCGAGGAAGAATACCGGGCTCTGCTGGAGGAGCTTTAAAAGGACGCGGGGCGGGGACGGGGTCGCCGCAGGGCGGTGGCCGGTGGCCTCTCTTTCGCGGGGAACACCTGGCTCGGCGTGGAGGGGCGTGTGTTCCCTCCGGGCCGACCCGCCTGGGATTCCTGCCTTCCAGGTCTAGGCCCGGTGAGAGACTCCACAGAGCGGAGAGCTGCCATTCTTTCCTGGGCATCCCGGGGATGCCAGCGCCGGCCCAGGTACCAGCAGGTGGGCCGTCTACTGCGCATGCGCGGGTTCGCGGGCAGCCGCCTAGGCTCTGGGAGCAGCCCGGGCAGAGCTCTCGTGCCTTTCCGCCACCCCACCCCGGCCTGACCAACCCCTCGCCACCCACACCCCCAAACCCCCAACACCCACCCACGGAAAATGCGTCCTCCCCTGGGCTGGGTGGACACCCCCGTCCCGCGAAACAACGGGCCCTCGCAGGGTTCGGGCCCGCCATCCCTCCAGCAGCGGCTCGCCTCCTCTGCGCCTCCGCTCGACCGCCGCCCGCCCGCCCGTGCCCCTGCAGCCTCCCAGCTGCCACCGTGGAGCGCCTGGCGGCTGAACGCAGACCCCAGGCCCCGCGCCGGCGATGCCGACCGTTCCAGGCGGGAGGGAAGGCGGGCAGAGATGGAGACACGAAAGGGAGACGCAGAGGGGCCGAAGGTTGGGCAGAGGGAAGTTGGGAGGGTGGGAGGGAGGGAGGGAGGGAGGGAGAGAGAGGGAGGCAGTGAGGAACGGAGGGAGAGACAGAGCGACGCAGGGACAGAGGGCGGGCGGGAGGGAGCCAGGGACAGAGGGAGGAAGGCAGAGAGAAAAAACGGTCTCCGGCCTCCGGGAGCAACGGGACCCCCGCGCTCCGGGAAAAGGGTAAGGGCCCGGCGCCGGCTGAGGGCTGGGCCCACGGCCGCGGCGTCCGGCCGGCGGGGCACCCATTCGCCCCGATTCCGTGGCCCAAGGAACGGGCGGCTTCCTCAGAGACCAAAGACCGGGACCCGGGTTGCCATCGGGTTTTCACCCGCGTGGTTCACAGAACGCACATCCCCAGGCTGAGCCTCACAACGGAGCGCCAGGCCGACAGCCCCGACCGCAGAGGAGCCCCACTCAGGACGACTGAAGCGTGATTTGGGATTCCACGCTGCTGTGCCCTCTGCAAGGGGGCCTGTTGCTCACGTCTCTCCGGCCCCTGAAAGGCTGAGCATGTTGACTGTTTGCTTCTGGAGCTCTGCGGGCACCCACAGGCATCCAGGGAAGGGTGGAAGACTGGCATGGTGTCTCTTCGCTCCCCTTGCCAGTTTCCAAACCGGCCACACTGCAGACTCCCCATGTTGCGGGACACAGGAATCCATCGTCAGGCCATCACGCCGGGGATGCATCTTTTCCCTGGGGTCTCGCTCTGGTCTTCTGCGAGAAGACCTCCCAAGGTGCTGGGATTACAGGTCAGAGCCACCGCGCCCGGCCTGTACTTGTGTCTTTTCCAAAATTGACTATTTGGGGATAAGCTTAACATCCTCACTGCCTGCCTTTGCCCGCCACAAGTAATTAGCATACGCCTAAATAAAGTTTAAGCAAGCTAGCTCCACTATTCCCAAGCATGCATAATCTAGGGTCTAGTCTTTAGAAGTATAAAGGACAAATCGTAGGAGTACAACTACAGAAAATGTTGTACCCAAACTGGAAAGGCTTAAGTGATCAATTGACGGATTTGTGTTTCCTATGGAAGAGGGTAGAAGGCAGAGTGCTAATATAGATATATAGGGGAGAAGAGGACAGGGCTTTTATGAAATGAATGCAGTCAAATCTTGGGAAAAGTTTCTTAAGTAGCATGAATGTTAGAGAGAGGATTCATGCAATTTCAATCTTAGCCGTGTCTAAAAATATCAAGACATAGCCAGCAGTTTTTGAAAAATAAATTATTCTCAACAAAACTATTAATGAGACTGATGAGGTGTTTCCTCTATTTTTTGTCTTCCAGTTACTTGGGTTTCACAGTCACGTATTCAAGGGAGTGTACGGCTGTTTGGTAAAATGAGAGAATTCCACATCATGTTTTTGTTTGTTTGTTTTTAAAGATGAAAGAGCTGAACAACCTTGTTTGGTGTTAGCAATACCACCAGATTGTTCAAATTTCTTTAGAATCGTACTCCTTAAATTACACTGTGATGTAGTTTCAAAAATTGTCTGTAATGGCCTGTCAATTGACAGCTCATTAGGACATTCTTCAGTTTGGCCGAAACCAAAAAACCTGAAACCGTCGAAATTGAAAAATAATGGGGTTTGCCAAATTCTGCTTCTTACACTTTCACCTACCACGCCGTGTTCAAATAGTGTGCTTGATAAGTATCGGAAACTTAAGGTACTCTTAATTTCAGTGTAGTTTCACCAAAGTGGTATTCTTTGTGAGAAAGCCATAATCTCATCAGTAAAGCCTTTCGAAAAGATCCAACGGAAAATATGAGCTAGCAACTCATCATGACAAGAAAGTAAAATTCAGGAAAAATCCTAAGGCAGAGCAGCTTCAGGCTTCGGTGTGATACTATCATAGTCTGGGCGCAGTGGCTCACGCCTATAGTCCCTTCACTTTGGGAAGGCAAGTTGGGGCAGGTCACCTGAAGTCGGCCGTTGAAGACCACCCTGGCCCAAATGGAGAAACCTCCTCTACACTTTAAACAAAAGACAAAAATTTGCCTGGCGTGGTGGCGTGCTCATTTAGTCCCAGCTAGTCTGGAGGCTGAGGCAGGAGAATGCCTTGAGCCTAGGATGCGGAGGCTGCAGTGAGCTGAGCTCAGGCCACTGTAATCCAGCCTGGGGGACAGAGAGAGACACTGTCTCAAAAATAAATAAATATGTACATAAATAAATAAATAAAATGAAATGAAATTGAAATAATATTTTCACATTCCCCTCACCCGGCCCATTTTATTTTCAGAGTATTGGACAAACCACCTGTTTCCCTGTGCGTTAGAGATTTTTTTTCTCAGACATTGAAGTTTTCTAAGTGCAACTCCATAAAAAGTCTCATTTTTAGCGTAAATAGTTTCTTTATGGTTGTGAAACGTGAACTTTGCGATTCTGTGAGGAAGACTGAATTCCGAAATACCCCCTGCATTTCCCGCCCCTCGCGTCCCTGGGGAGTCCCTGGTGGGGCTGGGACCAGGGTCCCCAGGTCGCCGGGGCGGCGTGGGAACCCCAAGCCGGGGCAGCCCCACCTCCCCAGCCCACGCCCCCGGAGGCCTCCGCGCGGCAGGGGCAGGTGCAAGCCATCCGGGCGCCCCCACAGGCGGGGCTCCTCCAGGAGCCGGGGTGTTCGTGTGCACTCCCCTCCGGCCTGCTGGATGAGCTCCTGGCGAGCCCGGAGTTTCTGCAGCGGGCGCAACCTTTCCTAGAAACGGAGGTCCCGGGGGAGCTGGAGGCCTCGGAAGAGGCCGCCTGGCTGGAACCACCCCTCAGCGAGGAAGAATACCGGGCTCTGCTGGAGGAGCTTTAAAAGGACGCGGGGCGGGGACGGGGTCGCCGCAGGGCGGTGGCCGGTGGCCTCTCTTTCGCGGGGAACACCTGGCTCGGCGTGGAGGGGCGTGTGTTCCCTCCGGGCCGACCCGCCTGGGATTCCTGCCTTCCAGGTCTAGGCCCGGTGAGAGACTCCACAGAGCGGAGAGCTGCCATTCTTTCCTGGGCATCCCGGGGATGCCAGCGCCGGCCCAGGTACCAGCAGGTGGGCCGTCTACTGCGCATGCGCGGGTTCGCGGGCAGCCGCCTAGGCTCTGGGAGCAGCCCGGGCAGAGCTCTCGTGCCTTTCCGCCACCCCACCCCGGCCTGACCAACCCCTCGCCACCCACACCCCCAAACCCCCAACACCCACCCACGGAAAATGCGTCCTCCCCTGGGCTGGGTGGACACCCCCGTCCCGCGAAACAACGGGCCCTCGCAGGGTTCGGGCCCGCCATCCCTCCAGCAGCGGCTCGCCTCCTCTGCGCCTCCGCTCGACCGCCGCCCGCCCGCCCGTGCCCCTGCAGCCTCCCAGCTGCCACCGTGGAGCGCCTGGCGGCTGAACGCAGACCCCAGGCCCCGCGCCGGCGATGCCGACCGTTCCAGGCGGGAGGGAAGGCGGGCAGAGATGGAGACACGAAAGGGAGACGCAGAGGGGCCGAAGGTTGGGCAGAGGGAAGTTGGGAGGGTGGGAGGGAGGGAGGGAGGGAGGGAGAGAGAGGGAGGCAGTGAGGAACGGAGGGAGAGACAGAGCGACGCAGGGACAGAGGGCGGGCGGGAGGGAGCCAGGGACAGAGGGAGGAAGGCAGAGAGTAAAAACGGTCTCCGGCCTCCGGGAGCAACGGGACCCCCGCGCTCCGGGAAAAGGGTAAGGGCCCGGCGCCGGCTGAGGGCTGGGCCCACGGCCGCGGCGTCCGGCCGGCGGGGCACCCATTCGCCCCGATTCCGTGGCCCAAGGAACGGGCGGCTTCCTCAGAGACCAAAGACCGGGACCCGGGTTGCCATCGGGTTTTCACCCGCGTGGTTCACAGAACGCACATCCCCAGGCTGAGCCTCACAACGGAGCGCCAGGCCGACAGCCCCGACCGCAGAGGAGCCCCACTCAGGACGACTGAAGCGTGATTTGGGATTCCACGCTGCTGTGCCCTCTGCAAGGGGGCCTGTTGCTCACGTCTCTCCGGCCCCTGAAAGGCTGAGCATGTTGACTGTTTGCTTCTGGAGCTCTGCGGGCACCCACAGGCATCCAGGGAAGGGTGGAAGACTGGCATGGTGTCTCTTCGCTCCCCTTGCCAGTTTCCAAACCGGCCACACTGCAGACTCCCCATGTTGCGGGACACAGGAATCCATCGTCAGGCCATCACGCCGGGGATGCATCTTTTCCCTGGGGTCTCGCTCTGGTCTTCTGCGAGAAGACCTCCCAAGGTGCTGGGATTACAGGTCAGAGCCACCGCGCCCGGCCTGTACTTGTGTCTTTTCCAAAATTGACTATTTGGGGATAAGCTTAACATCCTCACTGCCTGCCTTTGCCCGCCACAAGTAATTAGCATACGCCTAAATAAAGTTTAAGCAAGCTAGCTCCACTATTCCCAAGCATGCATAATCTAGGGTCTAGTCTTTAGAAGTATAAAGGACAAATCGTAGGAGTACAACTACAGAAAATGTTGTACCCAAACTGGAAAGGCTTAAGTGATCAATTGACGGATTTGTGTTTCCTATGGAAGAGGGTAGAAGGCAGAGTGCTAATATAGATATATAGGGGAGAAGAGGACAGGGCTTTTATGAAATGAATGCAGTCAAATCTTGGGAAAAGTTTCTTAAGTAGCATGAATGTTAGAGAGAGGATTCATGCAATTTCAATCTTAGCCGTGTCTAAAAATATCAAGACATAGCCAGCAGTTTTTGAAAAATAAATTATTCTCAACAAAACTATTAATGAGACTGATGAGGTGTTTCCTCTATTTTTTGTCTTCCAGTTACTTGGGTTTCACAGTCACGTATTCAAGGGAGTGTACGGCTGTTTGGTAAAATGAGAGAATTCCACATCATGTTTTTGTTTGTTTGTTTTTAAAGATGAAAGAGCTGAACAACCTTGTTTGGTGTTAGCAATACCACCAGATTGTTCAAATTTCTTTAGAATCGTACTCCTTAAATTACACTGTGATGTAGTTTCAAAAATTGTCTGTAATGGCCTGTCAATTGACAGCTCATTAGGACATTCTTCAGTTTGGCCGAAACCAAAAAACCTGAAACCGTCGAAATTGAAAAATAATGGGGTTTGCCAAATTCTGCTTCTTACACTTTCACCTACCACGCCGTGTTCAAATAGTGTGCTTGATAAGTATCGGAAACTTAAGGTACTCTTAATTTCAGTGTAGTTTCACCAAAGTGGTATTCTTTGTGAGAAAGCCATAATCTCATCAGTAAAGCCTTTCGAAAAGATCCAACGGAAAATATGAGCTAGCAACTCATCATGACAAGAAAGTAAAATTCAGGAAAAATCCTAAGGCAGAGCAGCTTCAGGCTTCGGTGTGATACTATCATAGTCTGGGCGCAGTGGCTCACGCCTATAGTCCCTTCACTTTGGGAAGGCAAGTTGGGGCAGGTCACCTGAAGTCGGCCGTTGAAGACCACCCTGGCCCAAATGGAGAAACCTCCTCTACACTTTAAACAAAAGACAAAAATTTGCCTGGCGTGGTGGCGTGCTCATTTAGTCCCAGCTAGTCTGGAGGCTGAGGCAGGAGAATGCCTTGAGCCTAGGATGCGGAGGCTGCAGTGAGCTGAGCTCAGGCCACTGTAATCCAGCCTGGGGGACAGAGAGAGACACTGTCTCAAAAATAAATAAATATGTACATAAATAAATAAATAAAATGAAATGAAATTGAAATAATATTTTCACATTCCCCTCACCCGGCCCATTTTATTTTCAGAGTATTGGACAAACCACCTGTTTCCCTGTGCGTTAGAGATTTTTTTTCTCAGACATTGAAGTTTTCTAAGTGCAACTCCATAAAAAGTCTCATTTTTAGCGTAAATAGTTTCTTTATGGTTGTGAAACGTGAACTTTGCGATTCTGTGAGGAAGACTGAATTCCGAAATACCCCCTGCATTTCCCGCCCCTCGCGTCCCTGGGGAGTCCCTGGTGGGGCTGGGACCAGGGTTCCCAGGTCGCCGGGGCGGCGTGGGAACCCCAAGCCGGGGCAGCCCCACCTCCCCAGCCCACGCCCCCGGAGGCCTCCGCGCGGCAGGGGCAGGTGCAAGCCATCCGGGCGCCCCCACAGGCGGGGCTCCTCCAGGAGCCGGGGTGTTCGTGTGCACTCCCCTCCGGCCTGCTGGATGAGCTCCTGGCGAGCCCGGAGTTTCTGCAGCGGGCGCAACCTTTCCTAGAAACGGAGGTCCCGGGGGAGCTGGAGGCCTCGGAAGAGGCCGCCTGGCTGGAACCACCCCTCAGCGAGGAAGAATACCGGGCTCTGCTGGAGGAGCTTTAAAAGGACGCGGGGCGGGGACGGGGTCGCCGCAGGGCGGTGGCCGGTGGCCTCTCTTTCGCGGGGAACACCTGGCTCGGCGTGGAGGGGCGTGTGTTCCCTCCGGGCCGACCCGCCTGGGATTCCTGCCTTCCAGGTCTAGGCCCGGTGAGAGACTCCACAGAGCGGAGAGCTGCCATTCTTTCCTGGGCATCCCGGGGATGCCAGCGCCGGCCCAGGTACCAGCAGGTGGGCCGTCTACTGCGCATGCGCGGGTTCGTGGGCAGCCGCCTAGGCTCTGGGAGCAGCCCGGGCAGAGCTCTCGTGCCTTTCCGCCACCCCACCCCGGCCTGACCAACCCCTCGCCACCCACACCCCCAAACCCCCAACACCCACCCACGGAAAATGCGTCCTCCCCTGGGCTGGGTGGACACCCCCGTCCCGCGAAACAACGGGCCCTCGCAGGGTTCGGGCCCGCCATCCCTCCAGCAGCGGCTCGCCTCCTCTGCGCCTCCGCTCGACCGCCGCCCGCCCGCCCGTGCCCCTGCAGCCTCCCAGCTGCCACCGTGGAGCGCCTGGCGGCTGAACGCAGACCCCAGGCCCCGCGCCGGCGATGCCGACCGTTCCAGGCGGGAGGGAAGGCGGGCAGAGATGGAGACACGAAAGGGAGACGCAGAGGGGCCGAAGGTTGGGCAGAGGGAAGTTGGGAGGGTGGGAGGGAGGGAGGGAGGGAGGGAGAGAGAGGGAGGCAGTGAGGAACGGAGGGAGAGACAGAGCGACGCAGGGACAGAGGGCGGGCGGGAGGGAGCCAGGGACAGAGGGAGGAAGGCAGAGAGAAAAAACGGTCTCCGGCCTCCGGGAGCAACGGGACCCCCGCGCTCCGGGAAAAGGGTAAGGGCCCGGCGCCGGCTGAGGGCTGGGCCCACGGCCGCGGCGTCCGGCCGGCGGGGCACCCATTCGCCCCGATTCCGTGGCCCAAGGAACGGGCGGCTTCCTCAGAGACCAAAGACCGGGACCCGGGTTGCCATCGGGTTTTCACCCGCGTGGTTCACAGAACGCACATCCCCAGGCTGAGCCTCACAACGGAGCGCCAGGCCGACAGCCCCGACCGCAGAGGAGCCCCACTCAGGACGACTGAAGCGTGATTTGGGATTCCACGCTGCTGTGCCCTCTGCAAGGGGGCCTGTTGCTCACGTCTCTCCGGCCCCTGAAAGGCTGAGCATGTTGACTGTTTGCTTCTGGAGCTCTGCGGGCACCCACAGGCATCCAGGGAAGGGTGGAAGACTGGCATGGTGTCTCTTCGCTCCCCTTGCCAGTTTCCAAACCGGCCACACTGCAGACTCCCCATGTTGCGGGACACAGGAATCCATCGTCAGGCCATCACGCCGGGGATGCATCTTTTCCCTGGGGTCTCGCTCTGGTCTTCTGCGAGAAGACCTCCCAAGGTGCTGGGATTACAGGTCAGAGCCACCGCGCCCGGCCTGTACTTGTGTCTTTTCCAAAATTGACTATTTGGGGATAAGCTTAACATCCTCACTGCCTGCCTTTGCCCCCCACAAGTAATTAGCATACGCCTAAATAAAGTTTAAGCAAGCTAGCTCCACTATTCCCAAGCATGCATAATCTAGGGTCTAGTCTTTAGAAGTATAAAGGACAAATCGTAGGAGTACAACTACAGAAAATGTTGTACCCAAACTGGAAAGGCTTAAGTGATCAATTGACGGATTTGTGTTTCCTATGGAAGAGGGTAGAAGGCAGAGTGCTAATATAGATATATAGGGGAGAAGAGGACAGGGCTTTTATGAAATGAATGCAGTCAAATCTTGGGAAAAGTTTCTTAAGTAGCATGAATGTTAGAGAGAGGATTCATGCAATTTCAATCTTAGCCGTGTCTAAAAATATCAAGACATAGCCAGCAGTTTTTGAAAAATAAATTATTCTCAACAAAACTATTAATGAGACTGATGAGGTGTTTCCTCTATTTTTTGTCTTCCAGTTACTTGGGTTTCACAGTCACGTATTCAAGGGAGTGTACGGCTGTTTGGTAAAATGAGAGAATTCCACATCATGTTTTTGTTTGTTTGTTTTTAAAGATGAAAGAGCTGAACAACCTTGTTTGGTGTTAGCAATACCACCAGATTGTTCAAATTTCTTTAGAATCGTACTCCTTAAATTACACTGTGATGTAGTTTCAAAAATTGTCTGTAATGGCCTGTCAATTGACAGCTCATTAGGACATTCTTCAGTTTGGCCGAAACCAAAAAACCTGAAACCGTCGAAATTGAAAAATAATGGGGTTTGCCAAATTCTGCTTCTTACACTTTCACCTACCACGCCGTGTTCAAATAGTGTGCTTGATAAGTATCGGAAACTTAAGGTACTCTTAATTTCAGTGTAGTTTCACCAAAGTGGTATTCTTTGTGAGAAAGCCATAATCTCATCAGTAAAGCCTTTCGAAAAGATCCAACGGAAAATATGAGCTAGCAACTCATCATGACAAGAAAGTAAAATTCAGGAAAAATCCTAAGGCAGAGCAGCTTCAGGCTTCGGTGTGATACTATCATAGTCTGGGCGCAGTGGCTCACGCCTATAGTCCCTTCACTTTGGGAAGGCAAGTTGGGGCAGGTCACCTGAAGTCGGCCGTTGAAGACCACCCTGGCCCAAATGGAGAAACCTCCTCTACACTTTAAACAAAAGACAAAAATTTGCCTGGCGTGGTGGCGTGCTCATTTAGTCCCAGCTAGTCTGGAGGCTGAGGCAGGAGAATGCCTTGAGCCTAGGATGCGGAGGCTGCAGTGAGCTGAGCTCAGGCCACTGTAATCCAGCCTGGGGGACAGAGGGAGACACTGTCTCAAAAATAAATAAATATGTACATAAATAAATAAATAAAATGAAATGAAATTGAAATAATATTTTCACATTCCCCTCACCCGGCCCATTTTATTTTCAGAGTATTGGACAAACCACCTGTTTCCCTGTGCGTTAGAGATTTTTTTTCTCAGACATTGAAGTTTTCTAAGTGCAACTCCATAAAAAGTCTCATTTTTAGCGTAAATAGTTTCTTTATGGTTGTGAAACGTGAACTTTGCGATTCTGTGAGGAAGACTGAATTCCGAAATACCCCCTGCATTTCCCGCCCCTCGCGTCCCTGGGGAGTCCCTGGTGGGGCTGGGACCAGGGTCCCCAGGTCGCCGGGGCGGCGTGGGAACCCCAAGCCGGGGCAGCCCCACCTCCCCAGCCCACGCCCCCGGAGGCCTCCGCGCGGCAGGGGCAGGTGCAAGCCATCCGGGCGCCCCCACAGGCGGGGCTCCTCCAGGAGCCGGGGTGTTCGTGTGCACTCCCCTCCGGCCTGCTGGATGAGCTCCTGGCGAGCCCGGAGTTTCTGCAGCGGGCGCAACCTTTCCTAGAAACGGAGGTCCCGGGGGAGCTGGAGGCCTCGGAAGAGGCCGCCTGGCTGGAACCACCCCTCAGCGAGGAAGAATACCGGGCTCTGCTGGAGGAGCTTTAAAAGGACGCGGGGCGGGGACGGGGTCGCCGCAGGGCGGTGGCCGGTGGCCTCTCTTTCGCGGGGAACACCTGGCTCGGCGTGGAGGGGCGTGTGTTCCCTCCGGGCCGACCCGCCTGGGATTCCTGCCTTCCAGGTCTAGGCCCGGTGAGAGACTCCACAGAGCGGAGAGCTGCCATTCTTTCCTGGGCATCCCGGGGATGCCAGCGCCGGCCCAGGTACCAGCAGGTGGGCCGTCTACTGCGCATGCGCGGGTTCGCGGGCAGCCGCCTAGGCTCTGGGAGCAGCCCGGGCAGAGCTCTCGTGCCTTTCCGCCACCCCACCCCGGCCTGACCAACCCCTCGCCACCCACACCCCCAAACCCCCAACACCCACCCACGGAAAATGCGTCCTCCCCTGGGCTGGGTGGACACCCCCGTCCCGCGAAACAACGGGCCCTCGCAGGGTTCGGGCCCGCCATCCCTCCAGCAGCGGCTCGCCTCCTCTGCGCCTCCGCTCGACCGCCGCCCGCCCGCCCGTGCCCCTGCAGCCTCCCAGCTGCCACCGTGGAGCGCCTGGCGGCTGAACGCAGACCCCAGGCCCCGCGCCGGCGATGCCGACCGTTCCAGGCGGGAGGGAAGGCGGGCAGAGATGGAGACACGAAAGGGAGACGCAGAGGGGCCGAAGGTTGGGCAGAGGGAAGTTGGGAGGGTGGGAGGGAGGGAGGGAGGGAGGGAGAGAGAGGGAGGCAGTGAGGAACGGAGGGAGAGACAGAGCGACGCAGGGACAGAGGGCGGGCGGGAGGGAGCCAGGGACAGAGGGAGGAAGGCAGAGAGAAAAAACGGTCTCCGGCCTCCGGGAGCAACGGGACCCCCGCGCTCCGGGAAAAGGGTAAGGGCCCGGCGCCGGCTGAGGGCTGGGCCCACGGCCGCGGCGTCCGGCCGGCGGGGCACCCATTCGCCCCGATTCCGTGGCCCAAGGAACGGGCGGCTTCCTCAGAGACCAAAGACCGGGACCCGGGTTGCCATCGGGTTTTCACCCGCGTGGTTCACAGAACGCACATCCCCAGGCTGAGCCTCACAACGGAGCGCCAGGCCGACAGCCCCGACCGCAGAGGAGCCCCACTCAGGACGACTGAAGCGTGATTTGGGATTCCACGCTGCTGTGCCCTCTGCAAGGGGGCCTGTTGCTCACGTCTCTCCGGCCCCTGAAAGGCTGAGCATGTTGACTGTTTGCTTCTGGAGCTCTGCGGGCACCCACAGGCATCCAGGGAAGGGTGGAAGACTGGCATGGTGTCTCTTCGCTCCCCTTGCCAGTTTCCAAACCGGCCACACTGCAGACTCCCCATGTTGCGGGACACAGGAATCCATCGTCAGGCCATCACGCCGGGGATGCATCTTTTCCCTGGGGTCTCGCTCTGGTCTTCTGCGAGAAGACCTCCCAAGGTGCTGGGATTACAGGTCAGAGCCACCGCGCCCGGCCTGTACTTGTGTCTTTTCCAAAATTGAGTATTTGGGGATAAGTTTAACATCCTCACTGCCTGCCTTTGCCCCCCACAAGTAATTAGCATACGCCTAAATAAAGTTTAAGCAAGCTAGCTCCACTATTCCCAAGCATGCATAATCTAGGGTCTAGTCTTTAGAAGTATAAAGGACAAATCGTAGGAGTACAACTACAGAAAATGTTGTACCCAAACTGGAAAGGCTTAAGTGATCAATTGACGGATTTGTGTTTCCTATGGAAGAGGGTAGAAGGCAGAGTGCTAATATAGATATATAGGGGAGAAGAGGACAGGGCTTTTATGAAATGAATGCAGTCAAATCTTGGGAAAAGTTTCTTAAGTAGCATGAATGTTAGAGAGAGGATTCATGCAATTTCAATCTTAGCCGTGTCTAAAAATATCAAGACATAGCCAGCAGTCTTTGAAAAATAAATTATTCTCAACAAAACTATTAATGAGACTGATGAGGTGTTTCCTCTATTTTTTGTCTTCCAGTTACTTGGGTTTCACAGTCACGTATTCAAGGGAGTGTACGGCTGTTTGGTAAAATGAGAGAATTCCACATCATGTTTTTGTTTGTTTGTTTTTAAAGATGAAAGAGCTGAACAACCTTGTTTGGTGTTAGCAATACCACCAGATTGTTCAAATTTCTTTAGAATCGTACTCCTTAAATTACACTGTGATGTAGTTTCAAAAATTGTCTGTAATGGCCTGTCAATTGACAGCTCATTAGGACATTCTTCAGTTTGGCCGAAACCAAAAAACCTGAAACCGTCGAAATTGAAAAATAATGGGGTTTGCCAAATTCTGCTTCTTACACTTTCACCTACCACGCCGTGTTCAAATAGTGTGCTTGATAAGTATCGGAAACTTAAGGTACTCTTAATTTCAGTGTAGTTTCACCAAAGTGGTATTCTTTGTGAGAAAGCCATAATCTCATCAGTAAAGCCTTTCGAAAAGATCCAACGGAAAATATGAGCTAGCAACTCATCATGACAAGAAAGTAAAATTCAGGAAAAATCCTAAGGCAGAGCAGCTTCAGGCTTCGGTGTGATACTATCATAGTCTGGGCGCAGTGGCTCACGCCTATAGTCCCTTCACTTTGGGAAGGCAAGTTGGGGCAGGTCACCTGAAGTCGGCCGTTGAAGACCACCCTGGCCCAAATGGAGAAACCTCCTCTACACTTTAAACAAAAGACAAAAATTTGCCTGGCGTGGTGGCGTGCTCATTTAGTCCCAGCTAGTCTGGAGGCTGAGGCAGGAGAATGCCTTGAGCCTAGGATGCGGAGGCTGCAGTGAGCTGAGCTCAGGCCACTGTAATCCAGCCTGGGGGACAGAGAGAGACACTGTCTCAAAAATAAATAAATATGTACATAAATAAATAAATAAAATGAAATGAAATTGAAATAATATTTTCACATTCCCCTCACCCGGCCCATTTTATTTTCAGAGTATTGGACAAACCACCTGTTTCCCTGTGCGTTAGAGATTTTTTTTCTCAGACATTGAAGTTTTCTAAGTGCAACTCCATAAAAAGTCTCATTTTTAGCGTAAATAGTTTCTTTATGGTTGTGAAACGTGAACTTTGCGATTCTGTGAGGAAGACTGAATTCCGAAATACCCCCTGCATTTCCCGCCCCTCGCGTCCCTGGGGAGTCCCTGGTGGGGCTGGGACCAGGGTCCCCAGGTCGCCGGGGCGGCGTGGGAACCCCAAGCCGGGGCAGCCCCACCTCCCCAGCCCACGCCCCCGGAGGCCTCCGCGCGGCAGGGGCAGGTGCAAGCCATCCGGGCGCCCCCACAGGCGGGGCTCCTCCAGGAGCCGGGGTGTTCGTGTGCACTCCCCTCCGGCCTGCTGGATGAGCTCCTGGCGAGCCCGGAGTTTCTGCAGCGGGCGCAAGCTTTCCTAGAAACGGAGGTCCCGGGGGAGCTGGAGGCCTCGGAAGAGGCCGCCTGGCTGGAACCACCCCTCAGCGAGGAAGAATACCGGGCTCTGCTGGAGGAGCTTTAAAAGGACGCGGGGCGGGGACGGGGTCGCCGCAGGGCGGTGGCCGGTGGCCTCTCTTTCGCGGGGAACACCTGGCTCGGCGTGGAGGGGCGTGTGTTCCCTCCGGGCCGACCCGCCTGGGATTCCTGCCTTCCAGGTCTAGGCCCGGTGAGAGACTCCACAGAGCGGAGAGCTGCCATTCTTTCCTGGGCATCCCGGGGATGCCAGCGCCGGCCCAGGTACCAGCAGGTGGGCCGTCTACTGCGCATGCGCGGGTTCGCGGGCAGCCGCCTAGGCTCTGGGAGCAGCCCGGGCAGAGCTCTCGTGCCTTTCCGCCACCCCACCCCGGCCTGACCAACCCCTCGCCACCCACACCCCCAAACCCCCAACACCCACCCACGGAAAATGCGTCCTCCCCTGGGCTGGGTGGACACCCCCGTCCCGCGAAACAACGGGCCCTCGCAGGGTTCGGGCCCGCCATCCCTCCAGCAGCGGCTCGCCTCCTCTGCGCCTCCGCTCGACCGCCGCCCGCCCGCCCGTGCCCCTGCAGCCTCCCAGCTGCCACCGTGGAGCGCCTGGCGGCTGAACGCAGACCCCAGGCCCCGCGCCGGCGATGCCGACCGTTCCAGGCGGGAGGGAAGGCGGGCAGAGATGGAGACAGGAAAGGGAGACGCAGAGGGGCCGAAGGTTGGGCAGAGGGAAGTTGGGAGGGTGGGAGGGAGGGAGGGAGGGAGGGAGAGAGAGGGAGGCAGTGAGGAACGGAGGGAGAGACAGAGCGACGCAGGGACAGAGGGCGGGCGGGAGGGAGCCAGGGACAGAGGGAGGAAGGCAGAGAGAAAAAACGGTCTCCGGCCTCCGGGAGCAACGGGACCCCCGCGCTCCGGGAAAAGGGTAAGGGCCCGGCGCCGGCTGAGGGCTGGGCCCACGGCCGCGGCGTCCGGCCGGCGGGGCACCCATTCGCCCCGATTCCGTGGCCCAAGGAACGGGCGGCTTCCTCAGAGACCAAAGACCGGGACCCGGGTTGCCATCGGGTTTTCACCCGCGTGGTTCACAGAACGCACATCCCCAGGCTGAGCCTCACAACGGAGCGCCAGGCCGACAGCCCCGACCGCAGAGGAGCCCCACTCAGGACGACTGAAGCGTGATTTGGGATTCCACGCTGCTGTGCCCTCTGCAAGGGGGCCTGTTGCTCACGTCTCTCCGGCCCCTGAAAGGCTGAGCATGTTGACTGTTTGCTTCTGGAGCTCTGCGGGCACCCACAGGCATCCAGGGAAGGGTGGAAGACTGGCATGGTGTCTCTTCGCTCCCCTTGCCAGTTTCCAAACCGGCCACACTGCAGACTCCCCATGTTGCGGGACACAGGAATCCATCGTCAGGCCATCACGCCGGGGATGCATCTTTTCCCTGGGGTCTCGCTCTGGTCTTCTGCGAGAAGACCTCCCAAGGTGCTGGGATTACAGGTCAGAGCCACCGCGCCCGGCCTGTACTTGTGTCTTTTCCAAAATTGAGTATTTGGGGATAAGTTTAACATCCTCACTGCCTGCCTTTGCCCCCCACAAGTAATTAGCATACGCCTAAATAAAGTTTAAGCAAGCTAGCTCCACTATTCCCAAGCATGCATAATCTAGGGTCTAGTCTTTAGAAGTATAAAGGACAAATCGTAGGAGTACAACTACAGAAAATGTTGTACCCAAACTGGAAAGGCTTAAGTGATCAATTGACGGATTTGTGTTTCCTATGGAAGAGGGTAGAAGGCAGAGTGCTAATATAGATATATAGGGGAGAAGAGGACAGGGCTTTTATGAAATGAATGCAGTCAAATCTTGGGAAAAGTTTCTTAAGTAGCATGAATGTTAGAGAGAGGATTCATGCAATTTCAATCTTAGCCGTGTCTAAAAATATCAAGACATAGCCAGCAGTCTTTGAAAAATAAATTATTCTCAACAAAACTATTAATGAGACTGATGAGGTGTTTCCTCTATTTTTTGTCTTCCAGTTACTTGGGTTTCACAGTCACGTATTCAAGGGAGTGTACGGCTGTTTGGTAAAATGAGAGAATTCCACATCATGTTTTTGTTTGTTTGTTTTTAAAGATGAAAGAGCTGAACAACCTTGTTTGGTGTTAGCAATACCACCAGATTGTTCAAATTTCTTTAGAATCGTACTCCTTAAATTACACTGTGATGTAGTTTCAAAAATTGTCTGTAATGGCCTGTCAATTGACAGCTCATTAGGACATTCTTCAGTTTGGCCGAAACCAAAAAACCTGAAACCGTCGAAATTGAAAAATAATGGGGTTTGCCAAATTCTGCTTCTTACACTTTCACCTACCACGCCGTGTTCAAATAGTGTGCTTGATAAGTATCGGAAACTTAAGGTACTCTTAATTTCAGTGTAGTTTCACCAAAGTGGTATTCTTTGTGAGAAAGCCATAATCTCATCAGTAAAGCCTTTCGAAAAGATCCAACGGAAAATATGAGCTAGCAACTCATCATGACAAGAAAGTAAAATTCAGGAAAAATCCTAAGGCAGAGCAGCTTCAGGCTTCGGTGTGATACTATCATAGTCTGGGCGCAGTGGCTCACGCCTATAGTCCCTTCACTTTGGGAAGGCAAGTTGGGGCAGGTCACCTGAAGTCGGCCGTTGAAGACCACCCTGGCCCAAATGGAGAAACCTCCTCTACACTTTAAACAAAAGACAAAAATTTGCCTGGCGTGGTGGCGTGCTCATTTAGTCCCAGCTAGTCTGGAGGCTGAGGCAGGAGAATGCCTTGAGCCTAGGATGCGGAGGCTGCAGTGAGCTGAGCTCAGGCCACTGTAATCCAGCCTGGGGGACAGAGAGAGACACTGTCTCAAAAATAAATAAATATGTACATAAATAAATAAATAAAATGAAATGAAATTGAAATAATATTTTCACATTCCCCTCACCCGGCCCATTTTATTTTCAGAGTATTGGACAAACCACCTGTTTCCCTGTGCGTTAGAGATTTTTTTTCTCAGACATTGAAGTTTTCTAAGTGCAACTCCATAAAAAGTCTCATTTTTAGCGTAAATAGTTTCTTTATGGTTGTGAAACGTGAACTTTGCGATTCTGTGAGGAAGACTGAATTCCGAAATACCCCCTGCATTTCCCGCCCCTCGCGTCCCTGGGGAGTCCCTGGTGGGGCTGGGACCAGGGTCCCCAGGTCGCCGGGGCGGCGTGGGAACCCCAAGCCGGGGCAGCCCCACCTCCCCAGCCCACGCCCCCGGAGGCCTCCGCGCGGCAGGGGCAGGTGCAAGCCATCCGGGCGCCCCCACAGGCGGGGCTCCTCCAGGAGCCGGGGTGTTCGTGTGCACTCCCCTCCGGCCTGCTGGATGAGCTCCTGGCGAGCCCGGAGTTTCTGCAGCGGGCGCAACCTTTCCTAGAAACGGAGGTCCCGGGGGAGCTGGAGGCCTCGGAAGAGGCCGCCTGGCTGGAACCACCCCTCAGCGAGGAAGAATACCGGGCTCTGCTGGAGGAGCTTTAAAAGGACGCGGGGCGGGGACGGGGTCGCCGCAGGGCGGTGGCCGGTGGCCTCTCTTTCGCGGGGAACACCTGGCTCGGCGTGGAGGGGCGTGTGTTCCCTCCGGGCCGACCCGCCTGGGATTCCTGCCTTCCAGGTCTAGGCCCGGTGAGAGACTCCACAGAGCGGAGAGCTGCCATTCTTTCCTGGGCATCCCGGGGATGCCAGCGCCGGCCCAGGTACCAGCAGGTGGGCCGTCTACTGCGCATGCGCGGGTTCGCGGGCAGCCGCCTAGGCTCTGGGAGCAGCCCGGGCAGAGCTCTCGTGCCTTTCCGCCACCCCACCCCGGCCTGACCAACCCCTCGCCACCCACACCCCCAAACCCCCAACACCCACCCACGGAAAATGCGTCCTCCCCTGGGCTGGGTGGACACCCCCGTCCCGCGAAACAACGGGCCCTCGCAGGGTTCGGGCCCGCCATCCCTCCAGCAGCGGCTCGCCTCCTCTGCGCCTCCGCTCGACCGCCGCCCGCCCGCCCGTGCCCCTGCAGCCTCCCAGCTGCCACCGTGGAGCGCCTGGCGGCTGAACGCAGACCCCAGGCCCCGCGCCGGCGATGCCGACCGTTCCAGGCGGGAGGGAAGGCGGGCAGAGATGGAGACAGGAAAGGGAGACGCAGAGGGGCCGAAGGTTGGGCAGAGGGAAGTTGGGAGGGTGGGAGGGAGGGAGGGAGGGAGGGAGAGAGAGGGAGGCAGTGAGGAACGGAGGGAGAGACAGAGCGACGCAGGGACAGAGGGCGGGCGGGAGGGAGCCAGGGACAGAGGGAGGAAGGCAGAGAGAAAAAACGGTCTCCGGCCTCCGGGAGCAACGGGACCCCCGCGCTCCGGGAAAAGGGTAAGGGCCCGGCGCCGGCTGAGGGCTGGGCCCACGGCCGCGGCGTCCGGCCGGCGGGGCACCCATTCGCCCCGATTCCGTGGCCCAAGGAACGGGCGGCTTCCTCAGAGACCAAAGACCGGGACCCGGGTTGCCATCGGGTTTTCACCCGCGTGGTTCACAGAACGCACATCCCCAGGCTGAGCCTCACAACGGAGCGCCAGGCCGACAGCCCCGACCGCAGAGGAGCCCCACTCAGGACGACTGAAGCGTGATTTGGGATTCCACGCTGCTGTGCCCTCTGCAAGGGGGCCTGTTGCTCACGTCTCTCCGGCCCCTGAAAGGCTGAGCATGTTGACTGTTTGCTTCTGGAGCTCTGCGGGCACCCACAGGCATCCAGGGAAGGGTGGAAGACTGGCATGGTGTCTCTTCGCTCCCCTTGCCAGTTTCCAAACCGGCCACACTGCAGACTCCCCATGTTGCGGGACACAGGAATCCATCGTCAGGCCATCACGCCGGGGATGCATCTTTTCCCTGGGGTCTCGCTCTGGTCTTCTGCGAGAAGACCTCCCAAGGTGCTGGGATTACAGGTCAGAGCCACCGCGCCCGGCCTGTACTTGTGTCTTTTCCAAAATTGAGTATTTGGGGATAAGTTTAACATCCTCACTGCCTGCCTTTGCCCCCCACAAGTAATTAGCATACGCCTAAATAAAGTTTAAGCAAGCTAGCTCCACTATTCCCAAGCATGCATAATCTAGGGTCTAGTCTTTAGAAGTATAAAGGACAAATCGTAGGAGTACAACTACAGAAAATGTTGTACCCAAACTGGAAAGGCTTAAGTGATCAATTGACGGATTTGTGTTTCCTATGGAAGAGGGTAGAAGGCAGAGTGCTAATATAGATATATAGGGGAGAAGAGGACAGGGCTTTTATGAAATGAATGCAGTCAAATCTTGGGAAAAGTTTCTTAAGTAGCATGAATGTTAGAGAGAGGATTCATGCAATTTCAATCTTAGCCGTGTCTAAAAATATCAAGACATAGCCAGCAGTCTTTGAAAAATAAATTATTCTCAACAAAACTATTAATGAGACTGATGAGGTGTTTCCTCTATTTTTTGTCTTCCAGTTACTTGGGTTTCACAGTCACGTATTCAAGGGAGTGTACGGCTGTTTGGTAAAATGAGAGAATTCCACATCATGTTTTTGTTTGTTTGTTTTTAAAGATGAAAGAGCTGAACAACCTTGTTTGGTGTTAGCAATACCACCAGATTGTTCAAATTTCTTTAGAATCGTACTCCTTAAATTACACTGTGATGTAGTTTCAAAAATTGTCTGTAATGGCCTGTCAATTGACAGCTCATTAGGACATTCTTCAGTTTGGCCGAAACCAAAAAACCTGAAACCGTCGAAATTGAAAAATAATGGGGTTTGCCAAATTCTGCTTCTTACACTTTCACCTACCACGCCGTGTTCAAATAGTGTGCTTGATAAGTATCGGAAACTTAAGGTACTCTTAATTTCAGTGTAGTTTCACCAAAGTGGTATTCTTTGTGAGAAAGCCATAATCTCATCAGTAAAGCCTTTCGAAAAGATCCAACGGAAAATATGAGCTAGCAACTCATCATGACAAGAAAGTAAAATTCAGGAAAAATCCTAAGGCAGAGCAGCTTCAGGCTTCGGTGTGATACTATCATAGTCTGGGCGCAGTGGCTCACGCCTATAGTCCCTTCACTTTGGGAAGGCAAGTTGGGGCAGGTCACCTGAAGTCGGCCGTTGAAGACCACCCTGGCCCAAATGGAGAAACCTCCTCTACACTTTAAACAAAAGACAAAAATTTGCCTGGCGTGGTGGCGTGCTCATTTAGTCCCAGCTAGTCTGGAGGCTGAGGCAGGAGAATGCCTTGAGCCTAGGATGCGGAGGCTGCAGTGAGCTGAGCTCAGGCCACTGTAATCCAGCCTGGGGGACAGAGAGAGACACTGTCTCAAAAATAAATAAATATGTACATAAATAAATAAATAAAATGAAATGAAATTGAAATAATATTTTCACATTCCCCTCACCCGGCCCATTTTATTTTCAGAGTATTGGACAAACCACCTGTTTCCCTGTGCGTTAGAGATTTTTTTTCTCAGACATTGAAGTTTTCTAAGTGCAACTCCATAAAAAGTCTCATTTTTAGCGTAAATAGTTTCTTTATGGTTGTGAAACGTGAACTTTGCGATTCTGTGAGGAAGACTGAATTCCGAAATACCCCCTGCATTTCCCGCCCCTCGCGTCCCTGGGGAGTCCCTGGTGGGGCTGGGACCAGGGTCCCCAGGTCGCCGGGGCGGCGTGGGAACCCCAAGCCGGGGCAGCCCCACCTCCCCAGCCCACGCCCCCGGAGGCCTCCGCGCGGCAGGGGCAGGTGCAAGCCATCCGGGCGCCCCCACAGGCGGGGCTCCTCCAGGAGCCGGGGTGTTCGTGTGCACTCCCCTCCGGCCTGCTGGATGAGCTCCTGGCGAGCCCGGAGTTTCTGCAGCGGGCGCAACCTTTCCTAGAAACGGAGGTCCCGGGGGAGCTGGAGGCCTCGGAAGAGGCCGCCTGGCTGGAACCACCCCTCAGCGAGGAAGAATACCGGGCTCTGCTGGAGGAGCTTTAAAAGGACGCGGGGCGGGGACGGGGTCGCCGCAGGGCGGTGGCCGGTGGCCTCTCTTTCGCGGGGAACACCTGGCTCGGCGTGGAGGGGCGTGTGTTCCCTCCGGGCCGACCCGCCTGGGATTCCTGCCTTCCAGGTCTAGGCCCGGTGAGAGACTCCACAGAGCGGAGAGCTGCCATTCTTTCCTGGGCATCCCGGGGATGCCAGCGCCGGCCCAGGTACCAGCAGGTGGGCCGTCTACTGCGCATGCGCGGGTTCGCGGGCAGCCGCCTAGGCTCTGGGAGCAGCCCGGGCAGAGCTCTCGTGCCTTTCCGCCACCCCACCCCGGCCTGACCAACCCCTCGCCACCCACACCCCCAAACCCCCAACACCCACCCACGGAAAATGCGTCCTCCCCTGGGCTGGGTGGACACCCCCGTCCCGCGAAACAACGGGCCCTCGCAGGGTTCGGGCCCGCCATCCCTCCAGCAGCGGCTCGCCTCCTCTGCGCCTCCGCTCGACCGCCGCCCGCCCGCCCGTGCCCCTGCAGCCTCCCAGCTGCCACCGTGGAGCGCCTGGCGGCTGAACGCAGACCCCAGGCCCCGCGCCGGCGATGCCGACCGTTCCAGGCGGGAGGGAAGGCGGGCAGAGATGGAGACACGAAAGGGAGACGCAGAGGGGCCGAAGGTTGGGCAGAGGGAAGTTGGGAGGGTGGGAGGGAGGGAGGGAGGGAGGGAGAGAGAGGGAGGCAGTGAGGAACGGAGGGAGAGACAGAGCGACGCAGGGACAGAGGGCGGGCGGGAGGGAGCCAGGGACAGAGGGAGGAAGGCAGAGAGAAAAAACGGTCTCCGGCCTCCGGGAGCAACGGGACCCCCGCGCTCCGGGAAAAGGGTAAGGGCCCGGCGCCGGCTGAGGGCTGGGCCCACGGCCGCGGCGTCCGGCCGGCGGGGCACCCATTCGCCCCGATTCCGTGGCCCAAGGAACGGGCGGCTTCCTCAGAGACCAAAGACCGGGACCCGGGTTGCCATCGGGTTTTCACCCGCGTGGTTCACAGAACGCACATCCCCAGGCTGAGCCTCACAACGGAGCGCCAGGCCGACAGCCCCGACCGCAGAGGAGCCCCACTCAGGACGACTGAAGCGTGATTTGGGATTCCACGCTGCTGTGCCCTCTGCAAGGGGGCCTGTTGCTCACGTCTCTCCGGCCCCTGAAAGGCTGAGCATGTTGACTGTTTGCTTCTGGAGCTCTGCGGGCACCCACAGGCATCCAGGGAAGGGTGGAAGACTGGCATGGTGTCTCTTCGCTCCCCTTGCCAGTTTCCAAACCGGCCACACTGCAGACTCCCCATGTTGCGGGACACAGGAATCCATCGTCAGGCCATCACGCCGGGGATGCATCTTTTCCCTGGGGTCTCGCTCTGGTCTTCTGCGAGAAGACCTCCCAAGGTGCTGGGATTACAGGTCAGAGCCACCGCGCCCGGCCTGTACTTGTGTCTTTTCCAAAATTGACTATTTGGGGATAAGCTTAACATCCTCACTGCCTGCCTTTGCCCGCCACAAGTAATTAGCATACGCCTAAATAAAGTTTAAGCAAGCTAGCTCCACTATTCCCAAGCATGCATAATCTAGGGTCTAGTCTTTAGAAGTATAAAGGACAAATCGTAGGAGTACAACTACAGAAAATGTTGTACCCAAACTGGAAAGGCTTAAGTGATCAATTGACGGATTTGTGTTTCCTATGGAAGAGGGTAGAAGGCAGAGTGCTAATATAGATATATAGGGGAGAAGAGGACAGGGCTTTTATGAAATGAATGCAGTCAAATCTTGGGAAAAGTTTCTTAAGTAGCATGAATGTTAGAGAGAGGATTCATGCAATTTCAATCTTAGCCGTGTCTAAAAATATCAAGACATAGCCAGCAGTTTTTGAAAAATAAATTATTCTCAACAAAACTATTAATGAGACTGATGAGGTGTTTCCTCTATTTTTTGTCTTCCAGTTACTTGGGTTTCACAGTCACGTATTCAAGGGAGTGTACGGCTGTTTGGTAAAATGAGAGAATTCCACATCATGTTTTTGTTTGTTTGTTTTTAAAGATGAAAGAGCTGAACAACCTTGTTTGGTGTTAGCAATACCACCAGATTGTTCAAATTTCTTTAGAATCGTACTCCTTAAATTACACTGTGATGTAGTTTCAAAAATTGTCTGTAATGGCCTGTCAATTGACAGCTCATTAGGACATTCTTCAGTTTGGCCGAAACCAAAAAACCTGAAACCGTCGAAATTGAAAAATAATGGGGTTTGCCAAATTCTGCTTCTTACACTTTCACCTACCACGCCGTGTTCAAATAGTGTGCTTGATAAGTATCGGAAACTTAAGGTACTCTTAATTTCAGTATAGTTTCACCAAAGTGGTATTCTTTGTGAGAAAGCCATAATCTCATCAGTAAAGCCTTTCGAAAAGATCCAACGGAAAATATGAGCTAGCAACTCATCATGACAAGAAAGTAAAATTCAGGAAAAATCCTAAGGCAGAGCAGCTTCAGGCTTCGGTGTGATACTATCATAGTCTGGGCGCAGTGGCTCACGCCTATAGTCCCTTCACTTTGGGAAGGCAAGTTGGGGCAGGTCACCTGAAGTCGGCCGTTGAAGACCACCCTGGCCCAAATGGAGAAACCTCCTCTACACTTTAAACAAAAGACAAAAATTTGCCTGGCGTGGTGGCGTGCTCATTTAGTCCCAGCTAGTCTGGAGGCTGAGGCAGGAGAATGCCTTGAGCCTAGGATGCGGAGGCTGCAGTGAGCTGAGCTCAGGCCACTGTAATCCAGCCTGGGGGACAGAGAGAGACACTGTCTCAAAAATAAATAAATATGTACATAAATAAATAAATAAAATGAAATGAAATTGAAATAATATTTTCACATTCCCCTCACCCGGCCCATTTTATTTTCAGAGTATTGGACAAACCACCTGTTTCCCTGTGCGTTAGAGATTTTTTTTCTCAGACATTGAAGTTTTCTAAGTGCAACTCCATAAAAAGTCTCATTTTTAGCGTAAATAGTTTCTTTATGGTTGTGAAACGTGAACTTTGCGATTCTGTGAGGAAGACTGAATTCCGAAATACCCCCTGCATTTCCCGCCCCTCGCGTCCCTGGGGAGTCCCTGGTGGGGCTGGGACCAGGGTCCCCAGGTCGCCGGGGCGGCGTGGGAACCCCAAGCCGGGGCAGCCCCACCTCCCCAGCCCACGCCCCCGGAGGCCTCCGCGCGGCAGGGGCAGGTGCAAGCCATCCGGGCGCCCCCACAGGCGGGGCTCCTCCAGGAGCCGGGGTGTTCGTGTGCACTCCCCTCCGGCCTGCTGGATGAGCTCCTGGCGAGCCCGGAGTTTCTGCAGCGGGCGCAAGCTTTCCTAGAAACGGAGGTCCCGGGGGAGCTGGAGGCCTCGGAAGAGGCCGCCTGGCTGGAACCACCCCTCAGCGAGGAAGAATACCGGGCTCTGCTGGAGGAGCTTTAAAAGGACGCGGGGCGGGGACGGGGTCGCCGCAGGGCGGTGGCCGGTGGCCTCTCTTTCGCGGGGAACACCTGGCTCGGCGTGGAGGGGCGTGTGTTCCCTCCGGGCCGACCCGCCTGGGATTCCTGCCTTCCAGGTCTAGGCCCGGTGAGAGACTCCACAGAGCGGAGAGCTGCCATTCTTTCCTGGGCATCCCGGGGATGCCAGCGCCGGCCCAGGTACCAGCAGGTGGGCCGTCTACTGCGCATGCGCGGGTTCGCGGGCAGCCGCCTAGGCTCTGGGAGCAGCCCGGGCAGAGCTCTCGTGCCTTTCCGCCACCCCACCCCGGCCTGACCAACCCCTCGCCACCCACACCCCCAAACCCCCAACACCCACCCACGGAAAATGCGTCCTCCCCTGGGCTGGGTGGACACCCCCGTCCCGCGAAACAACGGGCCCTCGCAGGGTTCGGGCCCGCCATCCCTCCAGCAGCGGCTCGCCTCCTCTGCGCCTCCGCTCGACCGCCGCCCGCCCGCCCGTGCCCCTGCAGCCTCCCAGCTGCCACCGTGGAGCGCCTGGCGGCTGAACGCAGACCCCAGGCCCCGCGCCGGCGATGCCGACCGTTCCAGGCGGGAGGGAAGGCGGGCAGAGATGGAGACACGAAAGGGAGACGCAGAGGGGCCGAAGGTTGGGCAGAGGGAAGTTGGGAGGGTGGGAGGGAGGGAGGGAGGGAGGGAGAGAGAGGGAGGCAGTGAGGAACGGAGGGAGAGACAGAGCGACGCAGGGACAGAGGGCGGGCGGGAGGGAGCCAGGGACAGAGGGAGGAAGGCAGAGAGAAAAAACGGTCTCCGGCCTCCGGGAGCAACGGGACCCCCGCGCTCCGGGAAAAGGGTAAGGGCCCGGCGCCGGCTGAGGGCTGGGCCCACGGCCGCGGCGTCCGGCCGGCGGGGCACCCATTCGCCCCGATTCCGTGGCCCAAGGAACGGGCGGCTTCCTCAGAGACCAAAGACCGGGACCCGGGTTGCCATCGGGTTTTCACCCGCGTGGTTCACAGAACGCACATCCCCAGGCTGAGCCTCACAACGGAGCGCCAGGCCGACAGCCCCGACCGCAGAGGAGCCCCACTCAGGACGACTGAAGCGTGATTTGGGATTCCACGCTGCTGTGCCCTCTGCAAGGGGGCCTGTTGCTCACGTCTCTCCGGCCCCTGAAAGGCTGAGCATGTTGACTGTTTGCTTCTGGAGCTCTGCGGGCACCCACAGGCATCCAGGGAAGGGTGGAAGACTGGCATGGTGTCTCTTCGCTCCCCTTGCCAGTTTCCAAACCGGCCACACTGCAGACTCCCCATGTTGCGGGACACAGGAATCCATCGTCAGGCCATCACGCCGGGGATGCATCTTTTCCCTGGGGTCTCGCTCTGGTCTTCTGCGAGAAGACCTCCCAAGGTGCTGGGATTACAGGTCAGAGCCACCGCGCCCGGCCTGTACTTGTGTCTTTTCCAAAATTGAGTATTTGGGGATAAGCTTAACATCCTCACTGCCTGCCTTTGCCCCCCACAAGTAATTAGCATACGCCTAAATAAAGTTTAAGCAAGCTAGCTCCACTATTCCCAAGCATGCATAATCTAGGGTCTAGTCTTTAGAAGTATAAAGGACAAATCGTAGGAGTACAACTACAGAAAATGTTGTACCCAAACTGGAAAGGCTTAAGTGATCAATTGACGGATTTGTGTTTCCTATGGAAGAGGGTAGAAGGCAGAGTGCTAATATAGATATATAGGGGAGAAGAGGACAGGGCTTTTATGAAATGAATGCAGTCAAATCTTGGGAAAAGTTTCTTAAGTAGCATGAATGTTAGAGAGAGGATTCATGCAATTTCAATCTTAGCCGTGTCTAAAAATATCAAGACATAGCCAGCAGTCTTTGAAAAATAAATTATTCTCAACAAAACTATTAATGAGACTGATGAGGTGTTTCCTCTATTTTTTGTCTTCCAGTTACTTGGGTTTCACAGTCACGTATTCAAGGGAGTGTACGGCTGTTTGGTAAAATGAGAGAATTCCACATCATGTTTTTGTTTGTTTGTTTTTAAAGATGAAAGAGCTGAACAACCTTGTTTGGTGTTAGCAATACCACCAGATTGTTCAAATTTCTTTAGAATCGTACTCCTTAAATTACACTGTGATGTAGTTTCAAAAATTGTCTGTAATGGCCTGTCAATTGACAGCTCATTAGGACATTCTTCAGTTTGGCCGAAACCAAAAAACCTGAAACCGTCGAAATTGAAAAATAATGGGGTTTGCCAAATTCTGCTTCTTACACTTTCACCTACCACGCCGTGTTCAAATAGTGTGCTTGATAAGTATCGGAAACTTAAGGTACTCTTAATTTCAGTATAGTTTCACCAAAGTGGTATTCTTTGTGAGAAAGCCATAATCTCATCAGTAAAGCCTTTCGAAAAGATCCAACGGAAAATATGAGCTAGCAACTCATCATGACAAGAAAGTAAAATTCAGGAAAAATCCTAAGGCAGAGCAGCTTCAGGCTTCGGTGTGATACTATCATAGTCTGGGCGCAGTGGCTCACGCCTATAGTCCCTTCACTTTGGGAAGGCAAGTTGGGGCAGGTCACCTGAAGTCGGCCGTTGAAGACCACCCTGGCCCAAATGGAGAAACCTCCTCTACACTTTAAACAAAAGACAAAAATTTGCCTGGCGTGGTGGCGTGCTCATTTAGTCCCAGCTAGTCTGGAGGCTGAGGCAGGAGAATGCCTTGAGCCTAGGATGCGGAGGCTGCAGTGAGCTGAGCTCAGGCCACTGTAATCCAGCCTGGGGGACAGAGAGAGACACTGTCTCAAAAATAAATAAATATGTACATAAATAAATAAATAAAATGAAATGAAATTGAAATAATATTTTCACATTCCCCTCACCCGGCCCATTTTATTTTCAGAGTATTGGACAAACCACCTGTTTCCCTGTGCGTTAGAGATTTTTTTTCTCAGACATTGAAGTTTTCTAAGTGCAACTCCATAAAAAGTCTCATTTTTAGCGTAAATAGTTTCTTTATGGTTGTGAAACGTGAACTTTGCGATTCTGTGAGGAAGACTGAATTCCGAAATACCCCCTGCATTTCCCGCCCCTCGCGTCCCTGGGGAGTCCCTGGTGGGGCTGGGACCAGGGTCCCCAGGTCGCCGGGGCGGCGTGGGAACCCCAAGCCGGGGCAGCCCCACCTCCCCAGCCCATGCCCCCGGAGGCCTCCGCGCGGCAGGGGCAGGTGCAAGCCATCCGGGCGCCCCCACAGGCGGGGCTCCTCCAGGAGCCGGGGTGTTCGTGTGCACTCCCCTCCGGCCTGCTGGATGAGCTCCTGGCGAGCCCGGAGTTTCTGCAGCGGGCGCAAGCTTTCCTAGAAACGGAGGTCCCGGGGGAGCTGGAGGCCTCGGAAGAGGCCGCCTGGCTGGAACCACCCCTCAGCGAGGAAGAATACCGGGCTCTGCTGGAGGAGCTTTAAAAGGACGCGGGGCGGGGACGGGGTCGCCGCAGGGCGGTGGCCGGTGGCCTCTCTTTCGCGGGGAACACCTGGCTCGGCGTGGAGGGGCGTGTGTTCCCTCCGGGCCGACCCGCCTGGGATTCCTGCCTTCCAGGTCTAGGCCCGGTGAGAGACTCCACAGAGCGGAGAGCTGCCATTCTTTCCTGGGCATCCCGGGGATGCCAGCGCCGGCCCAGGTACCAGCAGGTGGGCCGTCTACTGCGCATGCGCGGGTTCGCGGGCAGCCGCCTAGGCTCTGGGAGCAGCCCGGGCAGAGCTCTCGTGCCTTTCCGCCACCCCACCCCGGCCTGACCAACCCCTCGCCACCCACACCCCCAAACCCCCAACACCCACCCACGGAAAATGCGTCCTCCCCTGGGCTGGGTGGACACCCCCGTCCCGCGAAACAACGGGCCCTCGCAGGGTTCGGGCCCGCCATCCCTCCAGCAGCGGCTCGCCTCCTCTGCGCCTCCGCTCGACCGCCGCCCGCCCGCCCGTGCCCCTGCAGCCTCCCAGCTGCCACCGTGGAGCGCCTGGCGGCTGAACGCAGACCCCAGGCCCCGCGCCGGCGATGCCGACCGTTCCAGGCGGGAGGGAAGGCGGGCAGAGATGGAGACACGAAAGGGAGACGCAGAGGGGCCGAAGGTTGGGCAGAGGGAAGTTGGGAGGGTGGGAGGGAGGGAGGGAGGGAGGGAGAGAGAGGGAGGCAGTGAGGAACGGAGGGAGAGACAGAGCGACGCAGGGACAGAGGGCGGGCGGGAGGGAGCCAGGGACAGAGGGAGGAAGGCAGAGAGTAAAAACGGTCTCCGGCCTCCGGGAGCAACGGGACCCCCGCGCTCCGGGAAAAGGGTAAGGGCCCGGCGCCGGCTGAGGGCTGGGCCCACGGCCGCGGCGTCCGGCCGGCGGGGCACCCATTCGCCCCGATTCCGTGGCCCAAGGAACGGGCGGCTTCCTCAGAGACCAAAGACCGGGACCCGGGTTGCCATCGGGTTTTCACCCGCGTGGTTCACAGAACGCACATCCCCAGGCTGAGCCTCACAACGGAGCGCCAGGCCGACAGCCCCGACCGCAGAGGAGCCCCACTCAGGACGACTGAAGCGTGATTTGGGATTCCACGCTGCTGTGCCCTCTGCAAGGGGGCCTGTTGCTCACGTCTCTCCGGCCCCTGAAAGGCTGAGCATGTTGACTGTTTGCTTCTGGAGCTCTGCGGGCACCCACAGGCATCCAGGGAAGGGTGGAAGACTGGCATGGTGTCTCTTCGCTCCCCTTGCCAGTTTCCAAACCGGCCACACTGCAGACTCCCCATGTTGCGGGACACAGGAATCCATCGTCAGGCCATCACGCCGGGGATGCATCTTTTCCCTGGGGTCTCGCTCTGGTCTTCTGCGAGAAGACCTCCCAAGGTGCTGGGATTACAGGTCAGAGCCACCGCGCCCGGCCTGTACTTGTGTCTTTTCCAAAATTGAGTATTTGGGGATAAGTTTAACATCCTCACTGCCTGCCTTTGCCCCCCACAAGTAATTAGCATACGCCTAAATAAAGTTTAAGCAAGCTAGCTCCACTATTCCCAAGCATGCATAATCTAGGGTCTAGTCTTTAGAAGTATAAAGGACAAATCGTAGGAGTACAACTACAGAAAATGTTGTACCCAAACTGGAAAGGCTTAAGTGATCAATTGACGGATTTGTGTTTCCTATGGAAGAGGGTAGAAGGCAGAGTGCTAATATAGATATATAGGGGAGAAGAGGACAGGGCTTTTATGAAATGAATGCAGTCAAATCTTGGGAAAAGTTTCTTAAGTAGCATGAATGTTAGAGAGAGGATTCATGCAATTTCAATCTTAGCCGTGTCTAAAAATATCAAGACATAGCCAGCAGTCTTTGAAAAATAAATTATTCTCAACAAAACTATTAATGAGACTGATGAGGTGTTTCCTCTATTTTTTGTCTTCCAGTTACTTGGGTTTCACAGTCACGTATTCAAGGGAGTGTACGGCTGTTTGGTAAAATGAGAGAATTCCACATCATGTTTTTGTTTGTTTGTTTTTAAAGATGAAAGAGCTGAACAACCTTGTTTGGTGTTAGCAATACCACCAGATTGTTCAAATTTCTTTAGAATCGTACTCCTTAAATTACACTGTGATGTAGTTTCAAAAATTGTCTGTAATGGCCTGTCAATTGACAGCTCATTAGGACATTCTTCAGTTTGGCCGAAACCAAAAAACCTGAAACCGTCGAAATTGAAAAATAATGGGGTTTGCCAAATTCTGCTTCTTACACTTTCACCTACCACGCCGTGTTCAAATAGTGTGCTTGATAAGTATCGGAAACTTAAGGTACTCTTAATTTCAGTATAGTTTCACCAAAGTGGTATTCTTTGTGAGAAAGCCATAATCTCATCAGTAAAGCCTTTCGAAAAGATCCAACGGAAAATATGAGCTAGCAACTCATCATGACAAGAAAGTAAAATTCAGGAAAAATCCTAAGGCAGAGCAGCTTCAGGCTTCGGTGTGATACTATCATAGTCTGGGCGCAGTGGCTCACGCCTATAGTCCCTTCACTTTGGGAAGGCAAGTTGGGGCAGGTCACCTGAAGTCGGCCGTTGAAGACCACCCTGGCCCAAATGGAGAAACCTCCTCTACACTTTAAACAAAAGACAAAAATTTGCCTGGCGTGGTGGCGTGCTCATTTAGTCCCAGCTAGTCTGGAGGCTGAGGCAGGAGAATGCCTTGAGCCTAGGATGCGGAGGCTGCAGTGAGCTGAGCTCAGGCCACTGTAATCCAGCCTGGGGGACAGAGAGAGACACTGTCTCAAAAATAAATAAATATGTACATAAATAAATAAATAAAATGAAATGAAATTGAAATAATATTTTCACATTCCCCTCACCCGGCCCATTTTATTTTCAGAGTATTGGACAAACCACCTGTTTCCCTGTGCGTTAGAGATTTTTTTTCTCAGACATTGAAGTTTTCTAAGTGCAACTCCATAAAAAGTCTCATTTTTAGCGTAAATAGTTTCTTTATGGTTGTGAAACGTGAACTTTGCGATTCTGTGAGGAAGACTGAATTCCGAAATACCCCCTGCATTTCCCGCCCCTCGCGTCCCTGGGGAGTCCCTGGTGGGGCTGGGACCAGGGTCCCCAGGTCGCCGGGGCGGCGTGGGAACCCCAAGCCGGGGCAGCCCCACCTCCCCAGCCCACGCCCCCGGAGGCCTCCGCGCGGCAGGGGCAGGTGCAAGCCATCCGGGCGCCCCCACAGGCGGGGCTCCTCCAGGAGCCGGGGTGTTCGTGTGCACTCCCCTCCGGCCTGCTGGATGAGCTCCTGGCGAGCCCGGAGTTTCTGCAGCGGGCGCAAGCTTTCCTAGAAACGGAGGTCCCGGGGGAGCTGGAGGCCTCGGAAGAGGCCGCCTGGCTGGAACCACCCCTCAGCGAGGAAGAATACCGGGCTCTGCTGGAGGAGCTTTAAAAGGACGCGGGGCGGGGACGGGGTCGCCGCAGGGCGGTGGCCGGTGGCCTCTCTTTCGCGGGGAACACCTGGCTCGGCGTGGAGGGGCGTGTGTTCCCTCCGGGCCGACCCGCCTGGGATTCCTGCCTTCCAGGTCTAGGCCCGGTGAGAGACTCCACAGAGCGGAGAGCTGCCATTCTTTCCTGGGCATCCCGGGGATGCCAGCGCCGGCCCAGGTACCAGCAGGTGGGCCGTCTACTGCGCATGCGCGGGTTCGCGGGCAGCCGCCTAGGCTCTGGGAGCAGCCCGGGCAGAGCTCTCGTGCCTTTCCGCCACCCCACCCCGGCCTGACCAACCCCTCGCCACCCACACCCCCAAACCCCCAACACCCACCCACGGAAAATGCGTCCTCCCCTGGGCTGGGTGGACACCCCCGTCCCGCGAAACAACGGGCCCTCGCAGGGTTCGGGCCCGCCATCCCTCCAGCAGCGGCTCGCCTCCTCTGCGCCTCCGCTCGACCGCCGCCCGCCCGCCCGTGCCCCTGCAGCCTCCCAGCTGCCACCGTGGAGCGCCTGGCGGCTGAACGCAGACCCCAGGCCCCGCGCCGGCGATGCCGACCGTTCCAGGCGGGAGGGAAGGCGGGCAGAGATGGAGACACGAAAGGGAGACGCAGAGGGGCCGAAGGTTGGGCAGAGGGAAGTTGGGAGGGTGGGAGGGAGGGAGGGAGGGAGGGAGAGAGAGGGAGGCAGTGAGGAACGGAGGGAGAGACAGAGCGACGCAGGGACAGAGGGCGGGCGGGAGGGAGCCAGGGACAGAGGGAGGAAGGCAGAGAGAAAAAACGGTCTCCGGCCTCCGGGAGCAACGGGACCCCCGCGCTCCGGGAAAAGGGTAAGGGCCCGGCGCCGGCTGAGGGCTGGGCCCACGGCCGCGGCGTCCGGCCGGCGGGGCACCCATTCGCCCCGATTCCGTGGCCCAAGGAACGGGCGGCTTCCTCAGAGACCAAAGACCGGGACCCGGGTTGCCATCGGGTTTTCACCCGCGTGGTTCACAGAACGCACATCCCCAGGCTGAGCCTCACAACGGAGCGCCAGGCCGACAGCCCCGACCGCAGAGGAGCCCCACTCAGGACGACTGAAGCGTGATTTGGGATTCCACGCTGCTGTGCCCTCTGCAAGGGGGCCTGTTGCTCACGTCTCTCCGGCCCCTGAAAGGCTGAGCATGTTGACTGTTTGCTTCTGGAGCTCTGCGGGCACCCACAGGCATCCAGGGAAGGGTGGAAGACTGGCATGGTGTCTCTTCGCTCCCCTTGCCAGTTTCCAAACCGGCCACACTGCAGACTCCCCATGTTGCGGGACACAGGAATCCATCGTCAGGCCATCACGCCGGGGATGCATCTTTTCCCTGGGGTCTCGCTCTGGTCTTCTGCGAGAAGACCTCCCAAGGTGCTGGGATTACAGGTCAGAGCCACCGCGCCCGGCCTGTACTTGTGTCTTTTCCAAAATTGACTATTTGGGGATAAGCTTAACATCCTCACTGCCTGCCTTTGCCCGCCACAAGTAATTAGCATACGCCTAAATAAAGTTTAAGCAAGCTAGCTCCACTATTCCCAAGCATGCATAATCTAGGGTCTAGTCTTTAGAAGTATAAAGGACAAATCGTAGGAGTACAACTACAGAAAATGTTGTACCCAAACTGGAAAGGCTTAAGTGATCAATTGACGGATTTGTGTTTCCTATGGAAGAGGGTAGAAGGCAGAGTGCTAATATAGATATATAGGGGAGAAGAGGACAGGGCTTTTATGAAATGAATGCAGTCAAATCTTGGGAAAAGTTTCTTAAGTAGCATGAATGTTAGAGAGAGGATTCATGCAATTTCAATCTTAGCCGTGTCTAAAAATATCAAGACATAGCCAGCAGTTTTTGAAAAATAAATTATTCTCAACAAAACTATTAATGAGACTGATGAGGTGTTTCCTCTATTTTTTGTCTTCCAGTTACTTGGGTTTCACAGTCACGTATTCAAGGGAGTGTACGGCTGTTTGGTAAAATGAGAGAATTCCACATCATGTTTTTGTTTGTTTGTTTTTAAAGATGAAAGAGCTGAACAACCTTGTTTGGTGTTAGCAATACCACCAGATTGTTCAAATTTCTTTAGAATCGTACTCCTTAAATTACACTGTGATGTAGTTTCAAAAATTGTCTGTAATGGCCTGTCAATTGACAGCTCATTAGGACATTCTTCAGTTTGGCCGAAACCAAAAAACCTGAAACCGTCGAAATTGAAAAATAATGGGGTTTGCCAAATTCTGCTTCTTACACTTTCACCTACCACGCCGTGTTCAAATAGTGTGCTTGATAAGTATCGGAAACTTAAGGTACTCTTAATTTCAGTGTAGTTTCACCAAAGTGGTATTCTTTGTGAGAAAGCCATAATCTCATCAGTAAAGCCTTTCGAAAAGATCCAACGGAAAATATGAGCTAGCAACTCATCATGACAAGAAAGTAAAATTCAGGAAAAATCCTAAGGCAGAGCAGCTTCAGGCTTCGGTGTGATACTATCATAGTCTGGGCGCAGTGGCTCACGCCTATAGTCCCTTCACTTTGGGAAGGCAAGTTGGGGCAGGTCACCTGAAGTCGGCCGTTGAAGACCACCCTGGCCCAAATGGAGAAACCTCCTCTACACTTTAAACAAAAGACAAAAATTTGCCTGGCGTGGTGGCGTGCTCATTTAGTCCCAGCTAGTCTGGAGGCTGAGGCAGGAGAATGCCTTGAGCCTAGGATGCGGAGGCTGCAGTGAGCTGAGCTCAGGCCACTGTAATCCAGCCTGGGGGACAGAGAGAGACACTGTCTCAAAAATAAATAAATATGTACATAAATAAATAAATAAAATGAAATGAAATTGAAATAATATTTTCACATTCCCCTCACCCGGCCCATTTTATTTTCAGAGTATTGGACAAACCACCTGTTTCCCTGTGCGTTAGAGATTTTTTTTCTCAGACATTGAAGTTTTCTAAGTGCAACTCCATAAAAAGTCTCATTTTTAGCGTAAATAGTTTCTTTATGGTTGTGAAACGTGAACTTTGCGATTCTGTGAGGAAGACTGAATTCCGAAATACCCCCTGCATTTCCCGCCCCTCGCGTCCCTGGGGAGTCCCTGGTGGGGCTGGGACCAGGGTCCCCAGGTCGCCGGGGCGGCGTGGGAACCCCAAGCCGGGGCAGCCCCACCTCCCCAGCCCACGCCCCCGGAGGCCTCCGCGCGGCAGGGGCAGGTGCAAGCCATCCGGGCGCCCCCACAGGCGGGGCTCCTCCAGGAGCCGGGGTGTTCGTGTGCACTCCCCTCCGGCCTGCTGGATGAGCTCCTGGCGAGCCCGGAGTTTCTGCAGCGGGCGCAACCTTTCCTAGAAACGGAGGTCCCGGGGGAGCTGGAGGCCTCGGAAGAGGCCGCCTGGCTGGAACCACCCCTCAGCGAGGAAGAATACCGGGCTCTGCTGGAGGAGCTTTAAAAGGACGCGGGGCGGGGACGGGGTCGCCGCAGGGCGGTGGCCGGTGGCCTCTCTTTCGCGGGGAACACCTGGCTCGGCGTGGAGGGGCGTGTGTTCCCTCCGGGCCGACCCGCCTGGGATTCCTGCCTTCCAGGTCTAGGCCCGGTGAGAGACTCCACAGAGCGGAGAGCTGCCATTCTTTCCTGGGCATCCCGGGGATGCCAGCGCCGGCCCAGGTACCAGCAGGTGGGCCGTCTACTGCGCATGCGCGGGTTCGCGGGCAGCCGCCTAGGCTCTGGGAGCAGCCCGGGCAGAGCTCTCGTGCCTTTCCGCCACCCCACCCCGGCCTGACCAACCCCTCGCCACCCACACCCCCAAACCCCCAACACCCACCCACAGAAAATGCGTCCTCCCCTGGGCTGGGTGGACACCCCCGTCCCGCGAAACAACGGGCCCTCGCAGGGTTCGGGCCCGCCATCCCTCCAGCAGCGGCTCGCCTCCTCTGCGCCTCCGCTCGACCGCCGCCCGCCCGCCCGTGCCCCTGCAGCCTCCCAGCTGCCACCGTGGAGCGCCTGGCGGCTGAACGCAGACCCCAGGCCCCGCGCCGGCGATGCCGACCGTTCCAGGCGGGAGGGAAGGCGGGCAGAGATGGAGACACGAAAGGGAGACGCAGAGGGGCCGAAGGTTGGGCAGAGGGAAGTTGGGAGGGTGGGAGGGAGGGAGGGAGGGAGGGAGAGAGAGGGAGGCAGTGAGGAACGGAGGGAGAGACAGAGCGACGCAGGGACAGAGGGCGGGCGGGAGGGAGCCAGGGACAGAGGGAGGAAGGCAGAGAGAAAAAACGGTCTCCGGCCTCCGGGAGCAACGGGACCCCCGCGCTCCGGGAAAAGGGTAAGGGCCCGGCGCCGGCTGAGGGCTGGGCCCACGGCCGCGGCGTCCGGCCGGCGGGGCACCCATTCGCCCCGATTCCGTGGCCCAAGGAACGGGCGGCTTCCTCAGAGACCAAAGACCGGGACCCGGGTTGCCATCGGGTTTTCACCCGCGTGGTTCACAGAACGCACATCCCCAGGCTGAGCCTCACAACGGAGCGCCAGGCCGACAGCCCCGACCGCAGAGGAGCCCCACTCAGGACGACTGAAGCGTGATTTGGGATTCCACGCTGCTGTGCCCTCTGCAAGGGGGCCTGTTGCTCACGTCTCTCCGGCCCCTGAAAGGCTGAGCATGTTGACTGTTTGCTTCTGGAGCTCTGCGGGCACCCACAGGCATCCAGGGAAGGGTGGAAGACTGGCATGGTGTCTCTTCGCTCCCCTTGCCAGTTTCCAAACCGGCCACACTGCAGACTCCCCATGTTGCGGGACACAGGAATCCATCGTCAGGCCATCACGCCGGGGATGCATCTTTTCCCTGGGGTCTCGCTCTGGTCTTCTGCGAGAAGACCTCCCAAGGTGCTGGGATTACAGGTCAGAGCCACCGCGCCCGGCCTGTACTTGTGTCTTTTCCAAAATTGACTATTTGGGGATAAGCTTAACATCCTCACTGCCTGCCTTTGCCCCCCACAAGTAATTAGCATACGCCTAAATAAAGTTTAAGCAAGCTAGCTCCACTATTCCCAAGCATGCATAATCTAGGGTCTAGTCTTTAGAAGTATAAAGGACAAATCGTAGGAGTACAACTACAGAAAATGTTGTACCCAAACTGGAAAGGCTTAAGTGATCAATTGACGGATTTGTGTTTCCTATGGAAGAGGGTAGAAGGCAGAGTGCTAATATAGATATATAGGGGAGAAGAGGACAGGGCTTTTATGAAATGAATGCAGTCAAATCTTGGGAAAAGTTTCTTAAGTAGCATGAATGTTAGAGAGAGGATTCATGCAATTTCAATCTTAGCCGTGTCTAAAAATATCAAGACATAGCCAGCAGTCTTTGAAAAATAAATTATTCTCAACAAAACTATTAATGAGACTGATGAGGTGTTTCCTCTATTTTTTGTCTTCCAGTTACTTGGGTTTCACAGTCACGTATTCAAGGGAGTGTACGGCTGTTTGGTAAAATGAGAGAATTCCACATCATGTTTTTGTTTGTTTGTTTTTAAAGATGAAAGAGCTGAACAACCTTGTTTGGTGTTAGCAATACCACCAGATTGTTCAAATTTCTTTAGAATCGTACTCCTTAAATTACACTGTGATGTAGTTTCAAAAATTGTCTGTAATGGCCTGTCAATTGACAGCTCATTAGGACATTCTTCAGTTTGGCCGAAACCAAAAAACCTGAAACCGTCGAAATTGAAAAATAATGGGGTTTGCCAAATTCTGCTTCTTACACTTTCACCTACCACGCCGTGTTCAAATAGTGTGCTTGATAAGTATCGGAAACTTAAGGTACTCTTAATTTCAGTGTAGTTTCACCAAAGTGGTATTCTTTGTGAGAAAGCCATAATCTCATCAGTAAAGCCTTTCGAAAAGATCCAACGGAAAATATGAGCTAGCAACTCATCATGACAAGAAAGTAAAATTCAGGAAAAATCCTAAGGCAGAGCAGCTTCAGGCTTCGGTGTGATACTATCATAGTCTGGGCGCAGTGGCTCACGCCTATAGTCCCTTCACTTTGGGAAGGCAAGTTGGGGCAGGTCACCTGAAGTCGGCCGTTGAAGACCACCCTGGCCCAAATGGAGAAACCTCCTCTACACTTTAAACAAAAGACAAAAATTTGCCTGGCGTGGTGGCGTGCTCATTTAGTCCCAGCTAGTCTGGAGGCTGAGGCAGGAGAATGCCTTGAGCCTAGGATGCGGAGGCTGCAGTGAGCTGAGCTCAGGCCACTGTAATCCAGCCTGGGGGACAGAGAGAGACACTGTCTCAAAAATAAATAAATATGTACATAAATAAATAAATAAAATGAAATGAAATTGAAATAATATTTTCACATTCCCCTCACCCGGCCCATTTTATTTTCAGAGTATTGGACAAACCACCTGTTTCCCTGTGCGTTAGAGATTTTTTTTCTCAGACATTGAAGTTTTCTAAGTGCAACTCCATAAAAAGTCTCATTTTTAGCGTAAATAGTTTCTTTATGGTTGTGAAACGTGAACTTTGCGATTCTGTGAGGAAGACTGAATTCCGAAATACCCCCTGCATTTCCCGCCCCTCGCGTCCCTGGGGAGTCCCTGGTGGGGCTGGGACCAGGGTCCCCAGGTCGCCGGGGCGGCGTGGGAACCCCAAGCCGGGGCAGCCCCACCTCCCCAGCCCACGCCCCCGGAGGCCTCCGCGCGGCAGGGGCAGGTGCAAGCCATCCGGGCGCCCCCACAGGCGGGGCTCCTCCAGGAGCCGGGGTGTTCGTGTGCACTCCCCTCCGGCCTGCTGGATGAGCTCCTGGCGAGCCCGGAGTTTCTGCAGCGGGCGCAACCTTTCCTAGAAACGGAGGTCCCGGGGGAGCTGGAGGCCTCGGAAGAGGCCGCCTGGCTGGAACCACCCCTCAGCGAGGAAGAATACCGGGCTCTGCTGGAGGAGCTTTAAAAGGACGCGGGGCGGGGACGGGGTCGCCGCAGGGCGGTGGCCGGTGGCCTCTCTTTCGCGGGGAACACCTGGCTCGGCGTGGAGGGGCGTGTGTTCCCTCCGGGCCGACCCGCCTGGGATTCCTGCCTTCCAGGTCTAGGCCCGGTGAGAGACTCCACAGAGCGGAGAGCTGCCATTCTTTCCTGGGCATCCCGGGGATGCCAGCGCCGGCCCAGGTACCAGCAGGTGGGCCGTCTACTGCGCATGCGCGGGTTCGCGGGCAGCCGCCTAGGCTCTGGGAGCAGCCCGGGCAGAGCTCTCGTGCCTTTCCGCCACCCCACCCCGGCCTGACCAACCCCTCGCCACCCACACCCCCAAACCCCCAACACCCACCCACGGAAAATGCGTCCTCCCCTGGGCTGGGTGGACACCCCCGTCCCGCGAAACAACGGGCCCTCGCAGGGTTCGGGCCCGCCATCCCTCCAGCAGCGGCTCGCCTCCTCTGCGCCTCCGCTCGACCGCCGCCCGCCCGCCCGTGCCCCTGCAGCCTCCCAGCTGCCACCGTGGAGCGCCTGGCGGCTGAACGCAGACCCCAGGCCCCGCGCCGGCGATGCCGACCGTTCCAGGCGGGAGGGAAGGCGGGCAGAGATGGAGACACGAAAGGGAGACGCAGAGGGGCCGAAGGTTGGGCAGAGGGAAGTTGGGAGGGTGGGAGGGAGGGAGGGAGGGAGGGAGAGAGAGGGAGGCAGTGAGGAACGGAGGGAGAGACAGAGCGACGCAGGGACAGAGGGCGGGCGGGAGGGAGCCAGGGACAGAGGGAGGAAGGCAGAGAGAAAAAACGGTCTCCGGCCTCCGGGAGCAACGGGACCCCCGCGCTCCGGGAAAAGGGTAAGGGCCCGGCGCCGGCTGAGGGCTGGGCCCACGGCCGCGGCGTCCGGCCGGCGGGGCACCCATTCGCCCCGATTCCGTGGCCCAAGGAACGGGCGGCTTCCTCAGAGACCAAAGACCGGGACCCGGGTTGCCATCGGGTTTTCACCCGCGTGGTTCACAGAACGCACATCCCCAGGCTGAGCCTCACAACGGAGCGCCAGGCCGACAGCCCCGACCGCAGAGGAGCCCCACTCAGGACGACTGAAGCGTGATTTGGGATTCCACGCTGCTGTGCCCTCTGCAAGGGGGCCTGTTGCTCACGTCTCTCCGGCCCCTGAAAGGCTGAGCATGTTGACTGTTTGCTTCTGGAGCTCTGCGGGCACCCACAGGCATCCAGGGAAGGGTGGAAGACTGGCATGGTGTCTCTTCGCTCCCCTTGCCAGTTTCCAAACCGGCCACACTGCAGACTCCCCATGTTGCGGGACACAGGAATCCATCGTCAGGCCATCACGCCGGGGATGCATCTTTTCCCTGGGGTCTCGCTCTGGTCTTCTGCGAGAAGACCTCCCAAGGTGCTGGGATTACAGGTCAGAGCCACCGCGCCCGGCCTGTACTTGTGTCTTTTCCAAAATTGACTATTTGGGGATAAGCTTAACATCCTCACTGCCTGCCTTTGCCCCCCACAAGTAATTAGCATACGCCTAAATAAAGTTTAAGCAAGCTAGCTCCACTATTCCCAAGCATGCATAATCTAGGGTCTAGTCTTTAGAAGTATAAAGGACAAATCGTAGGAGTACAACTACAGAAAATGTTGTACCCAAACTGGAAAGGCTTAAGTGATCAATTGACGGATTTGTGTTTCCTATGGAAGAGGGTAGAAGGCAGAGTGCTAATATAGATATATAGGGGAGAAGAGGACAGGGCTTTTATGAAATGAATGCAGTCAAATCTTGGGAAAAGTTTCTTAAGTAGCATGAATGTTAGAGAGAGGATTCATGCAATTTCAATCTTAGCCGTGTCTAAAAATATCAAGACATAGCCAGCAGTTTTTGAAAAATAAATTATTCTCAACAAAACTATTAATGAGACTGATGAGGTGTTTCCTCTATTTTTTGTCTTCCAGTTACTTGGGTTTCACAGTCACGTATTCAAGGGAGTGTACGGCTGTTTGGTAAAATGAGAGAATTCCACATCATGTTTTTGTTTGTTTGTTTTTAAAGATGAAAGAGCTGAACAACCTTGTTTGGTGTTAGCAATACCACCAGATTGTTCAAATTTCTTTAGAATCGTACTCCTTAAATTACACTGTGATGTAGTTTCAAAAATTGTCTGTAATGGCCTGTCAATTGACAGCTCATTAGGACATTCTTCAGTTTGGCCGAAACCAAAAAACCTGAAACCGTCGAAATTGAAAAATAATGGGGTTTGCCAAATTCTGCTTCTTACACTTTCACCTACCACGCCGTGTTCAAATAGTGTGCTTGATAAGTATCGGAAACTTAAGGTACTCTTAATTTCAGTGTAGTTTCACCAAAGTGGTATTCTTTGTGAGAAAGCCATAATCTCATCAGTAAAGCCTTTCGAAAAGATCCAACGGAAAATATGAGCTAGCAACTCATCATGACAAGAAAGTAAAATTCAGGAAAAATCCTAAGGCAGAGCAGCTTCAGGCTTCGGTGTGATACTATCATAGTCTGGGCGCAGTGGCTCACGCCTATAGTCCCTTCACTTTGGGAAGGCAAGTTGGGGCAGGTCACCTGAAGTCGGCCGTTGAAGACCACCCTGGCCCAAATGGAGAAACCTCCTCTACACTTTAAACAAAAGACAAAAATTTGCCTGGCGTGGTGGCGTGCTCATTTAGTCCCAGCTAGTCTGGAGGCTGAGGCAGGAGAATGCCTTGAGCCTAGGATGCGGAGGCTGCAGTGAGCTGAGCTCAGGCCACTGTAATCCAGCCTGGGGGACAGAGAGAGACACTGTCTCAAAAATAAATAAATATGTACATAAATAAATAAATAAAATGAAATGAAATTGAAATAATATTTTCACATTCCCCTCACCCGGCCCATTTTATTTTCAGAGTATTGGACAAACCACCTGTTTCCCTGTGCGTTAGAGATTTTTTTTCTCAGACATTGAAGTTTTCTAAGTGCAACTCCATAAAAAGTCTCATTTTTAGCGTAAATAGTTTCTTTATGGTTGTGAAACGTGAACTTTGCGATTCTGTGAGGAAGACTGAATTCCGAAATACCCCCTGCATTTCCCGCCCCTCGCGTCCCTGGGGAGTCCCTGGTGGGGCTGGGACCAGGGTCCCCAGGTCGCCGGGGCGGCGTGGGAACCCCAAGCCGGGGCAGCCCCACCTCCCCAGCCCACGCCCCCGGAGGCCTCCGCGCGGCAGGGGCAGGTGCAAGCCATCCGGGCGCCCCCACAGGCGGGGCTCCTCCAGGAGCCGGGGTGTTCGTGTGCACTCCCCTCCGGCCTGCTGGATGAGCTCCTGGCGAGCCCGGAGTTTCTGCAGCGGGCGCAAGCTTTCCTAGAAACGGAGGTCCCGGGGGAGCTGGAGGCCTCGGAAGAGGCCGCCTGGCTGGAACCACCCCTCAGCGAGGAAGAATACCGGGCTCTGCTGGAGGAGCTTTAAAAGGACGCGGGGCGGGGACGGGGTCGCCGCAGGGCGGTGGCCGGTGGCCTCTCTTTCGCGGGGAACACCTGGCTCGGCGTGGAGGGGCGTGTGTTCCCTCCGGGCCGACCCGCCTGGGATTCCTGCCTTCCAGGTCTAGGCCCGGTGAGAGACTCCACAGAGCGGAGAGCTGCCATTCTTTCCTGGGCATCCCGGGGATGCCAGCGCCGGCCCAGGTACCAGCAGGTGGGCCGTCTACTGCGCATGCGCGGGTTCGCGGGCAGCCGCCTAGGCTCTGGGAGCAGCCCGGGCAGAGCTCTCGTGCCTTTCCGCCACCCCACCCCGGCCTGACCAACCCCTCGCCACCCACACCCCCAAACCCCCAACACCCACCCACGGAAAATGCGTCCTCCCCTGGGCTGGGTGGACACCCCCGTCCCGCGAAACAACGGGCCCTCGCAGGGTTCGGGCCCGCCATCCCTCCAGCAGCGGCTCGCCTCCTCTGCGCCTCCGCTCGACCGCCGCCCGCCCGCCCGTGCCCCTGCAGCCTCCCAGCTGCCACCGTGGAGCGCCTGGCGGCTGAACGCAGACCCCAGGCCCCGCGCCGGCGATGCCGACCGTTCCAGGCGGGAGGGAAGGCGGGCAGAGATGGAGACACGAAAGGGAGACGCAGAGGGGCCGAAGGTTGGGCAGAGGGAAGTTGGGAGGGTGGGAGGGAGGGAGGGAGGGAGGGAGAGAGAGGGAGGCAGTGAGGAACGGAGGGAGAGACAGAGCGACGCAGGGACAGAGGGCGGGCGGGAGGGAGCCAGGGACAGAGGGAGGAAGGCAGAGAGAAAAAACGGTCTCCGGCCTCCGGGAGCAACGGGACCCCCGCGCTCCGGGAAAAGGGTAAGGGCCCGGCGCCGGCTGAGGGCTGGGCCCACGGCCGCGGCGTCCGGCCGGCGGGGCACCCATTCGCCCCGATTCCGTGGCCCAAGGAACGGGCGGCTTCCTCAGAGACCAAAGACCGGGACCCGGGTTGCCATCGGGTTTTCACCCGCGTGGTTCACAGAACGCACATCCCCAGGCTGAGCCTCACAACGGAGCGCCAGGCCGACAGCCCCGACCACAGAGGAGCCCCACTCAGGACGACTGAAGCGTGATTTGGGATTCCACGCTGCTGTGCCCTCTGCAAGGGGGCCTGTTGCTCACGTCTCTCCGGCCCCTGAAAGGCTGAGCATGTTGACTGTTTGCTTCTGGAGCTCTGCGGGCACCCACAGGCATCCAGGGAAGGGTGGAAGACTGGCATGGTGTCTCTTCGCTCCCCTTGCCAGTTTCCAAACCGGCCACACTGCAGACTCCCCATGTTGCGGGACACAGGAATCCATCGTCAGGCCATCACGCCGGGGATGCATCTTTTCCCTGGGGTCTCGCTCTGGTCTTCTGCGAGAAGACCTCCCAAGGTGCTGGGATTACAGGTCAGAGCCACCGCGCCCGGCCTGTACTTGTGTCTTTTCCAAAATTGACTATTTGGGGATAAGCTTAACATCCTCACTGCCTGCCTTTGCCCGCCACAAGTAATTAGCATACGCCTAAATAAAGTTTAAGCAAGCTAGCTCCACTATTCCCAAGCATGCATAATCTAGGGTCTAGTCTTTAGAAGTATAAAGGACAAATCGTAGGAGTACAACTACAGAAAATGTTGTACCCAAACTGGAAAGGCTTAAGTGATCAATTGACGGATTTGTGTTTCCTATGGAAGAGGGTAGAAGGCAGAGTGCTAATATAGATATATAGGGGAGAAGAGGACAGGGCTTTTATGAAATGAATGCAGTCAAATCTTGGGAAAAGTTTCTTAAGTAGCATGAATGTTAGAGAGAGGATTCATGCAATTTCAATCTTAGCCGTGTCTAAAAATATCAAGACATAGCCAGCAGTTTTTGAAAAATAAATTATTCTCAACAAAACTATTAATGAGACTGATGAGGTGTTTCCTCTATTTTTTGTCTTCCAGTTACTTGGGTTTCACAGTCACGTATTCAAGGGAGTGTACGGCTGTTTGGTAAAATGAGAGAATTCCACATCATGTTTTTGTTTGTTTGTTTTTAAAGATGAAAGAGCTGAACAACCTTGTTTGGTGTTAGCAATACCACCAGATTGTTCAAATTTCTTTAGAATCGTACTCCTTAAATTACACTGTGATGTAGTTTCAAAAATTGTCTGTAATGGCCTGTCAATTGACAGCTCATTAGGACATTCTTCAGTTTGGCCGAAACCAAAAAACCTGAAACCGTCGAAATTGAAAAATAATGGGGTTTGCCAAATTCTGCTTCTTACACTTTCACCTACCACGCCGTGTTCAAATAGTGTGCTTGATAAGTATCGGAAACTTAAGGTACTCTTAATTTCAGTGTAGTTTCACCAAAGTGGTATTCTTTGTGAGAAAGCCATAATCTCATCAGTAAAGCCTTTCGAAAAGATCCAACGGAAAATATGAGCTAGCAACTCATCATGACAAGAAAGTAAAATTCAGGAAAAATCCTAAGGCAGAGCAGCTTCAGGCTTCGGTGTGATACTATCATAGTCTGGGCGCAGTGGCTCACGCCTATAGTCCCTTCACTTTGGGAAGGCAAGTTGGGGCAGGTCACCTGAAGTCGGCCGTTGAAGACCACCCTGGCCCAAATGGAGAAACCTCCTCTACACTTTAAACAAAAGACAAAAATTTGCCTGGCGTGGTGGCGTGCTCATTTAGTCCCAGCTAGTCTGGAGGCTGAGGCAGGAGAATGCCTTGAGCCTAGGATGCGGAGGCTGCAGTGAGCTGAGCTCAGGCCACTGTAATCCAGCCTGGGGGACAGAGAGAGACACTGTCTCAAAAATAAATAAATATGTACATAAATAAATAAATAAAATGAAATGAAATTGAAATAATATTTTCACATTCCCCTCACCCGGCCCATTTTATTTTCAGAGTATTGGACAAACCACCTGTTTCCCTGTGCGTTAGAGATTTTTTTTCTCAGACATTGAAGTTTTCTAAGTGCAACTCCATAAAAAGTCTCATTTTTAGCGTAAATAGTTTCTTTATGGTTGTGAAACGTGAACTTTGCGATTCTGTGAGGAAGACTGAATTCCGAAATACCCCCTGCATTTCCCGCCCCTCGCGTCCCTGGGGAGTCCCTGGTGGGGCTGGGACCAGGGTCCCCAGGTCGCCGGGGCGGCGTGGGAACCCCAAGCCGGGGCAGCCCCACCTCCCCAGCCCACGCCCCCGGAGGCCTCCGCGCGGCAGGGGCAGGTGCAAGCCATCCGGGCGCCCCCACAGGCGGGGCTCCTCCAGGAGCCGGGGTGTTCGTGTGCACTCCCCTCCGGCCTGCTGGATGAGCTCCTGGCGAGCCCGGAGTTTCTGCAGCGGGCGCAAGCTTTCCTAGAAACGGAGGTCCCGGGGGAGCTGGAGGCCTCGGAAGAGGCCGCCTGGCTGGAACCACCCCTCAGCGAGGAAGAATACCGGGCTCTGCTGGAGGAGCTTTAAAAGGACGCGGGGCGGGGACGGGGTCGCCGCAGGGCGGTGGCCGGTGGCCTCTCTTTCGCGGGGAACACCTGGCTCGGCGTGGAGGGGCGTGTGTTCCCTCCGGGCCGACCCGCCTGGGATTCCTGCCTTCCAGGTCTAGGCCCGGTGAGAGACTCCACAGAGCGGAGAGCTGCCATTCTTTCCTGGGCATCCCGGGGATGCCAGCGCCGGCCCAGGTACCAGCAGGTGGGCCGTCTACTGCGCATGCGCGGGTTCGCGGGCAGCCGCCTAGGCTCTGGGAGCAGCCCGGGCAGAGCTCTCGTGCCTTTCCGCCACCCCACCCCGGCCTGACCAACCCCTCGCCACCCACACCCCCAAACCCCCAACACCCACCCACGGAAAATGCGTCCTCCCCTGGGCTGGGTGGACACCCCCGTCCCGCGAAACAACGGGCCCTCGCAGGGTTCGGGCCCGCCATCCCTCCAGCAGCGGCTCGCCTCCTCTGCGCCTCCGCTCGACCGCCGCCCGCCCGCCCGTGCCCCTGCAGCCTCCCAGCTGCCACCGTGGAGCGCCTGGCGGCTGAACGCAGACCCCAGGCCCCGCGCCGGCGATGCCGACCGTTCCAGGCGGGAGGGAAGGCGGGCAGAGATGGAGACACGAAAGGGAGACGCAGAGGGGCCGAAGGTTGGGCAGAGGGAAGTTGGGAGGGTGGGAGGGAGGGAGGGAGGGAGGGAGAGAGAGGGAGGCAGTGAGGAACGGAGGGAGAGACAGAGCGACGCAGGGACAGAGGGCGGGCGGGAGGGAGCCAGGGACAGAGGGAGGAAGGCAGAGAGAAAAAACGGTCTCCGGCCTCCGGGAGCAACGGGACCCCCGCGCTCCGGGAAAAGGGTAAGGGCCCGGCGCCGGCTGAGGGCTGGGCCCACGGCCGCGGCGTCCGGCCGGCGGGGCACCCATTCGCCCCGATTCCGTGGCCCAAGGAACGGGCGGCTTCCTCAGAGACCAAAGACCGGGACCCGGGTTGCCATCGGGTTTTCACCCGCGTGGTTCACAGAACGCACATCCCCAGGCTGAGCCTCACAACGGAGCGCCAGGCCGACAGCCCCGACCACAGAGGAGCCCCACTCAGGACGACTGAAGCGTGATTTGGGATTCCACGCTGCTGTGCCCTCTGCAAGGGGGCCTGTTGCTCACGTCTCTCCGGCCCCTGAAAGGCTGAGCATGTTGACTGTTTGCTTCTGGAGCTCTGCGGGCACCCACAGGCATCCAGGGAAGGGTGGAAGACTGGCATGGTGTCTCTTCGCTCCCCTTGCCAGTTTCCAAACCGGCCACACTGCAGACTCCCCATGTTGCGGGACACAGGAATCCATCGTCAGGCCATCACGCCGGGGATGCATCTTTTCCCTGGGGTCTCGCTCTGGTCTTCTGCGAGAAGACCTCCCAAGGTGCTGGGATTACAGGTCAGAGCCACCGCGCCCGGCCTGTACTTGTGTCTTTTCCAAAATTGACTATTTGGGGATAAGCTTAACATCCTCACTGCCTGCCTTTGCCCCCCACAAGTAATTAGCATACGCCTAAATAAAGTTTAAGCAAGCTAGCTCCACTATTCCCAAGCATGCATAATCTAGGGTCTAGTCTTTAGAAGTATAAAGGACAAATCGTAGGAGTACAACTACAGAAAATGTTGTACCCAAACTGGAAAGGCTTAAGTGATCAATTGACGGATTTGTGTTTCCTATGGAAGAGGGTAGAAGGCAGAGTGCTAATATAGATATATAGGGGAGAAGAGGACAGGGCTTTTATGAAATGAATGCAGTCAAATCTTGGGAAAAGTTTCTTAAGTAGCATGAATGTTAGAGAGAGGATTCATGCAATTTCAATCTTAGCCGTGTCTAAAAATATCAAGACATAGCCAGCAGTTTTTGAAAAATAAATTATTCTCAACAAAACTATTAATGAGACTGATGAGGTGTTTCCTCTATTTTTTGTCTTCCAGTTACTTGGGTTTCACAGTCACGTATTCAAGGGAGTGTACGGCTGTTTGGTAAAATGAGAGAATTCCACATCATGTTTTTGTTTGTTTGTTTTTAAAGATGAAAGAGCTGAACAACCTTGTTTGGTGTTAGCAATACCACCAGATTGTTCAAATTTCTTTAGAATCGTACTCCTTAAATTACACTGTGATGTAGTTTCAAAAATTGTCTGTAATGGCCTGTCAATTGACAGCTCATTAGGACATTCTTCAGTTTGGCCGAAACCAAAAAACCTGAAACCGTCGAAATTGAAAAATAATGGGGTTTGCCAAATTCTGCTTCTTACACTTTCACCTACCACGCCGTGTTCAAATAGTGTGCTTGATAAGTATCGGAAACTTAAGGTACTCTTAATTTCAGTGTAGTTTCACCAAAGTGGTATTCTTTGTGAGAAAGCCATAATCTCATCAGTAAAGCCTTTCGAAAAGATCCAACGGAAAATATGAGCTAGCAACTCATCATGACAAGAAAGTAAAATTCAGGAAAAATCCTAAGGCAGAGCAGCTTCAGGCTTCGGTGTGATACTATCATAGTCTGGGCGCAGTGGCTCACGCCTATAGTCCCTTCACTTTGGGAAGGCAAGTTGGGGCAGGTCACCTGAAGTCGGCCGTTGAAGACCACCCTGGCCCAAATGGAGAAACCTCCTCTACACTTTAAACAAAAGACAAAAATTTGCCTGGCGTGGTGGCGTGCTCATTTAGTCCCAGCTAGTCTGGAGGCTGAGGCAGGAGAATGCCTTGAGCCTAGGATGCGGAGGCTGCAGTGAGCTGAGCTCAGGCCACTGTAATCCAGCCTGGGGGACAGAGAGAGACACTGTCTCAAAAATAAATAAATATGTACATAAATAAATAAATAAAATGAAATGAAATTGAAATAATATTTTCACATTCCCCTCACCCGGCCCATTTTATTTTCAGAGTATTGGACAAACCACCTGTTTCCCTGTGCGTTAGAGATTTTTTTTCTCAGACATTGAAGTTTTCTAAGTGCAACTCCATAAAAAGTCTCATTTTTAGCGTAAATAGTTTCTTTATGGTTGTGAAACGTGAACTTTGCGATTCTGTGAGGAAGACTGAATTCCGAAATACCCCCTGCATTTCCCGCCCCTCGCGTCCCTGGGGAGTCCCTGGTGGGGCTGGGACCAGGGTCCCCAGGTCGCCGGGGCGGCGTGGGAACCCCAAGCCGGGGCAGCCCCACCTCCCCAGCCCACGCCCCCGGAGGCCTCCGCGCGGCAGGGGCAGGTGCAAGCCATCCGGGCGCCCCCACAGGCGGGGCTCCTCCAGGAGCCGGGGTGTTCGTGTGCACTCCCCTCCGGCCTGCTGGATGAGCTCCTGGCGAGCCCGGAGTTTCTGCAGCGGGCGCAAGCTTTCCTAGAAACGGAGGTCCCGGGGGAGCTGGAGGCCTCGGAAGAGGCCGCCTGGCTGGAACCACCCCTCAGCGAGGAAGAATACCGGGCTCTGCTGGAGGAGCTTTAAAAGGACGCGGGGCGGGGACGGGGTCGCCGCAGGGCGGTGGCCGGTGGCCTCTCTTTCGCGGGGAACACCTGGCTCGGCGTGGAGGGGCGTGTGTTCCCTCCGGGCCGACCCGCCTGGGATTCCTGCCTTCCAGGTCTAGGCCCGGTGAGAGACTCCACAGAGCGGAGAGCTGCCATTCTTTCCTGGGCATCCCGGGGATGCCAGCGCCGGCCCAGGTACCAGCAGGTGGGCCGTCTACTGCGCATGCGCGGGTTCGCGGGCAGCCGCCTAGGCTCTGGGAGCAGCCCGGGCAGAGCTCTCGTGCCTTTCCGCCACCCCACCCCGGCCTGACCAACCCCTCGCCACCCACACCCCCAAACCCCCAACACCCACCCACGGAAAATGCGTCCTCCCCTGGGCTGGGTGGACACCCCCGTCCCGCGAAACAACGGGCCCTCGCAGGGTTCGGGCCCGCCATCCCTCCAGCAGCGGCTCGCCTCCTCTGCGCCTCCGCTCGACCGCCGCCCGCCCGCCCGTGCCCCTGCAGCCTCCCAGCTGCCACCGTGGAGCGCCTGGCGGCTGAACGCAGACCCCAGGCCCCGCGCCGGCGATGCCGACCGTTCCAGGCGGGAGGGAAGGCGGGCAGAGATGGAGACACGAAAGGGAGACGCAGAGGGGCCGAAGGTTGGGCAGAGGGAAGTTGGGAGGGTGGGAGGGAGGGAGGGAGGGAGGGAGAGAGAGGGAGGCAGTGAGGAACGGAGGGAGAGACAGAGCGACGCAGGGACAGAGGGCGGGCGGGAGGGAGCCAGGGACAGAGGGAGGAAGGCAGAGAGAAAAAACGGTCTCCGGCCTCCGGGAGCAACGGGACCCCCGCGCTCCGGGAAAAGGGTAAGGGCCCGGCGCCGGCTGAGGGCTGGGCCCACGGCCGCGGCGTCCGGCCGGCGGGGCACCCATTCGCCCCGATTCCGTGGCCCAAGGAACGGGCGGCTTCCTCAGAGACCAAAGACCGGGACCCGGGTTGCCATCGGGTTTTCACCCGCGTGGTTCACAGAACGCACATCCCCAGGCTGAGCCTCACAACGGAGCGCCAGGCCGACAGCCCCGACCGCAGAGGAGCCCCACTCAGGACGACTGAAGCGTGATTTGGGATTCCACGCTGCTGTGCCCTCTGCAAGGGGGCCTGTTGCTCACGTCTCTCCGGCCCCTGAAAGGCTGAGCATGTTGACTGTTTGCTTCTGGAGCTCTGCGGGCACCCACAGGCATCCAGGGAAGGGTGGAAGACTGGCATGGTGTCTCTTCGCTCCCCTTGCCAGTTTCCAAACCGGCCACACTGCAGACTCCCCATGTTGCGGGACACAGGAATCCATCGTCAGGCCATCACGCCGGGGATGCATCTTTTCCCTGGGGTCTCGCTCTGGTCTTCTGCGAGAAGACCTCCCAAGGTGCTGGGATTACAGGTCAGAGCCACCGCGCCCGGCCTGTACTTGTGTCTTTTCCAAAATTGACTATTTGGGGATAAGCTTAACATCCTCACTGCCTGCCTTTGCCCGCCACAAGTAATTAGCATACGCCTAAATAAAGTTTAAGCAAGCTAGCTCCACTATTCCCAAGCATGCATAATCTAGGGTCTAGTCTTTAGAAGTATAAAGGACAAATCGTAGGAGTACAACTACAGAAAATGTTGTACCCAAACTGGAAAGGCTTAAGTGATCAATTGACGGATTTGTGTTTCCTATGGAAGAGGGTAGAAGGCAGAGTGCTAATATAGATATATAGGGGAGAAGAGGACAGGGCTTTTATGAAATGAATGCAGTCAAATCTTGGGAAAAGTTTCTTAAGTAGCATGAATGTTAGAGAGAGGATTCATGCAATTTCAATCTTAGCCGTGTCTAAAAATATCAAGACATAGCCAGCAGTTTTTGAAAAATAAATTATTCTCAACAAAACTATTAATGAGACTGATGAGGTGTTTCCTCTATTTTTTGTCTTCCAGTTACTTGGGTTTCACAGTCACGTATTCAAGGGAGTGTACGGCTGTTTGGTAAAATGAGAGAATTCCACATCATGTTTTTGTTTGTTTGTTTTTAAAGATGAAAGAGCTGAACAACCTTGTTTGGTGTTAGCAATACCACCAGATTGTTCAAATTTCTTTAGAATCGTACTCCTTAAATTACACTGTGATGTAGTTTCAAAAATTGTCTGTAATGGCCTGTCAATTGACAGCTCATTAGGACATTCTTCAGTTTGGCCGAAACCAAAAAACCTGAAACCGTCGAAATTGAAAAATAATGGGGTTTGCCAAATTCTGCTTCTTACACTTTCACCTACCACGCCGTGTTCAAATAGTGTGCTTGATAAGTATCGGAAACTTAAGGTACTCTTAATTTCAGTGTAGTTTCACCAAAGTGGTATTCTTTGTGAGAAAGCCATAATCTCATCAGTAAAGCCTTTCGAAAAGATCCAACGGAAAATATGAGCTAGCAACTCATCATGACAAGAAAGTAAAATTCAGGAAAAATCCTAAGGCAGAGCAGCTTCAGGCTTCGGTGTGATACTATCATAGTCTGGGCGCAGTGGCTCACGCCTATAGTCCCTTCACTTTGGGAAGGCAAGTTGGGGCAGGTCACCTGAAGTCGGCCGTTGAAGACCACCCTGGCCCAAATGGAGAAACCTCCTCTACACTTTAAACAAAAGACAAAAATTTGCCTGGCGTGGTGGCGTGCTCATTTAGTCCCAGCTAGTCTGGAGGCTGAGGCAGGAGAATGCCTTGAGCCTAGGATGCGGAGGCTGCAGTGAGCTGAGCTCAGGCCACTGTAATCCAGCCTGGGGGACAGAGAGAGACACTGTCTCAAAAATAAATAAATATGTACATAAATAAATAAATAAAATGAAATGAAATTGAAATAATATTTTCACATTCCCCTCACCCGGCCCATTTTATTTTCAGAGTATTGGACAAACCACCTGTTTCCCTGTGCGTTAGAGATTTTTTTTCTCAGACATTGAAGTTTTCTAAGTGCAACTCCATAAAAAGTCTCATTTTTAGCGTAAATAGTTTCTTTATGGTTGTGAAACGTGAACTTTGCGATTCTGTGAGGAAGACTGAATTCCGAAATACCCCCTGCATTTCCCGCCCCTCGCGTCCCTGGGGAGTCCCTGGTGGGGCTGGGACCAGGGTCCCCAGGTCGCCGGGGCGGCGTGGGAACCCCAAGCCGGGGCAGCCCCACCTCCCCAGCCCACGCCCCCGGAGGCCTCCGCGCGGCAGGGGCAGGTGCAAGCCATCCGGGCGCCCCCACAGGCGGGGCTCCTCCAGGAGCCGGGGTGTTCGTGTGCACTCCCCTCCGGCCTGCTGGATGAGCTCCTGGCGAGCCCGGAGTTTCTGCAGCGGGCGCAAGCTTTCCTAGAAACGGAGGTCCCGGGGGAGCTGGAGGCCTCGGAAGAGGCCGCCTGGCTGGAACCACCCCTCAGCGAGGAAGAATACCGGGCTCTGCTGGAGGAGCTTTAAAAGGACGCGGGGCGGGGACGGGGTCGCCGCAGGGCGGTGGCCGGTGGCCTCTCTTTCGCGGGGAACACCTGGCTCGGCGTGGAGGGGCGTGTGTTCCCTCCGGGCCGACCCGCCTGGGATTCCTGCCTTCCAGGTCTAGGCCCGGTGAGAGACTCCACAGAGCGGAGAGCTGCCATTCTTTCCTGGGCATCCCGGGGATGCCAGCGCCGGCCCAGGTACCAGCAGGTGGGCCGTCTACTGCGCATGCGCGGGTTCGCGGGCAGCCGCCTAGGCTCTGGGAGCAGCCCGGGCAGAGCTCTCGTGCCTTTCCGCCACCCCACCCCGGCCTGACCAACCCCTCGCCACCCACACCCCCAAACCCCCAACACCCACCCACGGAAAATGCGTCCTCCCCTGGGCTGGGTGGACACCCCCGTCCCGCGAAACAACGGGCCCTCGCAGGGTTCGGGCCCGCCATCCCTCCAGCAGCGGCTCGCCTCCTCTGCGCCTCCGCTCGACCGCCGCCCGCCCGCCCGTGCCCCTGCAGCCTCCCAGCTGCCACCGTGGAGCGCCTGGCGGCTGAACGCAGACCCCAGGCCCCGCGCCGGCGATGCCGACCGTTCCAGGCGGGAGGGAAGGCGGGCAGAGATGGAGACACGAAAGGGAGACGCAGAGGGGCCGAAGGTTGGGCAGAGGGAAGTTGGGAGGGTGGGAGGGAGGGAGGGAGGGAGGGAGAGAGAGGGAGGCAGTGAGGAACGGAGGGAGAGACAGAGCGACGCAGGGACAGAGGGCGGGCGGGAGGGAGCCAGGGACAGAGGGAGGAAGGCAGAGAGAAAAAACGGTCTCCGGCCTCCGGGAGCAACGGGACCCCCGCGCTCCGGGAAAAGGGTAAGGGCCCGGCGCCGGCTGAGGGCTGGGCCCACGGCCGCGGCGTCCGGCCGGCGGGGCACCCATTCGCCCCGATTCCGTGGCCCAAGGAACGGGCGGCTTCCTCAGAGACCAAAGACCGGGACCCGGGTTGCCATCGGGTTTTCACCCGCGTGGTTCACAGAACGCACATCCCCAGGCTGAGCCTCACAACGGAGCGCCAGGCCGACAGCCCCGACCGCAGAGGAGCCCCACTCAGGACGACTGAAGCGTGATTTGGGATTCCACGCTGCTGTGCCCTCTGCAAGGGGGCCTGTTGCTCACGTCTCTCCGGCCCCTGAAAGGCTGAGCATGTTGACTGTTTGCTTCTGGAGCTCTGCGGGCACCCACAGGCATCCAGGGAAGGGTGGAAGACTGGCATGGTGTCTCTTCGCTCCCCTTGCCAGTTTCCAAACCGGCCACACTGCAGACTCCCCATGTTGCGGGACACAGGAATCCATCGTCAGGCCATCACGCCGGGGATGCATCTTTTCCCTGGGGTCTCGCTCTGGTCTTCTGCGAGAAGACCTCCCAAGGTGCTGGGATTACAGGTCAGAGCCACCGCGCCCGGCCTGTACTTGTGTCTTTTCCAAAATTGACTATTTGGGGATAAGCTTAACATCCTCACTGCCTGCCTTTGCCCGCCACAAGTAATTAGCATACGCCTAAATAAAGTTTAAGCAAGCTAGCTCCACTATTCCCAAGCATGCATAATCTAGGGTCTAGTCTTTAGAAGTATAAAGGACAAATCGTAGGAGTACAACTACAGAAAATGTTGTACCCAAACTGGAAAGGCTTAAGTGATCAATTGACGGATTTGTGTTTCCTATGGAAGAGGGTAGAAGGCAGAGTGCTAATATAGATATATAGGGGAGAAGAGGACAGGGCTTTTATGAAATGAATGCAGTCAAATCTTGGGAAAAGTTTCTTAAGTAGCATGAATGTTAGAGAGAGGATTCATGCAATTTCAATCTTAGCCGTGTCTAAAAATATCAAGACATAGCCAGCAGTTTTTGAAAAATAAATTATTCTCAACAAAACTATTAATGAGACTGATGAGGTGTTTCCTCTATTTTTTGTCTTCCAGTTACTTGGGTTTCACAGTCACGTATTCAAGGGAGTGTACGGCTGTTTGGTAAAATGAGAGAATTCCACATCATGTTTTTGTTTGTTTGTTTTTAAAGATGAAAGAGCTGAACAACCTTGTTTGGTGTTAGCAATACCACCAGATTGTTCAAATTTCTTTAGAATCGTACTCCTTAAATTACACTGTGATGTAGTTTCAAAAATTGTCTGTAATGGCCTGTCAATTGACAGCTCATTAGGACATTCTTCAGTTTGGCCGAAACCAAAAAACCTGAAACCGTCGAAATTGAAAAATAATGGGGTTTGCCAAATTCTGCTTCTTACACTTTCACCTACCACGCCGTGTTCAAATAGTGTGCTTGATAAGTATCGGAAACTTAAGGTACTCTTAATTTCAGTGTAGTTTCACCAAAGTGGTATTCTTTGTGAGAAAGCCATAATCTCATCAGTAAAGCCTTTCGAAAAGATCCAACGGAAAATATGAGCTAGCAACTCATCATGACAAGAAAGTAAAATTCAGGAAAAATCCTAAGGCAGAGCAGCTTCAGGCTTCGGTGTGATACTATCATAGTCTGGGCGCAGTGGCTCACGCCTATAGTCCCTTCACTTTGGGAAGGCAAGTTGGGGCAGGTCACCTGAAGTCGGCCGTTGAAGACCACCCTGGCCCAAATGGAGAAACCTCCTCTACACTTTAAACAAAAGACAAAAATTTGCCTGGCGTGGTGGCGTGCTCATTTAGTCCCAGCTAGTCTGGAGGCTGAGGCAGGAGAATGCCTTGAGCCTAGGATGCGGAGGCTGCAGTGAGCTGAGCTCAGGCCACTGTAATCCAGCCTGGGGGACAGAGAGAGACACTGTCTCAAAAATAAATAAATATGTACATAAATAAATAAATAAAATGAAATGAAATTGAAATAATATTTTCACATTCCCCTCACCCGGCCCATTTTATTTTCAGAGTATTGGACAAACCACCTGTTTCCCTGTGCGTTAGAGATTTTTTTTCTCAGACATTGAAGTTTTCTAAGTGCAACTCCATAAAAAGTCTCATTTTTAGCGTAAATAGTTTCTTTATGGTTGTGAAACGTGAACTTTGCGATTCTGTGAGGAAGACTGAATTCCGAAATACCCCCTGCATTTCCCGCCCCTCGCGTCCCTGGGGAGTCCCTGGTGGGGCTGGGACCAGGGTTCCCAGGTCGCCGGGGCGGCGTGGGAACCCCAAGCCGGGGCAGCCCCACCTCCCCAGCCCACGCCCCCGGAGGCCTCCGCGCGGCAGGGGCAGGTGCAAGCCATCCGGGCGCCCCCACAGGCGGGGCTCCTCCAGGAGCCGGGGTGTTCGTGTGCACTCCCCTCCGGCCTGCTGGATGAGCTCCTGGCGAGCCCGGAGTTTCTGCAGCGGGCGCAACCTTTCCTAGAAACGGAGGTCCCGGGGGAGCTGGAGGCCTCGGAAGAGGCCGCCTGGCTGGAACCACCCCTCAGCGAGGAAGAATACCGGGCTCTGCTGGAGGAGCTTTAAAAGGACGCGGGGCGGGGACGGGGTCGCCGCAGGGCGGTGGCCGGTGGCCTCTCTTTCGCGGGGAACACCTGGCTCGGCGTGGAGGGGCGTGTGTTCCCTCCGGGCCGACCCGCCTGGGATTCCTGCCTTCCAGGTCTAGGCCCGGTGAGAGACTCCACAGAGCGGAGAGCTGCCATTCTTTCCTGGGCATCCCGGGGATGCCAGCGCCGGCCCAGGTACCAGCAGGTGGGCCGTCTACTGCGCATGCGCGGGTTCGCGGGCAGCCGCCTAGGCTCTGGGAGCAGCCCGGGCAGAGCTCTCGTGCCTTTCCGCCACCCCACCCCGGCCTGACCAACCCCTCGCCACCCACACCCCCAAACCCCCAACACCCACCCACGGAAAATGCGTCCTCCCCTGGGCTGGGTGGACACCCCCGTCCCGCGAAACAACGGGCCCTCGCAGGGTTCGGGCCCGCCATCCCTCCAGCAGCGGCTCGCCTCCTCTGCGCCTCCGCTCGACCGCCGCCCGCCCGCCCGTGCCCCTGCAGCCTCCCAGCTGCCACCGTGGAGCGCCTGGCGGCTGAACGCAGACCCCAGGCCCCGCGCCGGCGATGCCGACCGTTCCAGGCGGGAGGGAAGGCGGGCAGAGATGGAGACACGAAAGGGAGACGCAGAGGGGCCGAAGGTTGGGCAGAGGGAAGTTGGGAGGGTGGGAGGGAGGGAGGGAGGGAGGGAGAGAGAGGGAGGCAGTGAGGAACGGAGGGAGAGACAGAGCGACGCAGGGACAGAGGGCGGGCGGGAGGGAGCCAGGGACAGAGGGAGGAAGGCAGAGAGAAAAAACGGTCTCCGGCCTCCGGGAGCAACGGGACCCCCGCGCTCCGGGAAAAGGGTAAGGGCCCGGCGCCGGCTGAGGGCTGGGCCCACGGCCGCGGCGTCCGGCCGGCGGGGCACCCATTCGCCCCGATTCCGTGGCCCAAGGAACGGGCGGCTTCCTCAGAGACCAAAGACCGGGACCCGGGTTGCCATCGGGTTTTCACCCGCGTGGTTCACAGAACGCACATCCCCAGGCTGAGCCTCACAACGGAGCGCCAGGCCGACAGCCCCGACCGCAGAGGAGCCCCACTCAGGACGACTGAAGCGTGATTTGGGATTCCACGCTGCTGTGCCCTCTGCAAGGGGGCCTGTTGCTCACGTCTCTCCGGCCCCTGAAAGGCTGAGCATGTTGACTGTTTGCTTCTGGAGCTCTGCGGGCACCCACAGGCATCCAGGGAAGGGTGGAAGACTGGCATGGTGTCTCTTCGCTCCCCTTGCCAGTTTCCAAACCGGCCACACTGCAGACTCCCCATGTTGCGGGACACAGGAATCCATCGTCAGGCCATCACGCCGGGGATGCATCTTTTCCCTGGGGTCTCGCTCTGGTCTTCTGCGAGAAGACCTCCCAAGGTGCTGGGATTACAGGTCAGAGCCACCGCGCCCGGCCTGTACTTGTGTCTTTTCCAAAATTGACTATTTGGGGATAAGCTTAACATCCTCACTGCCTGCCTTTGCCCGCCACAAGTAATTAGCATACGCCTAAATAAAGTTTAAGCAAGCTAGCTCCACTATTCCCAAGCATGCATAATCTAGGGTCTAGTCTTTAGAAGTATAAAGGACAAATCGTAGGAGTACAACTACAGAAAATGTTGTACCCAAACTGGAAAGGCTTAAGTGATCAATTGACGGATTTGTGTTTCCTATGGAAGAGGGTAGAAGGCAGAGTGCTAATATAGATATATAGGGGAGAAGAGGACAGGGCTTTTATGAAATGAATGCAGTCAAATCTTGGGAAAAGTTTCTTAAGTAGCATGAATGTTAGAGAGAGGATTCATGCAATTTCAATCTTAGCCGTGTCTAAAAATATCAAGACATAGCCAGCAGTTTTTGAAAAATAAATTATTCTCAACAAAACTATTAATGAGACTGATGAGGTGTTTCCTCTATTTTTTGTCTTCCAGTTACTTGGGTTTCACAGTCACGTATTCAAGGGAGTGTACGGCTGTTTGGTAAAATGAGAGAATTCCACATCATGTTTTTGTTTGTTTGTTTTTAAAGATGAAAGAGCTGAACAACCTTGTTTGGTGTTAGCAATACCACCAGATTGTTCAAATTTCTTTAGAATCGTACTCCTTAAATTACACTGTGATGTAGTTTCAAAAATTGTCTGTAATGGCCTGTCAATTGACAGCTCATTAGGACATTCTTCAGTTTGGCCGAAACCAAAAAACCTGAAACCGTCGAAATTGAAAAATAATGGGGTTTGCCAAATTCTGCTTCTTACACTTTCACCTACCACGCCGTGTTCAAATAGTGTGCTTGATAAGTATCGGAAACTTAAGGTACTCTTAATTTCAGTGTAGTTTCACCAAAGTGGTATTCTTTGTGAGAAAGCCATAATCTCATCAGTAAAGCCTTTCGAAAAGATCCAACGGAAAATATGAGCTAGTAACTCATCATGACAAGAAAGTAAAATTCAGGAAAAATCCTAAGGCAGAGCAGCTTCAGGCTTCGGTGTGATACTATCATAGTCTGGGCGCAGTGGCTCACGCCTATAGTCCCTTCACTTTGGGAAGGCAAGTTGGGGCAGGTCACCTGAAGTCGGCCGTTGAAGACCACCCTGGCCCAAATGGAGAAACCTCCTCTACACTTTAAACAAAAGACAAAAATTTGCCTGGCGTGGTGGCGTGCTCATTTAGTCCCAGCTAGTCTGGAGGCTGAGGCAGGAGAATGCCTTGAGCCTAGGATGCGGAGGCTGCAGTGAGCTGAGCTCAGGCCACTGTAATCCAGCCTGGGGGACAGAGAGAGACACTGTCTCAAAAATAAATAAATATGTACATAAATAAATAAATAAAATGAAATGAAATTGAAATAATATTTTCACATTCCCCTCACCCGGCCCATTTTATTTTCAGAGTATTGGACAAACCACCTGTTTCCCTGTGCGTTAGAGATTTTTTTTCTCAGACATTGAAGTTTTCTAAGTGCAACTCCATAAAAAGTCTCATTTTTAGCGTAAATAGTTTCTTTATGGTTGTGAAACGTGAACTTTGCGATTCTGTGAGGAAGACTGAATTCCGAAATACCCCCTGCATTTCCCGCCCCTCGCGTCCCTGGGGAGTCCCTGGTGGGGCTGGGACCAGGGTCCCCAGGTCGCCGGGGCGGCGTGGGAACCCCAAGCCGGGGCAGCCCCACCTCCCCAGCCCACGCCCCCGGAGGCCTCCGCGCGGCAGGGGCAGGTGCAAGCCATCCGGGCGCCCCCACAGGCGGGGCTCCTCCAGGAGCCGGGGTGTTCGTGTGCACTCCCCTCCGGCCTGCTGGATGAGCTCCTGGCGAGCCCGGAGTTTCTGCAGCGGGCGCAAGCTTTCCTAGAAACGGAGGTCCCGGGGGAGCTGGAGGCCTCGGAAGAGGCCGCCTGGCTGGAACCACCCCTCAGCGAGGAAGAATACCGGGCTCTGCTGGAGGAGCTTTAAAAGGACGCGGGGCGGGGACGGGGTCGCCGCAGGGCGGTGGCCGGTGGCCTCTCTTTCGCGGGGAACACCTGGCTCGGCGTGGAGGGGCGTGTGTTCCCTCCGGGCCGACCCGCCTGGGATTCCTGCCTTCCAGGTCTAGGCCCGGTGAGAGACTCCACAGAGCGGAGAGCTGCCATTCTTTCCTGGGCATCCCGGGGATGCCAGCGCCGGCCCAGGTACCAGCAGGTGGGCCGTCTACTGCGCATGCGCGGGTTCGCGGGCAGCCGCCTAGGCTCTGGGAGCAGCCCGGGCAGAGCTCTCGTGCCTTTCCGCCACCCCACCCCGGCCTGACCAACCCCTCGCCACCCACACCCCCAAACCCCCAACACCCACCCACGGAAAATGCGTCCTCCCCTGGGCTGGGTGGACACCCCCGTCCCGCGAAACAACGGGCCCTCGCAGGGTTCGGGCCCGCCATCCCTCCAGCAGCGGCTCGCCTCCTCTGCGCCTCCGCTCGACCGCCGCCCGCCCGCCCGTGCCCCTGCAGCCTCCCAGCTGCCACCGTGGAGCGCCTGGCGGCTGAACGCAGACCCCAGGCCCCGCGCCGGCGATGCCGACCGTTCCAGGCGGGAGGGAAGGCGGGCAGAGATGGAGACACGAAAGGGAGACGCAGAGGGGCCGAAGGTTGGGCAGAGGGAAGTTGGGAGGGTGGGAGGGAGGGAGGGAGGGAGGGAGAGAGAGGGAGGCAGTGAGGAACGGAGGGAGAGACAGAGCGACGCAGGGACAGAGGGCGGGCGGGAGGGAGCCAGGGACAGAGGGAGGAAGGCAGAGAGAAAAAACGGTCTCCGGCCTCCGGGAGCAACGGGACCCCCGCGCTCCGGGAAAAGGGTAAGGGCCCGGCGCCGGCTGAGGGCTGGGCCCACGGCCGCGGCGTCCGGCCGGCGGGGCACCCATTCGCCCCGATTCCGTGGCCCAAGGAACGGGCGGCTTCCTCAGAGACCAAAGACCGGGACCCGGGTTGCCATCGGGTTTTCACCCGCGTGGTTCACAGAACGCACATCCCCAGGCTGAGCCTCACAACGGAGCGCCAGGCCGACAGCCCCGACCACAGAGGAGCCCCACTCAGGACGACTGAAGCGTGATTTGGGATTCCACGCTGCTGTGCCCTCTGCAAGGGGGCCTGTTGCTCACGTCTCTCCGGCCCCTGAAAGGCTGAGCATGTTGACTGTTTGCTTCTGGAGCTCTGCGGGCACCCACAGGCATCCAGGGAAGGGTGGAAGACTGGCATGGTGTCTCTTCGCTCCCCTTGCCAGTTTCCAAACCGGCCACACTGCAGACTCCCCATGTTGCGGGACACAGGAATCCATCGTCAGGCCATCACGCCGGGGATGCATCTTTTCCCTGGGGTCTCGCTCTGGTCTTCTGCGAGAAGACCTCCCAAGGTGCTGGGATTACAGGTCAGAGCCACCGCGCCCGGCCTGTACTTGTGTCTTTTCCAAAATTGACTATTTGGGGATAAGCTTAACATCCTCACTGCCTGCCTTTGCCCCCCACAAGTAATTAGCATACGCCTAAATAAAGTTTAAGCAAGCTAGCTCCACTATTCCCAAGCATGCATAATCTAGGGTCTAGTCTTTAGAAGTATAAAGGACAAATCGTAGGAGTACAACTACAGAAAATGTTGTACCCAAACTGGAAAGGCTTAAGTGATCAATTGACGGATTTGTGTTTCCTATGGAAGAGGGTAGAAGGCAGAGTGCTAATATAGATATATAGGGGAGAAGAGGACAGGGCTTTTATGAAATGAATGCAGTCAAATCTTGGGAAAAGTTTCTTAAGTAGCATGAATGTTAGAGAGAGGATTCATGCAATTTCAATCTTAGCCGTGTCTAAAAATATCAAGACATAGCCAGCAGTTTTTGAAAAATAAATTATTCTCAACAAAACTATTAATGAGACTGATGAGGTGTTTCCTCTATTTTTTGTCTTCCAGTTACTTGGGTTTCACAGTCACGTATTCAAGGGAGTGTACGGCTGTTTGGTAAAATGAGAGAATTCCACATCATGTTTTTGTTTGTTTGTTTTTAAAGATGAAAGAGCTGAACAACCTTGTTTGGTGTTAGCAATACCACCAGATTGTTCAAATTTCTTTAGAATCGTACTCCTTAAATTACACTGTGATGTAGTTTCAAAAATTGTCTGTAATGGCCTGTCAATTGACAGCTCATTAGGACATTCTTCAGTTTGGCCGAAACCAAAAAACCTGAAACCGTCGAAATTGAAAAATAATGGGGTTTGCCAAATTCTGCTTCTTACACTTTCACCTACCACGCCGTGTTCAAATAGTGTGCTTGATAAGTATCGGAAACTTAAGGTACTCTTAATTTCAGTGTAGTTTCACCAAAGTGGTATTCTTTGTGAGAAAGCCATAATCTCATCAGTAAAGCCTTTCGAAAAGATCCAACGGAAAATATGAGCTAGCAACTCATCATGACAAGAAAGTAAAATTCAGGAAAAATCCTAAGGCAGAGCAGCTTCAGGCTTCGGTGTGATACTATCATAGTCTGGGCGCAGTGGCTCACGCCTATAGTCCCTTCACTTTGGGAAGGCAAGTTGGGGCAGGTCACCTGAAGTCGGCCGTTGAAGACCACCCTGGCCCAAATGGAGAAACCTCCTCTACACTTTAAACAAAAGACAAAAATTTGCCTGGCGTGGTGGCGTGCTCATTTAGTCCCAGCTAGTCTGGAGGCTGAGGCAGGAGAATGCCTTGAGCCTAGGATGCGGAGGCTGCAGTGAGCTGAGCTCAGGCCACTGTAATCCAGCCTGGGGGACAGAGAGAGACACTGTCTCAAAAATAAATAAATATGTACATAAATAAATAAATAAAATGAAATGAAATTGAAATAATATTTTCACATTCCCCTCACCCGGCCCATTTTATTTTCAGAGTATTGGACAAACCACCTGTTTCCCTGTGCGTTAGAGATTTTTTTTCTCAGACATTGAAGTTTTCTAAGTGCAACTCCATAAAAAGTCTCATTTTTAGCGTAAATAGTTTCTTTATGGTTGTGAAACGTGAACTTTGCGATTCTGTGAGGAAGACTGAATTCCGAAATACCCCCTGCATTTCCCGCCCCTCGCGTCCCTGGGGAGTCCCTGGTGGGGCTGGGACCAGGGTCCCCAGGTCGCCGGGGCGGCGTGGGAACCCCAAGCCGGGGCAGCCCCACCTCCCCAGCCCACGCCCCCGGAGGCCTCCGCGCGGCAGGGGCAGGTGCAAGCCATCCGGGCGCCCCCACAGGCGGGGCTCCTCCAGGAGCCGGGGTGTTCGTGTGCACTCCCCTCCGGCCTGCTGGATGAGCTCCTGGCGAGCCCGGAGTTTCTGCAGCGGGCGCAAGCTTTCCTAGAAACGGAGGTCCCGGGGGAGCTGGAGGCCTCGGAAGAGGCCGCCTGGCTGGAACCACCCCTCAGCGAGGAAGAATACCGGGCTCTGCTGGAGGAGCTTTAAAAGGACGCGGGGCGGGGACGGGGTCGCCGCAGGGCGGTGGCCGGTGGCCTCTCTTTCGCGGGGAACACCTGGCTCGGCGTGGAGAGGCGTGTGTTCCCTCCGGGCCGACCCGCCTGGGATTCCTGCCTTCCAGGTCTAGGCCCGGTGAGAGACTCCACAGAGCGGAGAGCTGCCATTCTTTCCTGGGCATCCCGGGGATGCCAGCGCCGGCCCAGGTACCAGCAGGTGGGCCGTCTACTGCGCATGCGCGGGTTCGCGGGCAGCCGCCTAGGCTCTGGGAGCAGCCCGGGCAGAGCTCTCGTGCCTTTCCGCCACCCCACCCCGGCCTGACCAACCCCTCGCCACCCACACCCCCAAACCCCCAACACCCACCCACGGAAAATGCGTCCTCCCCTGGGCTGGGTGGACACCCCCGTCCCGCGAAACAACGGGCCCTCGCAGGGTTCGGGCCCGCCATCCCTCCAGCAGCGGCTCGCCTCCTCTGCGCCTCCGCTCGACCGCCGCCCGCCCGCCCGTGCCCCTGCAGCCTCCCAGCTGCCACCGTGGAGCGCCTGGCGGCTGAACGCAGACCCCAGGCCCCGCGCCGGCGATGCCGACCGTTCCAGGCGGGAGGGAAGGCGGGCAGAGATGGAGACACGAAAGGGAGACGCAGAGGGGCCGAAGGTTGGGCAGAGGGAAGTTGGGAGGGTGGGAGGGAGGGAGGGAGGGAGGGAGAGAGAGGGAGGCAGTGAGGAACGGAGGGAGAGACAGAGCGACGCAGGGACAGAGGGCGGGCGGGAGGGAGCCAGGGACAGAGGGAGGAAGGCAGAGAGAAAAAACGGTCTCCGGCCTCCGGGAGCAACGGGACCCCCGCGCTCCGGGAAAAGGGTAAGGGCCCGGCGCCGGCTGAGGGCTGGGCCCACGGCCGCGGCGTCCGGCCGGCGGGGCACCCATTCGCCCCGATTCCGTGGCCCAAGGAACGGGCGGCTTCCTCAGAGACCAAAGACCGGGACCCGGGTTGCCATCGGGTTTTCACCCGCGTGGTTCACAGAACGCACATCCCCAGGCTGAGCCTCACAACGGAGCGCCAGGCCGACAGCCCCGACCACAGAGGAGCCCCACTCAGGACGACTGAAGCGTGATTTGGGATTCCACGCTGCTGTGCCCTCTGCAAGGGGGCCTGTTGCTCACGTCTCTCCGGCCCCTGAAAGGCTGAGCATGTTGACTGTTTGCTTCTGGAGCTCTGCGGGCACCCACAGGCATCCAGGGAAGGGTGGAAGACTGGCATGGTGTCTCTTCGCTCCCCTTGCCAGTTTCCAAACCGGCCACACTGCAGACTCCCCATGTTGCGGGACACAGGAATCCATCGTCAGGCCATCACGCCGGGGATGCATCTTTTCCCTGGGGTCTCGCTCTGGTCTTCTGCGAGAAGACCTCCCAAGGTGCTGGGATTACAGGTCAGAGCCACCGCGCCCGGCCTGTACTTGTGTCTTTTCCAAAATTGACTATTTGGGGATAAGCTTAACATCCTCACTGCCTGCCTTTGCCCCCCACAAGTAATTAGCATACGCCTAAATAAAGTTTAAGCAAGCTAGCTCCACTATTCCCAAGCATGCATAATCTAGGGTCTAGTCTTTAGAAGTATAAAGGACAAATCGTAGGAGTACAACTACAGAAAATGTTGTACCCAAACTGGAAAGGCTTAAGTGATCAATTGACGGATTTGTGTTTCCTATGGAAGAGGGTAGAAGGCAGAGTGCTAATATAGATATATAGGGGAGAAGAGGACAGGGCTTTTATGAAATGAATGCAGTCAAATCTTGGGAAAAGTTTCTTAAGTAGCATGAATGTTAGAGAGAGGATTCATGCAATTTCAATCTTAGCCGTGTCTAAAAATATCAAGACATAGCCAGCAGTTTTTGAAAAATAAATTATTCTCAACAAAACTATTAATGAGACTGATGAGGTGTTTCCTCTATTTTTTGTCTTCCAGTTACTTGGGTTTCACAGTCACGTATTCAAGGGAGTGTACGGCTGTTTGGTAAAATGAGAGAATTCCACATCATGTTTTTGTTTGTTTGTTTTTAAAGATGAAAGAGCTGAACAACCTTGTTTGGTGTTAGCAATACCACCAGATTGTTCAAATTTCTTTAGAATCGTACTCCTTAAATTACACTGTGATGTAGTTTCAAAAATTGTCTGTAATGGCCTGTCAATTGACAGCTCATTAGGACATTCTTCAGTTTGGCCGAAACCAAAAAACCTGAAACCGTCGAAATTGAAAAATAATGGGGTTTGCCAAATTCTGCTTCTTACACTTTCACCTACCACGCCGTGTTCAAATAGTGTGCTTGATAAGTATCGGAAACTTAAGGTACTCTTAATTTCAGTGTAGTTTCACCAAAGTGGTATTCTTTGTGAGAAAGCCATAATCTCATCAGTAAAGCCTTTCGAAAAGATCCAACGGAAAATATGAGCTAGCAACTCATCATGACAAGAAAGTAAAATTCAGGAAAAATCCTAAGGCAGAGCAGCTTCAGGCTTCGGTGTGATACTATCATAGTCTGGGCGCAGTGGCTCACGCCTATAGTCCCTTCACTTTGGGAAGGCAAGTTGGGGCAGGTCACCTGAAGTCGGCCGTTGAAGACCACCCTGGCCCAAATGGAGAAACCTCCTCTACACTTTAAACAAAAGACAAAAATTTGCCTGGCGTGGTGGCGTGCTCATTTAGTCCCAGCTAGTCTGGAGGCTGAGGCAGGAGAATGCCTTGAGCCTAGGATGCGGAGGCTGCAGTGAGCTGAGCTCAGGCCACTGTAATCCAGCCTGGGGGACAGAGAGAGACACTGTCTCAAAAATAAATAAATATGTACATAAATAAATAAATAAAATGAAATGAAATTGAAATAATATTTTCACATTCCCCTCACCCGGCCCATTTTATTTTCAGAGTATTGGACAAACCACCTGTTTCCCTGTGCGTTAGAGATTTTTTTTCTCAGACATTGAAGTTTTCTAAGTGCAACTCCATAAAAAGTCTCATTTTTAGCGTAAATAGTTTCTTTATGGTTGTGAAACGTGAACTTTGCGATTCTGTGAGGAAGACTGAATTCCGAAATACCCCCTGCATTTCCCGCCCCTCGCGTCCCTGGGGAGTCCCTGGTGGGGCTGGGACCAGGGTCCCCAGGTCGCCGGGGCGGCGTGGGAACCCCAAGCCGGGGCAGCCCCACCTCCCCAGCCCACGCCCCCGGAGGCCTCCGCGCGGCAGGGGCAGGTGCAAGCCATCCGGGCGCCCCCACAGGCGGGGCTCCTCCAGGAGCCGGGGTGTTCGTGTGCACTCCCCTCCGGCCTGCTGGATGAGCTCCTGGCGAGCCCGGAGTTTCTGCAGCGGGCGCAAGCTTTCCTAGAAACGGAGGTCCCGGGGGAGCTGGAGGCCTCGGAAGAGGCCGCCTGGCTGGAACCACCCCTCAGCGAGGAAGAATACCGGGCTCTGCTGGAGGAGCTTTAAAAGGACGCGGGGCGGGGACGGGGTCGCCGCAGGGCGGTGGCCGGTGGCCTCTCTTTCGCGGGGAACACCTGGCTCGGCGTGGAGGGGCGTGTGTTCCCTCCGGGCCGACCCGCCTGGGATTCCTGCCTTCCAGGTCTAGGCCCGGTGAGAGACTCCACAGAGCGGAGAGCTGCCATTCTTTCCTGGGCATCCCGGGGATGCCAGCGCCGGCCCAGGTACCAGCAGGTGGGCCGTCTACTGCGCATGCGCGGGTTCGCGGGCAGCCGCCTAGGCTCTGGGAGCAGCCCGGGCAGAGCTCTCGTGCCTTTCCGCCACCCCACCCCGGCCTGACCAACCCCTCGCCACCCACACCCCCAAACCCCCAACACCCACCCACGGAAAATGCGTCCTCCCCTGGGCTGGGTGGACACCCCCGTCCCGCGAAACAACGGGCCCTCGCAGGGTTCGGGCCCGCCATCCCTCCAGCAGCGGCTCGCCTCCTCTGCGCCTCCGCTCGACCGCCGCCCGCCCGCCCGTGCCCCTGCAGCCTCCCAGCTGCCACCGTGGAGCGCCTGGCGGCTGAACGCAGACCCCAGGCCCCGCGCCGGCGATGCCGACCGTTCCAGGCGGGAGGGAAGGCGGGCAGAGATGGAGACACGAAAGGGAGACGCAGAGGGGCCGAAGGTTGGGCAGAGGGAAGTTGGGAGGGTGGGAGGGAGGGAGGGAGGGAGGGAGAGAGAGGGAGGCAGTGAGGAACGGAGGGAGAGACAGAGCGACGCAGGGACAGAGGGCGGGCGGGAGGGAGCCAGGGACAGAGGGAGGAAGGCAGAGAGAAAAAACGGTCTCCGGCCTCCGGGAGCAACGGGACCCCCGCGCTCCGGGAAAAGGGTAAGGGCCCGGCGCCGGCTGAGGGCTGGGCCCACGGCCGCGGCGTCCGGCCGGCGGGGCACCCATTCGCCCCGATTCCGTGGCCCAAGGAACGGGCGGCTTCCTCAGAGACCAAAGACCGGGACCCGGGTTGCCATCGGGTTTTCACCCGCGTGGTTCACAGAACGCACATCCCCAGGCTGAGCCTCACAACGGAGCGCCAGGCCGACAGCCCCGACCACAGAGGAGCCCCACTCAGGACGACTGAAGCGTGATTTGGGATTCCACGCTGCTGTGCCCTCTGCAAGGGGGCCTGTTGCTCACGTCTCTCCGGCCCCTGAAAGGCTGAGCATGTTGACTGTTTGCTTCTGGAGCTCTGCGGGCACCCACAGGCATCCAGGGAAGGGTGGAAGACTGGCATGGTGTCTCTTCGCTCCCCTTGCCAGTTTCCAAACCGGCCACACTGCAGACTCCCCATGTTGCGGGACACAGGAATCCATCGTCAGGCCATCACGCCGGGGATGCATCTTTTCCCTGGGGTCTCGCTCTGGTCTTCTGCGAGAAGACCTCCCAAGGTGCTGGGATTACAGGTCAGAGCCACCGCGCCCGGCCTGTACTTGTGTCTTTTCCAAAATTGACTATTTGGGGATAAGCTTAACATCCTCACTGCCTGCCTTTGCCCCCCACAAGTAATTAGCATACGCCTAAATAAAGTTTAAGCAAGCTAGCTCCACTATTCCCAAGCATGCATAATCTAGGGTCTAGTCTTTAGAAGTATAAAGGACAAATCGTAGGAGTACAACTACAGAAAATGTTGTACCCAAACTGGAAAGGCTTAAGTGATCAATTGACGGATTTGTGTTTCCTATGGAAGAGGGTAGAAGGCAGAGTGCTAATATAGATATATAGGGGAGAAGAGGACAGGGCTTTTATGAAATGAATGCAGTCAAATCTTGGGAAAAGTTTCTTAAGTAGCATGAATGTTAGAGAGAGGATTCATGCAATTTCAATCTTAGCCGTGTCTAAAAATATCAAGACATAGCCAGCAGTTTTTGAAAAATAAATTATTCTCAACAAAACTATTAATGAGACTGATGAGGTGTTTCCTCTATTTTTTGTCTTCCAGTTACTTGGGTTTCACAGTCACGTATTCAAGGGAGTGTACGGCTGTTTGGTAAAATGAGAGAATTCCACATCATGTTTTTGTTTGTTTGTTTTTAAAGATGAAAGAGCTGAACAACCTTGTTTGGTGTTAGCAATACCACCAGATTGTTCAAATTTCTTTAGAATCGTACTCCTTAAATTACACTGTGATGTAGTTTCAAAAATTGTCTGTAATGGCCTGTCAATTGACAGCTCATTAGGACATTCTTCAGTTTGGCCGAAACCAAAAAACCTGAAACCGTCGAAATTGAAAAATAATGGGGTTTGCCAAATTCTGCTTCTTACACTTTCACCTACCACGCCGTGTTCAAATAGTGTGCTTGATAAGTATCGGAAACTTAAGGTACTCTTAATTTCAGTGTAGTTTCACCAAAGTGGTATTCTTTGTGAGAAAGCCATAATCTCATCAGTAAAGCCTTTCGAAAAGATCCAACGGAAAATATGAGCTAGCAACTCATCATGACAAGAAAGTAAAATTCAGGAAAAATCCTAAGGCAGAGCAGCTTCAGGCTTCGGTGTGATACTATCATAGTCTGGGCGCAGTGGCTCACGCCTATAGTCCCTTCACTTTGGGAAGGCAAGTTGGGGCAGGTCACCTGAAGTCGGCCGTTGAAGACCACCCTGGCCCAAATGGAGAAACCTCCTCTACACTTTAAACAAAAGACAAAAATTTGCCTGGCGTGGTGGCGTGCTCATTTAGTCCCAGCTAGTCTGGAGGCTGAGGCAGGAGAATGCCTTGAGCCTAGGATGCGGAGGCTGCAGTGAGCTGAGCTCAGGCCACTGTAATCCAGCCTGGGGGACAGAGAGAGACACTGTCTCAAAAATAAATAAATATGTACATAAATAAATAAATAAAATGAAATGAAATTGAAATAATATTTTCACATTCCCCTCACCCGGCCCATTTTATTTTCAGAGTATTGGACAAACCACCTGTTTCCCTGTGCGTTAGAGATTTTTTTTCTCAGACATTGAAGTTTTCTAAGTGCAACTCCATAAAAAGTCTCATTTTTAGCGTAAATAGTTTCTTTATGGTTGTGAAACGTGAACTTTGCGATTCTGTGAGGAAGACTGAATTCCGAAATACCCCCTGCATTTCCCGCCCCTCGCGTCCCTGGGGAGTCCCTGGTGGGGCTGGGACCAGGGTCCCCAGGTCGCCGGGGCGGCGTGGGAACCCCAAGCCGGGGCAGCCCCACCTCCCCAGCCCACGCCCCCGGAGGCCTCCGCGCGGCAGGGGCAGGTGCAAGCCATCCGGGCGCCCCCACAGGCGGGGCTCCTCCAGGAGCCGGGGTGTTCGTGTGCACTCCCCTCCGGCCTGCTGGATGAGCTCCTGGCGAGCCCGGAGTTTCTGCAGCGGGCGCAACCTTTCCTAGAAACGGAGGTCCCGGGGGAGCTGGAGGCCTCGGAAGAGGCCGCCTGGCTGGAACCACCCCTCAGCGAGGAAGAATACCGGGCTCTGCTGGAGGAGCTTTAAAAGGACGCGGGGCGGGGACGGGGTCGCCGCAGGGCGGTGGCCGGTGGCCTCTCTTTCGCGGGGAACACCTGGCTCGGCGTGGAGGGGCGTGTGTTCCCTCCGGGCCGACCCGCCTGGGATTCCTGCCTTCCAGGTCTAGGCCCGGTGAGAGACTCCACAGAGCGGAGAGCTGCCATTCTTTCCTGGGCATCCCGGGGATGCCAGCGCCGGCCCAGGTACCAGCAGGTGGGCCGTCTACTGCGCATGCGCGGGTTCGCGGGCAGCCGCCTAGGCTCTGGGAGCAGCCCGGGCAGAGCTCTCGTGCCTTTCCGCCACCCCACCCCGGCCTGACCAACCCCTCGCCACCCACACCCCCAAACCCCCAACACCCACCCACGGAAAATGCGTCCTCCCCTGGGCTGGGTGGACACCCCCGTCCCGCGAAACAACGGGCCCTCGCAGGGTTCGGGCCCGCCATCCCTCCAGCAGCGGCTCGCCTCCTCTGCGCCTCCGCTCGACCGCCGCCCGCCCGCCCGTGCCCCTGCAGCCTCCCAGCTGCCACCGTGGAGCGCCTGGCGGCTGAACGCAGACCCCAGGCCCCGCGCCGGCGATGCCGACCGTTCCAGGCGGGAGGGAAGGCGGGCAGAGATGGAGACACGAAAGGGAGACGCAGAGGGGCCGAAGGTTGGGCAGAGGGAAGTTGGGAGGGTGGGAGGGAGGGAGGGAGGGAGGGAGAGAGAGGGAGGCAGTGAGGAACGGAGGGAGAGACAGAGCGACGCAGGGACAGAGGGCGGGCGGGAGGGAGCCAGGGACAGAGGGAGGAAGGCAGAGAGAAAAAACGGTCTCCGGCCTCCGGGAGCAACGGGACCCCCGCGCTCCGGGAAAAGGGTAAGGGCCCGGCGCCGGCTGAGGGCTGGGCCCACGGCCGCGGCGTCCGGCCGGCGGGGCACCCATTCGCCCCGATTCCGTGGCCCAAGGAACGGGCGGCTTCCTCAGAGACCAAAGACCGGGACCCGGGTTGCCATCGGGTTTTCACCCGCGTGGTTCACAGAACGCACATCCCCAGGCTGAGCCTCACAACGGAGCGCCAGGCCGACAGCCCCGACCACAGAGGAGCCCCACTCAGGACGACTGAAGCGTGATTTGGGATTCCACGCTGCTGTGCCCTCTGCAAGGGGGCCTGTTGCTCACGTCTCTCCGGCCCCTGAAAGGCTGAGCATGTTGACTGTTTGCTTCTGGAGCTCTGCGGGCACCCACAGGCATCCAGGGAAGGGTGGAAGACTGGCATGGTGTCTCTTCGCTCCCCTTGCCAGTTTCCAAACCGGCCACACTGCAGACTCCCCATGTTGCGGGACACAGGAATCCATCGTCAGGCCATCACGCCGGGGATGCATCTTTTCCCTGGGGTCTCGCTCTGGTCTTCTGCGAGAAGACCTCCCAAGGTGCTGGGATTACAGGTCAGAGCCACCGCGCCCGGCCTGTACTTGTGTCTTTTCCAAAATTGACTATTTGGGGATAAGCTTAACATCCTCACTGCCTGCCTTTGCCCCCCACAAGTAATTAGCATACGCCTAAATAAAGTTTAAGCAAGCTAGCTCCACTATTCCCAAGCATGCATAATCTAGGGTCTAGTCTTTAGAAGTATAAAGGACAAATCGTAGGAGTACAACTACAGAAAATGTTGTACCCAAACTGGAAAGGCTTAAGTGATCAATTGACGGATTTGTGTTTCCTATGGAAGAGGGTAGAAGGCAGAGTGCTAATATAGATATATAGGGGAGAAGAGGACAGGGCTTTTATGAAATGAATGCAGTCAAATCTTGGGAAAAGTTTCTTAAGTAGCATGAATGTTAGAGAGAGGATTCATGCAATTTCAATCTTAGCCGTGTCTAAAAATATCAAGACATAGCCAGCAGTTTTTGAAAAATAAATTATTCTCAACAAAACTATTAATGAGACTGATGAGGTGTTTCCTCTATTTTTTGTCTTCCAGTTACTTGGGTTTCACAGTCACGTATTCAAGGGAGTGTACGGCTGTTTGGTAAAATGAGAGAATTCCACATCATGTTTTTGTTTGTTTGTTTTTAAAGATGAAAGAGCTGAACAACCTTGTTTGGTGTTAGCAATACCACCAGATTGTTCAAATTTCTTTAGAATCGTACTCCTTAAATTACACTGTGATGTAGTTTCAAAAATTGTCTGTAATGGCCTGTCAATTGACAGCTCATTAGGACATTCTTCAGTTTGGCCGAAACCAAAAAACCTGAAACCGTCGAAATTGAAAAATAATGGGGTTTGCCAAATTCTGCTTCTTACACTTTCACCTACCACGCCGTGTTCAAATAGTGTGCTTGATAAGTATCGGAAACTTAAGGTACTCTTAATTTCAGTGTAGTTTCACCAAAGTGGTATTCTTTGTGAGAAAGCCATAATCTCATCAGTAAAGCCTTTCGAAAAGATCCAACGGAAAATATGAGCTAGCAACTCATCATGACAAGAAAGTAAAATTCAGGAAAAATCCTAAGGCAGAGCAGCTTCAGGCTTCGGTGTGATACTATCATAGTCTGGGCGCAGTGGCTCACGCCTATAGTCCCTTCACTTTGGGAAGGCAAGTTGGGGCAGGTCACCTGAAGTCGGCCGTTGAAGACCACCCTGGCCCAAATGGAGAAACCTCCTCTACACTTTAAACAAAAGACAAAAATTTGCCTGGCGTGGTGGCGTGCTCATTTAGTCCCAGCTAGTCTGGAGGCTGAGGCAGGAGAATGCCTTGAGCCTAGGATGCGGAGGCTGCAGTGAGCTGAGCTCAGGCCACTGTAATCCAGCCTGGGGGACAGAGAGAGACACTGTCTCAAAAATAAATAAATATGTACATAAATAAATAAATAAAATGAAATGAAATTGAAATAATATTTTCACATTCCCCTCACCCGGCCCATTTTATTTTCAGAGTATTGGACAAACCACCTGTTTCCCTGTGCGTTAGAGATTTTTTTTCTCAGACATTGAAGTTTTCTAAGTGCAACTCCATAAAAAGTCTCATTTTTAGCGTAAATAGTTTCTTTATGGTTGTGAAACGTGAACTTTGCGATTCTGTGAGGAAGACTGAATTCCGAAATACCCCCTGCATTTCCCGCCCCTCGCGTCCCTGGGGAGTCCCTGGTGGGGCTGGGACCAGGGTCCCCAGGTCGCCGGGGCGGCGTGGGAACCCCAAGCCGGGGCAGCCCCACCTCCCCAGCCCACGCCCCCGGAGGCCTCCGCGCGGCAGGGGCAGGTGCAAGCCATCCGGGCGCCCCCACAGGCGGGGCTCCTCCAGGAGCCGGGGTGTTCGTGTGCACTCCCCTCCGGCCTGCTGGATGAGCTCCTGGCGAGCCCGGAGTTTCTGCAGCGGGCGCAAGCTTTCCTAGAAACGGAGGTCCCGGGGGAGCTGGAGGCCTCGGAAGAGGCCGCCTGGCTGGAACCACCCCTCAGCGAGGAAGAATACCGGGCTCTGCTGGAGGAGCTTTAAAAGGACGCGGGGCGGGGACGGGGTCGCCGCAGGGCGGTGGCCGGTGGCCTCTCTTTCGCGGGGAACACCTGGCTCGGCGTGGAGGGGCGTGTGTTCCCTCCGGGCCGACCCGCCTGGGATTCCTGCCTTCCAGGTCTAGGCCCGGTGAGAGACTCCACAGAGCGGAGAGCTGCCATTCTTTCCTGGGCATCCCGGGGATGCCAGCGCCGGCCCAGGTACCAGCAGGTGGGCCGTCTACTGCGCATGCGCGGGTTCGCGGGCAGCCGCCTAGGCTCTGGGAGCAGCCCGGGCAGAGCTCTCGTGCCTTTCCGCCACCCCACCCCGGCCTGACCAACCCCTCGCCACCCACACCCCCAAACCCCCAACACCCACCCACGGAAAATGCGTCCTCCCCTGGGCTGGGTGGACACCCCCGTCCCGCGAAACAACGGGCCCTCGCAGGGTTCGGGCCCGCCATCCCTCCAGCAGCGGCTCGCCTCCTCTGCGCCTCCGCTCGACCGCCGCCCGCCCGCCCGTGCCCCTGCAGCCTCCCAGCTGCCACCGTGGAGCGCCTGGCGGCTGAACGCAGACCCCAGGCCCCGCGCCGGCGATGCCGACCGTTCCAGGCGGGAGGGAAGGCGGGCAGAGATGGAGACACGAAAGGGAGACGCAGAGGGGCCGAAGGTTGGGCAGAGGGAAGTTGGGAGGGTGGGAGGGAGGGAGGGAGGGAGGGAGAGAGAGGGAGGCAGTGAGGAACGGAGGGAGAGACAGAGCGACGCAGGGACAGAGGGCGGGCGGGAGGGAGCCAGGGACAGAGGGAGGAAGGCAGAGAGAAAAAACGGTCTCCGGCCTCCGGGAGCAACGGGACCCCCGCGCTCCGGGAAAAGGGTAAGGGCCCGGCGCCGGCTGAGGGCTGGGCCCACGGCCGCGGCGTCCGGCCGGCGGGGCACCCATTCGCCCCGATTCCGTGGCCCAAGGAACGGGCGGCTTCCTCAGAGACCAAAGACCGGGACCCGGGTTGCCATCGGGTTTTCACCCGCGTGGTTCACAGAACGCACATCCCCAGGCTGAGCCTCACAACGGAGCGCCAGGCCGACAGCCCCGACCACAGAGGAGCCCCACTCAGGACGACTGAAGCGTGATTTGGGATTCCACGCTGCTGTGCCCTCTGCAAGGGGGCCTGTTGCTCACGTCTCTCCGGCCCCTGAAAGGCTGAGCATGTTGACTGTTTGCTTCTGGAGCTCTGCGGGCACCCACAGGCATCCAGGGAAGGGTGGAAGACTGGCATGGTGTCTCTTCGCTCCCCTTGCCAGTTTCCAAACCGGCCACACTGCAGACTCCCCATGTTGCGGGACACAGGAATCCATCGTCAGGCCATCACGCCGGGGATGCATCTTTTCCCTGGGGTCTCGCTCTGGTCTTCTGCGAGAAGACCTCCCAAGGTGCTGGGATTACAGGTCAGAGCCACCGCGCCCGGCCTGTACTTGTGTCTTTTCCAAAATTGACTATTTGGGGATAAGCTTAACATCCTCACTGCCTGCCTTTGCCCCCCACAAGTAATTAGCATACGCCTAAATAAAGTTTAAGCAAGCTAGCTCCACTATTCCCAAGCATGCATAATCTAGGGTCTAGTCTTTAGAAGTATAAAGGACAAATCGTAGGAGTACAACTACAGAAAATGTTGTACCCAAACTGGAAAGGCTTAAGTGATCAATTGACGGATTTGTGTTTCCTATGGAAGAGGGTAGAAGGCAGAGTGCTAATATAGATATATAGGGGAGAAGAGGACAGGGCTTTTATGAAATGAATGCAGTCAAATCTTGGGAAAAGTTTCTTAAGTAGCATGAATGTTAGAGAGAGGATTCATGCAATTTCAATCTTAGCCGTGTCTAAAAATATCAAGACATAGCCAGCAGTTTTTGAAAAATAAATTATTCTCAACAAAACTATTAATGAGACTGATGAGGTGTTTCCTCTATTTTTTGTCTTCCAGTTACTTGGGTTTCACAGTCACGTATTCAAGGGAGTGTACGGCTGTTTGGTAAAATGAGAGAATTCCACATCATGTTTTTGTTTGTTTGTTTTTAAAGATGAAAGAGCTGAACAACCTTGTTTGGTGTTAGCAATACCACCAGATTGTTCAAATTTCTTTAGAATCGTACTCCTTAAATTACACTGTGATGTAGTTTCAAAAATTGTCTGTAATGGCCTGTCAATTGACAGCTCATTAGGACATTCTTCAGTTTGGCCGAAACCAAAAAACCTGAAACCGTCGAAATTGAAAAATAATGGGGTTTGCCAAATTCTGCTTCTTACACTTTCACCTACCACGCCGTGTTCAAATAGTGTGCTTGATAAGTATCGGAAACTTAAGGTACTCTTAATTTCAGTGTAGTTTCACCAAAGTGGTATTCTTTGTGAGAAAGCCATAATCTCATCAGTAAAGCCTTTCGAAAAGATCCAACGGAAAATATGAGCTAGCAACTCATCATGACAAGAAAGTAAAATTCAGGAAAAATCCTAAGGCAGAGCAGCTTCAGGCTTCGGTGTGATACTATCATAGTCTGGGCGCAGTGGCTCACGCCTATAGTCCCTTCACTTTGGGAAGGCAAGTTGGGGCAGGTCACCTGAAGTCGGCCGTTGAAGACCACCCTGGCCCAAATGGAGAAACCTCCTCTACACTTTAAACAAAAGACAAAAATTTGCCTGGCGTGGTGGCGTGCTCATTTAGTCCCAGCTAGTCTGGAGGCTGAGGCAGGAGAATGCCTTGAGCCTAGGATGCGGAGGCTGCAGTGAGCTGAGCTCAGGCCACTGTAATCCAGCCTGGGGGACAGAGAGAGACACTGTCTCAAAAATAAATAAATATGTACATAAATAAATAAATAAAATGAAATGAAATTGAAATAATATTTTCACATTCCCCTCACCCGGCCCATTTTATTTTCAGAGTATTGGACAAACCACCTGTTTCCCTGTGCGTTAGAGATTTTTTTTCTCAGACATTGAAGTTTTCTAAGTGCAACTCCATAAAAAGTCTCATTTTTAGCGTAAATAGTTTCTTTATGGTTGTGAAACGTGAACTTTGCGATTCTGTGAGGAAGACTGAATTCCGAAATACCCCCTGCATTTCCCGCCCCTCGCGTCCCTGGGGAGTCCCTGGTGGGGCTGGGACCAGGGTCCCCAGGTCGCCGGGGCGGCGTGGGAACCCCAAGCCGGGGCAGCCCCACCTCCCCAGCCCACGCCCCCGGAGGCCTCCGCGCGGCAGGGGCAGGTGCAAGCCATCCGGGCGCCCCCACAGGCGGGGCTCCTCCAGGAGCCGGGGTGTTCGTGTGCACTCCCCTCCGGCCTGCTGGATGAGCTCCTGGCGAGCCCGGAGTTTCTGCAGCGGGCGCAAGCTTTCCTAGAAACGGAGGTCCCGGGGGAGCTGGAGGCCTCGGAAGAGGCCGCCTGGCTGGAACCACCCCTCAGCGAGGAAGAATACCGGGCTCTGCTGGAGGAGCTTTAAAAGGACGCGGGGCGGGGACGGGGTCGCCGCAGGGCGGTGGCCGGTGGCCTCTCTTTCGCGGGGAACACCTGGCTCGGCGTGGAGGGGCGTGTGTTCCCTCCGGGCCGACCCGCCTGGGATTCCTGCCTTCCAGGTCTAGGCCCGGTGAGAGACTCCACAGAGCGGAGAGCTGCCATTCTTTCCTGGGCATCCCGGGGATGCCAGCGCCGGCCCAGGTACCAGCAGGTGGGCCGTCTACTGCGCATGCGCGGGTTCGCGGGCAGCCGCCTAGGCTCTGGGAGCAGCCCGGGCAGAGCTCTCGTGCCTTTCCGCCACCCCACCCCGGCCTGACCAACCCCTCGCCACCCACACCCCCAAACCCCCAACACCCACCCACGGAAAATGCGTCCTCCCCTGGGCTGGGTGGACACCCCCGTCCCGCGAAACAACGGGCCCTCGCAGGGTTCGGGCCCGCCATCCCTCCAGCAGCGGCTCGCCTCCTCTGCGCCTCCGCTCGACCGCCGCCCGCCCGCCCGTGCCCCTGCAGCCTCCCAGCTGCCACCGTGGAGCGCCTGGCGGCTGAACGCAGACCCCAGGCCCCGCGCCGGCGATGCCGACCGTTCCAGGCGGGAGGGAAGGCGGGCAGAGATGGAGACACGAAAGGGAGACGCAGAGGGGCCGAAGGTTGGGCAGAGGGAAGTTGGGAGGGTGGGAGGGAGGGAGGGAGGGAGGGAGAGAGAGGGAGGCAGTGAGGAACGGAGGGAGAGACAGAGCGACGCAGGGACAGAGGGCGGGCGGGAGGGAGCCAGGGACAGAGGGAGGAAGGCAGAGAGAAAAAACGGTCTCCGGCCTCCGGGAGCAACGGGACCCCCGCGCTCCGGGAAAAGGGTAAGGGCCCGGCGCCGGCTGAGGGCTGGGCCCACGGCCGCGGCGTCCGGCCGGCGGGGCACCCATTCGCCCCGATTCCGTGGCCCAAGGAACGGGCGGCTTCCTCAGAGACCAAAGACCGGGACCCGGGTTGCCATCGGGTTTTCACCCGCGTGGTTCACAGAACGCACATCCCCAGGCTGAGCCTCACAACGGAGCGCCAGGCCGACAGCCCCGACCACAGAGGAGCCCCACTCAGGACGACTGAAGCGTGATTTGGGATTCCACGCTGCTGTGCCCTCTGCAAGGGGGCCTGTTGCTCACGTCTCTCCGGCCCCTGAAAGGCTGAGCATGTTGACTGTTTGCTTCTGGAGCTCTGCGGGCACCCACAGGCATCCAGGGAAGGGTGGAAGACTGGCATGGTGTCTCTTCGCTCCCCTTGCCAGTTTCCAAACCGGCCACACTGCAGACTCCCCATGTTGCGGGACACAGGAATCCATCGTCAGGCCATCACGCCGGGGATGCATCTTTTCCCTGGGGTCTCGCTCTGGTCTTCTGCGAGAAGACCTCCCAAGGTGCTGGGATTACAGGTCAGAGCCACCGCGCCCGGCCTGTACTTGTGTCTTTTCCAAAATTGACTATTTGGGGATAAGCTTAACATCCTCACTGCCTGCCTTTGCCCCCCACAAGTAATTAGCATACGCCTAAATAAAGTTTAAGCAAGCTAGCTCCACTATTCCCAAGCATGCATAATCTAGGGTCTAGTCTTTAGAAGTATAAAGGACAAATCGTAGGAGTACAACTACAGAAAATGTTGTACCCAAACTGGAAAGGCTTAAGTGATCAATTGACGGATTTGTGTTTCCTATGGAAGAGGGTAGAAGGCAGAGTGCTAATATAGATATATAGGGGAGAAGAGGACAGGGCTTTTATGAAATGAATGCAGTCAAATCTTGGGAAAAGTTTCTTAAGTAGCATGAATGTTAGAGAGAGGATTCATGCAATTTCAATCTTAGCCGTGTCTAAAAATATCAAGACATAGCCAGCAGTTTTTGAAAAATAAATTATTCTCAACAAAACTATTAATGAGACTGATGAGGTGTTTCCTCTATTTTTTGTCTTCCAGTTACTTGGGTTTCACAGTCACGTATTCAAGGGAGTGTACGGCTGTTTGGTAAAATGAGAGAATTCCACATCATGTTTTTGTTTGTTTGTTTTTAAAGATGAAAGAGCTGAACAACCTTGTTTGGTGTTAGCAATACCACCAGATTGTTCAAATTTCTTTAGAATCGTACTCCTTAAATTACACTGTGATGTAGTTTCAAAAATTGTCTGTAATGGCCTGTCAATTGACAGCTCATTAGGACATTCTTCAGTTTGGCCGAAACCAAAAAACCTGAAACCGTCGAAATTGAAAAATAATGGGGTTTGCCAAATTCTGCTTCTTACACTTTCACCTACCACGCCGTGTTCAAATAGTGTGCTTGATAAGTATCGGAAACTTAAGGTACTCTTAATTTCAGTGTAGTTTCACCAAAGTGGTATTCTTTGTGAGAAAGCCATAATCTCATCAGTAAAGCCTTTCGAAAAGATCCAACGGAAAATATGAGCTAGCAACTCATCATGACAAGAAAGTAAAATTCAGGAAAAATCCTAAGGCAGAGCAGCTTCAGGCTTCGGTGTGATACTATCATAGTCTGGGCGCAGTGGCTCACGCCTATAGTCCCTTCACTTTGGGAAGGCAAGTTGGGGCAGGTCACCTGAAGTCGGCCGTTGAAGACCACCCTGGCCCAAATGGAGAAACCTCCTCTACACTTTAAACAAAAGACAAAAATTTGCCTGGCGTGGTGGCGTGCTCATTTAGTCCCAGCTAGTCTGGAGGCTGAGGCAGGAGAATGCCTTGAGCCTAGGATGCGGAGGCTGCAGTGAGCTGAGCTCAGGCCACTGTAATCCAGCCTGGGGGACAGAGAGAGACACTGTCTCAAAAATAAATAAATATGTACATAAATAAATAAATAAAATGAAATGAAATTGAAATAATATTTTCACATTCCCCTCACCCGGCCCATTTTATTTTCAGAGTATTGGACAAACCACCTGTTTCCCTGTGCGTTAGAGATTTTTTTTCTCAGACATTGAAGTTTTCTAAGTGCAACTCCATAAAAAGTCTCATTTTTAGCGTAAATAGTTTCTTTATGGTTGTGAAACGTGAACTTTGCGATTCTGTGAGGAAGACTGAATTCCGAAATACCCCCTGCATTTCCCGCCCCTCGCGTCCCTGGGGAGTCCCTGGTGGGGCTGGGACCAGGGTCCCCAGGTCGCCGGGGCGGCGTGGGAACCCCAAGCCGGGGCAGCCCCACCTCCCCAGCCCACGCCCCCGGAGGCCTCCGCGCGGCAGGGGCAGGTGCAAGCCATCCGGGCGCCCCCACAGGCGGGGCTCCTCCAGGAGCCGGGGTGTTCGTGTGCACTCCCCTCCGGCCTGCTGGATGAGCTCCTGGCGAGCCCGGAGTTTCTGCAGCGGGCGCAAGCTTTCCTAGAAACGGAGGTCCCGGGGGAGCTGGAGGCCTCGGAAGAGGCCGCCTGGCTGGAACCACCCCTCAGCGAGGAAGAATACCGGGCTCTGCTGGAGGAGCTTTAAAAGGACGCGGGGCGGGGACGGGGTCGCCGCAGGGCGGTGGCCGGTGGCCTCTCTTTCGCGGGGAACACCTGGCTCGGCGTGGAGGGGCGTGTGTTCCCTCCGGGCCGACCCGCCTGGGATTCCTGCCTTCCAGGTCTAGGCCCGGTGAGAGACTCCACAGAGCGGAGAGCTGCCATTCTTTCCTGGGCATCCCGGGGATGCCAGCGCCGGCCCAGGTACCAGCAGGTGGGCCGTCTACTGCGCATGCGCGGGTTCGCGGGCAGCCGCCTAGGCTCTGGGAGCAGCCCGGGCAGAGCTCTCGTGCCTTTCCGCCACCCCACCCCGGCCTGACCAACCCCTCGCCACCCACACCCCCAAACCCCCAACACCCACCCACGGAAAATGCGTCCTCCCCTGGGCTGGGTGGACACCCCCGTCCCGCGAAACAACGGGCCCTCGCAGGGTTCGGGCCCGCCATCCCTCCAGCAGCGGCTCGCCTCCTCTGCGCCTCCGCTCGACCGCCGCCCGCCCGCCCGTGCCCCTGCAGCCTCCCAGCTGCCACCGTGGAGCGCCTGGCGGCTGAACGCAGACCCCAGGCCCCGCGCCGGCGATGCCGACCGTTCCAGGCGGGAGGGAAGGCGGGCAGAGATGGAGACACGAAAGGGAGACGCAGAGGGGCCGAAGGTTGGGCAGAGGGAAGTTGGGAGGGTGGGAGGGAGGGAGGGAGGGAGGGAGAGAGAGGGAGGCAGTGAGGAACGGAGGGAGAGACAGAGCGACGCAGGGACAGAGGGCGGGCGGGAGGGAGCCAGGGACAGAGGGAGGAAGGCAGAGAGAAAAAACGGTCTCCGGCCTCCGGGAGCAACGGGACCCCCGCGCTCCGGGAAAAGGGTAAGGGCCCGGCGCCGGCTGAGGGCTGGGCCCACGGCCGCGGCGTCCGGCCGGCGGGGCACCCATTCGCCCCGATTCCGTGGCCCAAGGAACGGGCGGCTTCCTCAGAGACCAAAGACCGGGACCCGGGTTGCCATCGGGTTTTCACCCGCGTGGTTCACAGAACGCACATCCCCAGGCTGAGCCTCACAACGGAGCGCCAGGCCGACAGCCCCGACCACAGAGGAGCCCCACTCAGGACGACTGAAGCGTGATTTGGGATTCCACGCTGCTGTGCCCTCTGCAAGGGGGCCTGTTGCTCACGTCTCTCCGGCCCCTGAAAGGCTGAGCATGTTGACTGTTTGCTTCTGGAGCTCTGCGGGCACCCACAGGCATCCAGGGAAGGGTGGAAGACTGGCATGGTGTCTCTTCGCTCCCCTTGCCAGTTTCCAAACCGGCCACACTGCAGACTCCCCATGTTGCGGGACACAGGAATCCATCGTCAGGCCATCACGCCGGGGATGCATCTTTTCCCTGGGGTCTCGCTCTGGTCTTCTGCGAGAAGACCTCCCAAGGTGCTGGGATTACAGGTCAGAGCCACCGCGCCCGGCCTGTACTTGTGTCTTTTCCAAAATTGACTATTTGGGGATAAGCTTAACATCCTCACTGCCTGCCTTTGCCCCCCACAAGTAATTAGCATACGCCTAAATAAAGTTTAAGCAAGCTAGCTCCACTATTCCCAAGCATGCATAATCTAGGGTCTAGTCTTTAGAAGTATAAAGGACAAATCGTAGGAGTACAACTACAGAAAATGTTGTACCCAAACTGGAAAGGCTTAAGTGATCAATTGACGGATTTGTGTTTCCTATGGAAGAGGGTAGAAGGCAGAGTGCTAATATAGATATATAGGGGAGAAGAGGACAGGGCTTTTATGAAATGAATGCAGTCAAATCTTGGGAAAAGTTTCTTAAGTAGCATGAATGTTAGAGAGAGGATTCATGCAATTTCAATCTTAGCCGTGTCTAAAAATATCAAGACATAGCCAGCAGTTTTTGAAAAATAAATTATTCTCAACAAAACTATTAATGAGACTGATGAGGTGTTTCCTCTATTTTTTGTCTTCCAGTTACTTGGGTTTCACAGTCACGTATTCAAGGGAGTGTACGGCTGTTTGGTAAAATGAGAGAATTCCACATCATGTTTTTGTTTGTTTGTTTTTAAAGATGAAAGAGCTGAACAACCTTGTTTGGTGTTAGCAATACCACCAGATTGTTCAAATTTCTTTAGAATCGTACTCCTTAAATTACACTGTGATGTAGTTTCAAAAATTGTCTGTAATGGCCTGTCAATTGACAGCTCATTAGGACATTCTTCAGTTTGGCCGAAACCAAAAAACCTGAAACCGTCGAAATTGAAAAATAATGGGGTTTGCCAAATTCTGCTTCTTACACTTTCACCTACCACGCCGTGTTCAAATAGTGTGCTTGATAAGTATCGGAAACTTAAGGTACTCTTAATTTCAGTATAGTTTCACCAAAGTGGTATTCTTTGTGAGAAAGCCATAATCTCATCAGTAAAGCCTTTCGAAAAGATCCAACGGAAAATATGAGCTAGCAACTCATCATGACAAGAAAGTAAAATTCAGGAAAAATCCTAAGGCAGAGCAGCTTCAGGCTTCGGTGTGATACTATCATAGTCTGGGCGCAGTGGCTCACGCCTATAGTCCCTTCACTTTGGGAAGGCAAGTTGGGGCAGGTCACCTGAAGTCGGCCGTTGAAGACCACCCTGGCCCAAATGGAGAAACCTCCTCTACACTTTAAACAAAAGACAAAAATTTGCCTGGCGTGGTGGCGTGCTCATTTAGTCCCAGCTAGTCTGGAGGCTGAGGCAGGAGAATGCCTTGAGCCTAGGATGCGGAGGCTGCAGTGAGCTGAGCTCAGGCCACTGTAATCCAGCCTGGGGGACAGAGAGAGACACTGTCTCAAAAATAAATAAATATGTACATAAATAAATAAATAAAATGAAATGAAATTGAAATAATATTTTCACATTCCCCTCACCCGGCCCATTTTATTTTCAGAGTATTGGACAAACCACCTGTTTCCCTGTGCGTTAGAGATTTTTTTTCTCAGACATTGAAGTTTTCTAAGTGCAACTCCATAAAAAGTCTCATTTTTAGCGTAAATAGTTTCTTTATGGTTGTGAAACGTGAACTTTGCGATTCTGTGAGGAAGACTGAATTCCGAAATACCCCCTGCATTTCCCGCCCCTCGCGTCCCTGGGGAGTCCCTGGTGGGGCTGGGACCAGGGTCCCCAGGTCGCCGGGGCGGCGTGGGAACCCCAAGCCGGGGCAGCCCCACCTCCCCAGCCCACGCCCCCGGAGGCCTCCGCGCGGCAGGGGCAGGTGCAAGCCATCCGGGCGCCCCCACAGGCGGGGCTCCTCCAGGAGCCGGGGTGTTCGTGTGCACTCCCCTCCGGCCTGCTGGATGAGCTCCTGGCGAGCCCGGAGTTTCTGCAGCGGGCGCAACCTTTCCTAGAAACGGAGGTCCCGGGGGAGCTGGAGGCCTCGGAAGAGGCCGCCTGGCTGGAACCACCCCTCAGCGAGGAAGAATACCGGGCTCTGCTGGAGGAGCTTTAAAAGGACGCGGGGCGGGGACGGGGTCGCCGCAGGGCGGTGGCCGGTGGCCTCTCTTTCGCGGGGAACACCTGGCTCGGCGTGGAGGGGTGTGTGTTCCCTCCGGGCCGACCCGCCTGGGATTCCTGCCTTCCAGGTCTAGGCCCGGTGAGAGACTCCACAGAGCGGAGAGCTGCCATTCTTTCCTGGGCATCCCGGGGATGCCAGCGCCGGCCCAGGTACCAGCAGGTGGGCCGTCTACTGCGCATGCGCGGGTTCGCGGGCAGCCGCCTAGGCTCTGGGAGCAGCCCGGGCAGAGCTCTCGTGCCTTTCCGCCACCCCACCCCGGCCTGACCAACCCCTCGCCACCCACACCCCCAAACCCCCAACACCCACCCACGGAAAATGCGTCCTCCCCTGGGCTGGGTGGACACCCCCGTCCCGCGAAACAACGGGCCCTCGCAGGGTTCGGGCCCGCCATCCCTCCAGCAGCGGCTCGCCTCCTCTGCGCCTCCGCTCGACCGCCGCCCGCCCGCCCGTGCCCCTGCAGCCTCCCAGCTGCCACCGTGGAGCGCCTGGCGGCTGAACGCAGACCCCAGGCCCCGCGCCGGCGATGCCGACCGTTCCAGGCGGGAGGGAAGGCGGGCAGAGATGGAGACACGAAAGGGAGACGCAGAGGGGCCGAAGGTTGGGCAGAGGGAAGTTGGGAGGGTGGGAGGGAGGGAGGGAGGGAGGGAGAGAGAGGGAGGCAGTGAGGAACGGAGGGAGAGACAGAGCGACGCAGGGACAGAGGGCGGGCGGGAGGGAGCCAGGGACAGAGGGAGGAAGGCAGAGAGAAAAAACGGTCTCCGGCCTCCGGGAGCAACGGGACCCCCGCGCTCCGGGAAAAGGGTAAGGGCCCGGCGCCGGCTGAGGGCTGGGCCCACGGCCGCGGCGTCCGGCCGGCGGGGCACCCATTCGCCCCGATTCCGTGGCCCAAGGAACGGGCGGCTTCCTCAGAGACCAAAGACCGGGACCCGGGTTGCCATCGGGTTTTCACCCGCGTGGTTCACAGAACGCACATCCCCAGGCTGAGCCTCACAACGGAGCGCCAGGCCGACAGCCCCGACCACAGAGGAGCCCCACTCAGGACGACTGAAGCGTGATTTGGGATTCCACGCTGCTGTGCCCTCTGCAAGGGGGCCTGTTGCTCACGTCTCTCCGGCCCCTGAAAGGCTGAGCATGTTGACTGTTTGCTTCTGGAGCTCTGCGGGCACCCACAGGCATCCAGGGAAGGGTGGAAGACTGGCATGGTGTCTCTTCGCTCCCCTTGCCAGTTTCCAAACCGGCCACACTGCAGACTCCCCATGTTGCGGGACACAGGAATCCATCGTCAGGCCATCACGCCGGGGATGCATCTTTTCCCTGGGGTCTCGCTCTGGTCTTCTGCGAGAAGACCTCCCAAGGTGCTGGGATTACAGGTCAGAGCCACCGCGCCCGGCCTGTACTTGTGTCTTTTCCAAAATTGACTATTTGGGGATAAGCTTAACATCCTCACTGCCTGCCTTTGCCCCCCACAAGTAATTAGCATACGCCTAAATAAAGTTTAAGCAAGCTAGCTCCACTATTCCCAAGCATGCATAATCTAGGGTCTAGTCTTTAGAAGTATAAAGGACAAATCGTAGGAGTACAACTACAGAAAATGTTGTACCCAAACTGGAAAGGCTTAAGTGATCAATTGACGGATTTGTGTTTCCTATGGAAGAGGGTAGAAGGCAGAGTGCTAATATAGATATATAGGGGAGAAGAGGACAGGGCTTTTATGAAATGAATGCAGTCAAATCTTGGGAAAAGTTTCTTAAGTAGCATGAATGTTAGAGAGAGGATTCATGCAATTTCAATCTTAGCCGTGTCTAAAAATATCAAGACATAGCCAGCAGTTTTTGAAAAATAAATTATTCTCAACAAAACTATTAATGAGACTGATGAGGTGTTTCCTCTATTTTTTGTCTTCCAGTTACTTGGGTTTCACAGTCACGTATTCAAGGGAGTGTACGGCTGTTTGGTAAAATGAGAGAATTCCACATCATGTTTTTGTTTGTTTGTTTTTAAAGATGAAAGAGCTGAACAACCTTGTTTGGTGTTAGCAATACCACCAGATTGTTCAAATTTCTTTAGAATCGTACTCCTTAAATTACACTGTGATGTAGTTTCAAAAATTGTCTGTAATGGCCTGTCAATTGACAGCTCATTAGGACATTCTTCAGTTTGGCCGAAACCAAAAAACCTGAAACCGTCGAAATTGAAAAATAATGGGGTTTGCCAAATTCTGCTTCTTACACTTTCACCTACCACGCCGTGTTCAAATAGTGTGCTTGATAAGTATCGGAAACTTAAGGTACTCTTAATTTCAGTGTAGTTTCACCAAAGTGGTATTCTTTGTGAGAAAGCCATAATCTCATCAGTAAAGCCTTTCGAAAAGATCCAACGGAAAATATGAGCTAGCAACTCATCATGACAAGAAAGTAAAATTCAGGAAAAATCCTAAGGCAGAGCAGCTTCAGGCTTCGGTGTGATACTATCATAGTCTGGGCGCAGTGGCTCACGCCTATAGTCCCTTCACTTTGGGAAGGCAAGTTGGGGCAGGTCACCTGAAGTCGGCCGTTGAAGACCACCCTGGCCCAAATGGAGAAACCTCCTCTACACTTTAAACAAAAGACAAAAATTTGCCTGGCGTGGTGGCGTGCTCATTTAGTCCCAGCTAGTCTGGAGGCTGAGGCAGGAGAATGCCTTGAGCCTAGGATGCGGAGGCTGCAGTGAGCTGAGCTCAGGCCACTGTAATCCAGCCTGGGGGACAGAGAGAGACACTGTCTCAAAAATAAATAAATATGTACATAAATAAATAAATAAAATGAAATGAAATTGAAATAATATTTTCACATTCCCCTCACCCGGCCCATTTTATTTTCAGAGTATTGGACAAACCACCTGTTTCCCTGTGCGTTAGAGATTTTTTTTCTCAGACATTGAAGTTTTCTAAGTGCAACTCCATAAAAAGTCTCATTTTTAGCGTAAATAGTTTCTTTATGGTTGTGAAACGTGAACTTTGCGATTCTGTGAGGAAGACTGAATTCCGAAATACCCCCTGCATTTCCCGCCCCTCGCGTCCCTGGGGAGTCCCTGGTGGGGCTGGGACCAGGGTCCCCAGGTCGCCGGGGCGGCGTGGGAACCCCAAGCCGGGGCAGCCCCACCTCCCCAGCCCACGCCCCCGGAGGCCTCCGCGCGGCAGGGGCAGGTGCAAGCCATCCGGGCGCCCCCACAGGCGGGGCTCCTCCAGGAGCCGGGGTGTTCGTGTGCACTCCCCTCCGGCCTGCTGGATGAGCTCCTGGCGAGCCCGGAGTTTCTGCAGCGGGCGCAACCTTTCCTAGAAACGGAGGTCCCGGGGGAGCTGGAGGCCTCGGAAGAGGCCGCCTGGCTGGAACCACCCCTCAGCGAGGAAGAATACCGGGCTCTGCTGGAGGAGCTTTAAAAGGACGCGGGGCGGGGACGGGGTCGCCGCAGGGCGGTGGCCGGTGGCCTCTCTTTCGCGGGGAACACCTGGCTCGGCGTGGAGGGGCGTGTGTTCCCTCCGGGCCGACCCGCCTGGGATTCCTGCCTTCCAGGTCTAGGCCCGGTGAGAGACTCCACAGAGCGGAGAGCTGCCATTCTTTCCTGGGCATCCCGGGGATGCCAGCGCCGGCCCAGGTACCAGCAGGTGGGCCGTCTACTGCGCATGCGCGGGTTCGCGGGCAGCCGCCTAGGCTCTGGGAGCAGCCCGGGCAGAGCTCTCGTGCCTTTCCGCCACCCCACCCCGGCCTGACCAACCCCTCGCCACCCACACCCCCAAACCCCCAACACCCACCCACGGAAAATGCGTCCTCCCCTGGGCTGGGTGGACACCCCCGTCCCGCGAAACAACGGGCCCTCGCAGGGTTCGGGCCCGCCATCCCTCCAGCAGCGGCTCGCCTCCTCTGCGCCTCCGCTCGACCGCCGCCCGCCCGCCCGTGCCCCTGCAGCCTCCCAGCTGCCACCGTGGAGCGCCTGGCGGCTGAACGCAGACCCCAGGCCCCGCGCCGGCGATGCCGACCGTTCCAGGCGGGAGGGAAGGCGGGCAGAGATGGAGACACGAAAGGGAGACGCAGAGGGGCCGAAGGTTGGGCAGAGGGAAGTTGGGAGGGTGGGAGGGAGGGAGGGAGGGAGGGAGAGAGAGGGAGGCAGTGAGGAACGGAGGGAGAGACAGAGCGACGCAGGGACAGAGGGCGGGCGGGAGGGAGCCAGGGACAGAGGGAGGAAGGCAGAGAGAAAAAACGGTCTCCGGCCTCCGGGAGCAACGGGACCCCCGCGCTCCGGGAAAAGGGTAAGGGCCCGGCGCCGGCTGAGGGCTGGGCCCACGGCCGCGGCGTCCGGCCGGCGGGGCACCCATTCGCCCCGATTCCGTGGCCCAAGGAACGGGCGGCTTCCTCAGAGACCAAAGACCGGGACCCGGGTTGCCATCGGGTTTTCACCCGCGTGGTTCACAGAACGCACATCCCCAGGCTGAGCCTCACAACGGAGCGCCAGGCCGACAGCCCCGACCACAGAGGAGCCCCACTCAGGACGACTGAAGCGTGATTTGGGATTCCACGCTGCTGTGCCCTCTGCAAGGGGGCCTGTTGCTCACGTCTCTCCGGCCCCTGAAAGGCTGAGCATGTTGACTGTTTGCTTCTGGAGCTCTGCGGGCACCCACAGGCATCCAGGGAAGGGTGGAAGACTGGCATGGTGTCTCTTCGCTCCCCTTGCCAGTTTCCAAACCGGCCACACTGCAGACTCCCCATGTTGCGGGACACAGGAATCCATCGTCAGGCCATCACGCCGGGGATGCATCTTTTCCCTGGGGTCTCGCTCTGGTCTTCTGCGAGAAGACCTCCCAAGGTGCTGGGATTACAGGTCAGAGCCACCGCGCCCGGCCTGTACTTGTGTCTTTTCCAAAATTGACTATTTGGGGATAAGCTTAACATCCTCACTGCCTGCCTTTGCCCCCCACAAGTAATTAGCATACGCCTAAATAAAGTTTAAGCAAGCTAGCTCCACTATTCCCAAGCATGCATAATCTAGGGTCTAGTCTTTAGAAGTATAAAGGACAAATCGTAGGAGTACAACTACAGAAAATGTTGTACCCAAACTGGAAAGGCTTAAGTGATCAATTGACGGATTTGTGTTTCCTATGGAAGAGGGTAGAAGGCAGAGTGCTAATATAGATATATAGGGGAGAAGAGGACAGGGCTTTTATGAAATGAATGCAGTCAAATCTTGGGAAAAGTTTCTTAAGTAGCATGAATGTTAGAGAGAGGATTCATGCAATTTCAATCTTAGCCGTGTCTAAAAATATCAAGACATAGCCAGCAGTTTTTGAAAAATAAATTATTCTCAACAAAACTATTAATGAGACTGATGAGGTGTTTCCTCTATTTTTTGTCTTCCAGTTACTTGGGTTTCACAGTCACGTATTCAAGGGAGTGTACGGCTGTTTGGTAAAATGAGAGAATTCCACATCATGTTTTTGTTTGTTTGTTTTTAAAGATGAAAGAGCTGAACAACCTTGTTTGGTGTTAGCAATACCACCAGATTGTTCAAATTTCTTTAGAATCGTACTCCTTAAATTACACTGTGATGTAGTTTCAAAAATTGTCTGTAATGGCCTGTCAATTGACAGCTCATTAGGACATTCTTCAGTTTGGCCGAAACCAAAAAACCTGAAACCGTCGAAATTGAAAAATAATGGGGTTTGCCAAATTCTGCTTCTTACACTTTCACCTACCACGCCGTGTTCAAATAGTGTGCTTGATAAGTATCGGAAACTTAAGGTACTCTTAATTTCAGTATAGTTTCACCAAAGTGGTATTCTTTGTGAGAAAGCCATAATCTCATCAGTAAAGCCTTTCGAAAAGATCCAACGGAAAATATGAGCTAGCAACTCATCATGACAAGAAAGTAAAATTCAGGAAAAATCCTAAGGCAGAGCAGCTTCAGGCTTCGGTGTGATACTATCATAGTCTGGGCGCAGTGGCTCACGCCTATAGTCCCTTCACTTTGGGAAGGCAAGTTGGGGCAGGTCACCTGAAGTCGGCCGTTGAAGACCACCCTGGCCCAAATGGAGAAACCTCCTCTACACTTTAAACAAAAGACAAAAATTTGCCTGGCGTGGTGGCGTGCTCATTTAGTCCCAGCTAGTCTGGAGGCTGAGGCAGGAGAATGCCTTGAGCCTAGGATGCGGAGGCTGCAGTGAGCTGAGCTCAGGCCACTGTAATCCAGCCTGGGGGACAGAGAGAGACACTGTCTCAAAAATAAATAAATATGTACATAAATAAATAAATAAAATGAAATGAAATTGAAATAATATTTTCACATTCCCCTCACCCGGCCCATTTTATTTTCAGAGTATTGGACAAACCACCTGTTTCCCTGTGCGTTAGAGATTTTTTTTCTCAGACATTGAAGTTTTCTAAGTGCAACTCCATAAAAAGTCTCATTTTTAGCGTAAATAGTTTCTTTATGGTTGTGAAACGTGAACTTTGCGATTCTGTGAGGAAGACTGAATTCCGAAATACCCCCTGCATTTCCCGCCCCTCGCGTCCCTGGGGAGTCCCTGGTGGGGCTGGGACCAGGGTCCCCAGGTCGCCGGGGCGGCGTGGGAACCCCAAGCCGGGGCAGCCCCACCTCCCCAGCCCACGCCCCCGGAGGCCTCCGCGCGGCAGGGGCAGGTGCAAGCCATCCGGGCGCCCCCACAGGCGGGGCTCCTCCAGGAGCCGGGGTGTTCGTGTGCACTCCCCTCCGGCCTGCTGGATGAGCTCCTGGCGAGCCCGGAGTTTCTGCAGCGGGCGCAACCTTTCCTAGAAACGGAGGTCCCGGGGGAGCTGGAGGCCTCGGAAGAGGCCGCCTGGCTGGAACCACCCCTCAGCGAGGAAGAATACCGGGCTCTGCTGGAGGAGCTTTAAAAGGACGCGGGGCGGGGACGGGGTCGCCGCAGGGCGGTGGCCGGTGGCCTCTCTTTCGCGGGGAACACCTGGCTCGGCGTGGAGGGGCGTGTGTTCCCTCCGGGCCGACCCGCCTGGGATTCCTGCCTTCCAGGTCTAGGCCCGGTGAGAGACTCCACAGAGCGGAGAGCTGCCATTCTTTCCTGGGCATCCCGGGGATGCCAGCGCCGGCCCAGGTACCAGCAGGTGGGCCGTCTACTGCGCATGCGCGGGTTCGCGGGCAGCCGCCTAGGCTCTGGGAGCAGCCCGGGCAGAGCTCTCGTGCCTTTCCGCCACCCCACCCCGGCCTGACCAACCCCTCGCCACCCACACCCCCAAACCCCCAACACCCACCCACGGAAAATGCGTCCTCCCCTGGGCTGGGTGGACACCCCCGTCCCGCGAAACAACGGGCCCTCGCAGGGTTCGGGCCCGCCATCCCTCCAGCAGCGGCTCGCCTCCTCTGCGCCTCCGCTCGACCGCCGCCCGCCCGCCCGTGCCCGTGCAGCCTCCCAGCTGCCACCGTGGAGCGCCTGGCGGCTGAACGCAGACCCCAGGCCCCGCGCCGGCGATGCCGACCGTTCCAGGCGGGAGGGAAGGCGGGCAGAGATGGAGACACGAAAGGGAGACGCAGAGGGGCCGAAGGTTGGGCAGAGGGAAGTTGGGAGGGTGGGAGGGAGGGAGGGAGGGAGGGAGAGAGAGGGAGGCAGTGAGGAACGGAGGGAGAGACAGAGCGACGCAGGGACAGAGGGCGGGCGGGAGGGAGCCAGGGACAGAGGGAGGAAGGCAGAGAGAAAAAACGGTCTCCGGCCTCCGGGAGCAACGGGACCCCCGCGCTCCGGGAAAAGGGTAAGGGCCCGGCGCCGGCTGAGGGCTGGGCCCACGGCCGCGGCGTCCGGCCGGCGGGGCACCCATTCGCCCCGATTCCGTGGCCCAAGGAACGGGCGGCTTCCTCAGAGACCAAAGACCGGGACCCGGGTTGCCATCGGGTTTTCACCCGCGTGGTTCACAGACCGCACTTCCCCAGGCTGAGCCTCGCAACGGAGCGCCAGGCCGACAGCCCCGACCACAGAGGAGCCACACTCAGGACGACTGAAGCGTGATTTGGGATTCCACGCTGCTGTGCCCTCTGCAAGGGGGCCTGTTGCTCACGTCTCTCCGGCCCCTGAAAGGCTGAGCATGTTGACTGTTTGCTTCCGGAGCTCTGCGGGCACCCACAGGCATCCAGGGAAGGGTGGAAGACTGGCATGGTGTCTCTTCGCTCCCCTTGCCAGTTTCCAAACCGGCCACACTGCAGACTCCCCATGTTGCGGGACACAGGAATCCATCGTCAGGCCATCACGCCGGGGATGCATCCTTTCCCTGGGGTCTCGCTCTGGTCTTCTGCGTGGGAATGAACGAGAGCCACACGCCTGTGCGTGTGTGAGACTGTCACGGCCACGGCGACACCCACAGGCATTCCCTCATTCACGGAGAGAGGGCCTGGAAATCTCAAGACTCCCACGGAGGTTCAGTTCCACACTCCCCTCCAGCCTTCCAGGCTGGATTCTCCCTGCTGAAGGCGCGTGGGAGCCCAGAGAGCGGCCTCCAGTTCCCGCGGGATTCCTGGAGAGGTCCGGAGAGCCAGACCCCGAAACCCGCCCCCCTCACCCCTTCCCCCTCTCCCCCTTCCGCTTCGTCCCTCCCGCCCCCACCGCCACCCCCGCCCCCACCACCAGCGTCACCACCACCACCACCACCACCACCGCCCCCCCTCCCCCCGGCCCCAGGGGGCCTCCACGCCCTGGGACCCTTCCGGAGGGCGGGCTGTCCCAGGGCTCACCGCCATTCATGAAGGGGTGGAGCCTGCCTGCCTGGTGGTCTTTATAAGAGCGGCTGGCTGGCTGTCCGGGCCGGTCTCCTGGCTGCACCTGCGCCCAGTGCACAGGCCGGCTGAGGTGCCCGGGAGCCCGCGGGCCTCTCTCTGCCCGTGTCCGTCCGTGAAATTCCGGCCGGGGCTCCCCGCGATGGCTCTCCCGACACCTTCGGACGGCCCTCTCCCCGCGGAAGCCCGAGGACGAGGACGGCGAAGGAGACTCGTCTGGACCCCGAGCCAAAGCGAGGCCCTGCGAGCCTGCTTTGAGCGGAACCCGTACCCGGGCATCGCCACCAGAGAAGGGCTGGCCCAGGCCATCGGCGTTCCGGAGCCCAGGGTCCAGATTTGGTTTCAGAATGAGAGGTCACGCCAGCTGAGGCAGCACCGGCGGGAATCTCGGCCCTGGCCCGGGAGACGCGGCCCACAAGAAGGCAGGCGAAAGCGGACCGCCGTCACCGGATCCCAGACCGCCCTGCTCCTCCGCGCCTTTGAGAAGGATCGCTTTCCAGGCATCGCCGCCAGGGAAGAACTGGCCAGAGAGACGGGCCTCCCGGAGTCCAGGATTCAGATCTGGTTTCAGAATCGACGGGCCAGGCACCCGGGACAGGGTGGCAGGGCGCCCGCGCACGCAGGCGGCCTGTGCAACGCGGCCCCCGGTGGGTGTCACCCTGCTCCCTCGTGGGTCACCTTCGCCCACACCGGGGCGTGGGGAACGGCGCTTCCCGCACCCCGCGTGCCCTGCGCGCCTGGGGCTCTCCCCCAGGGGGCTTTCGTGAGCCAGGGAGCGAGGGCCGTCCCCGTGCTCCAGCCCAGCCAGGCCGCGCCGGCACGAGGGATCTCCCAAGCGGCCCCGGCACGCGCGGATTTTGCCTACGCTGCCCTGGCTCCCGCGGACGGGGCGCTCTCCCACCCTCAGGCTCCTCGGTGGCCTGCGCACCCGAGCAAAGGCCGGGAGGACCGGGACCCGCAGCGCGACGGCCTGCCGGGCCCTTGCGCGGTGGGACAGCCTGGGCCGGCTCAAGCGGGGCCACAGGGCCAAGGTGGGCTTGCGCCACCCGCGTCCCAGGGGAGTCCGTGGTGGGGCTGGGGCCAGGGTCCCCAGGTCGCCGGGGCGGCGTGGGAACCCCAAGCCGGGGCAACCCCACCTCCCCAGCCCGCGCCCCCGGAGGCCTCCGCGCGGCAGGGGCAGGTGCAAGCCATCCGGGTGCCCCCCAATGCGGGGCTCCTCCAGAAGCCGGGGCGCTCGTCTGCACTCCCCTCCGGCCTGCTGGATGAGCTCCTGGCGAGCCCGGAGTTTCTGCAGGGGGCGCAACCTTTCCTAGAAACGGAGGCCCCGGGGGAGCTGGAGGCCTCGGAATAGGCCGCCTCGCTGGAACCACCCCTCAGCGAGGAAGAATACCGGGCTCTGCTGGAGGAGCTTTAAAAGGACGCGGGGCTGGGACGGGGTCGGGGCAGGGCGGTGGCCAGTGGCCTCTCTTTCGCGGGGAACACCTGGCTCGGCGTGGAGGGGCGTGTGTTCCCTCCGGGATGACCCGCCTGGGATTCCTGCCTTCCAGGTCTAGGCCCGGTGAGAGACTCCACAGAGCGGAGAGCTGCCATTCTTTCCTGGGCATCCCGGGGATCCCAGCGCCGGCCCAGGTACCAGCAGGTGGGCCGTGTACTGCGCACGCGCGGGTTCGCGGGCAGCCGCCTAGGCTCTGGGAGCAGCCCGGGCAGAGCTCTCGTGCCTTTCCGCCACCCCACCCCGGCCTGACCAACCCCTCGCCACCCACACCCCGCACCCCCCAACCCCCACCCACGGAAAATGCGTCCTCCCCTGGGCTGGGTGGAGACCCCGGTCCCGCGAAACACCGGGCCCGCGCAGGGTTCGGGCCCGCCATCCCTCCGGCAGCGGCTCCCCTCCTCTGCGCCTCCGCTCCACCGTCGCCCGCCCGTGTCCCTGCAGCCTCCCAGCTGCCACCGTGGAGTGCCTGGCGGCTGAACGCAGACCCCAGGCCCCGCGCCGGCGATGCCGACCGTTCCAGGCGGGAGGGAAGGCGGGCAGAGTTGGAGTGACGAACGGGAGACCCAGAGGGGCCGAAGGATGGGCAGAGGGAAGTTGGGAGGGTGGGAGGGAGGGGGGGATGGAGGGAGAGAGAGGGAAGCAGTGAGGAACGGAGGGAGAGACAGCGACGCAGGGACAGAGGGCGGGCGGGAGGGAGCCAGGGACAGAGGGAGGAAGGCAGAGAGAAAAAACGGTCTCCGGCCTCCGGGAGCAACGGGACCCCCGCGCTCCGGGAAAAGGGTAAGTGCCCGGCGCGGGCTGAGGGCTGGGCCCACGGCCGCCGCGTCGGGAGGGCGGGGCACCTATTCGCCCCGATTCCGTGGAACAAGGAACGGGCAGCTACCTCAGAGACAAAAGACCGGGACCCGGGTTGCCGTCGGGTTTTCACCCGCGTGGTTCACAGACCGCACATCCCCAGGCTGAGCCTCGCAAAGGAGCGCCAGGCCGACAGCCCCGACCACAGAGGAGCCACACTCAGGACGACTGAAGCGTGATTTGGGATTCCACGCTGCTGTGCCCTCTGCAAGGGGGCCTGTTGCTCACGTCTCTCCGGCCCCCGAAAGGCTGAGCATGTTGACTGTTTGCTTCCGGAGCTCTGCGGGCACCCACAGGCATCCAGGGAAGGGTGGAAGACCGGCATGGTGTCTCTTCGCTCTCCTTGCCAGTTTCCAAACCGGCCACACTGCAGGCTCCCCATGTTGCGGGACACAGGAATCCATCGTCAGGCCATCACGCCGGGGATGCATCTTTTCCCTGGGGTCTCGCTCTGGTCTTCTGCGAGAAGACCTCCCAAGGTGCTGGGATTACAGGTCAGAGCCACCGCGCCCGGCCTGTACTTGTGTCTTTTCCAAAATTGACTATTTGGGGATAAGCTTAACATCCTCACTGCCTGCCTTTGCCCCCCACAAGTAATTAGCATACGCCTAAATAAAGTTTAAGCAAGCTAGCTCCACTATTCCCAAGCATGCATAATCTAGGGTCTAGTCTTTAGAAGTATAAAGGACAAATCGTAGGAGTACAACTACAGAAAATGTTGTACCCAAACTGGAAAGGCTTAAGTGATCAATTGACGGATTTGTGTTTCCTATGGAAGAGGGTAGAAGGCAGAGTGCTAATATAGATATATAGGGGAGAAGAGGACAGGGCTTTTATGAAATGAATGCAGTCAAATCTTGGGAAAAGTTTCTTAAGTAGCATGAATGTTAGAGAGAGGATTCATGCAATTTCAATCTTAGCCGTGTCTAAAAATATCAAGACATAGCCAGCAGTTTTTGAAAAATAAATTATTCTCAACAAAACTATTAATGAGACTGATGAGGTGTTTCCTTTATTTTTTGTCTTCCAGTTACTTGGGTTTCACAGTCACATATTCAAGGGAGCGTACGGCTGTTTGGTAAAATGAGAGAATTCCACATCATGTTTTTGTTTGTTTGTTTTTAAAGATGAAAGAGCTGAACAACCTTGTTTGGTGTTAGCAATACCACCAGATTGTTCAAATTTCTTTAGAATCGTACTCCTTAAATTACACTGTGATGTAGTTTCAAAAATGGTCTGTAATGGCCTGTGAATTGACAGCTCATTAGGACATTCTTCAGTTTGGCTGAAACCAAAAATCCTGAAACCGTCGAAATTGAAAAATAATGGGGTTTGCCAAATTCTGCTTCTTACACTTTCACCTACCACGCCGTGTTCAAATAGTGTGCTTGATAAGTATCAGAAACTTAAGGTACTCTTAATTTCAGTATAGTTTCACCAAAGTGGTATTCCTTGTGAGAAAGCCATAATCTCATCAGTAAAGCCTTTCGAAAAGATCCAACGGAAAATATGAGCTAGCAACTCATCATGACAAGAAAGTAAAATTCAGGAAAAATCCTAAGGCAGAGCAGCTTCAGGCTTCGGTGTGATACTATCATAGTCTGGGCGCAGTGGCTCACGCCTATAGTCCCTTCACTTTGGGAAGGCAAGTTGGGGCAGGTCACCTGAAGTCGGCCGTTGAAGACCACCCTGGCCCAAATGGTGAAACCTCCTCTACACTTTAAACGAAAGACAAAAATTTGCCTGGCGTGGTGGCGTGCTCATTTAGTCCCAGCTAGGCTGGAGGCTGAGGCAGGAGAATGCCTTGAGCCTAGGATGCGGAGGCTGCAGTGAGCTGAGCTCAGGCCACTGTAATCCAGCCTGGGGGACAGAGGGAGACACTGTCTCAAAAATAAATAAATAAGTACATAAATAAATAAATAAAATGAAATGAAATTGAAATAATATTTTCACATTCCCCACACCCGGCCCATTTTATTTTCAGAGTATTGGATAAACCACCTGTTTCCCTGTGCGTTAGAGATTTTTTTCCTCAGACATTGAAGTTTTCTAAGTGCAACTCCATAAAAAGTCTCATTTTTAGCGTAAATAGTTTCTTTATGGTTGTGAAACGTGAACTTTGCGATTCTGTGAGGAAGACTGAATTCTGAAGTACCCCCTGCATTTCCCGCCCCTCGCGTCCCAGGGGAGTCCGTGGTGGGGCTGGGGCCAGGGTCCCCAGGTCGCCGGGGCGGCGTGGGAACCCCAAGCCGGGGCAGCCCCACCTCCCCAGCCCGCGCCCCCGGAGGCCTCCGCGCGGCAGGGGCAGGTGCAAGCCATCCGGGCGCCCCCCCAGGCGGGGCTCCTCCAGGAGCCGGGGCGCTCGTCTGCACTCCCCTCCGGCCTGCTGGATGAGCTCCTGGCGAGCCCGGAGTTTCTGCAGGGGGCGCAACCTTTCCTAGAAACGGAGGCCCCGGGGGAGCTGGAGGCCTCGGAAGAGTCCGCCTCGCTGGAACCACCCCTCAGCGAGGAAGAATACCGGGCTCTGCTGGAGGAGCTTTAAAAGGACGCGGGGCTGGGACGGGGTCGGGGCAGGGCGGTGGCCGGTGGCCTCTCTTTCGCGGGGAACACCTGGCTCGGCGTGGAGGGGCGTGTGTTCCCTCCTGGCCGACCCGCCTGGGATTCCTGCCTTCCAGGTCTAGGCCCGGTGAGAGACTCCACAGAGCGGAGAGCTGCCATTCTTTCCTGGGCATCCCGGGGATCCCAGCGCCGGCCCAGGTACCAGCAGGTGGGCCGTGTACTGCGCACGCGCGGGTTCGCGGGCAGCCGCCTAGGCTCTGGGAGCAGCCCGGGCAGAGCTCTCTTGCCTTTCCGCCACCCCACCCCGTCCTGACCAACCCCTCGCCACCCACACCCCCCACCCCGGACATTGCGTCCTCCCCTGGGCTGGGTGGAGAACCCCGTCCCGCGAAACACCGGGCCCGCGCAGCGTCCGGGCCCGCCATCCCTCCAGCGGCGGCTCGCCTCCTCTTCGCCTCCGCTCCACCGTCGCCCGCCCGCCCGCCCGCCCTTGCCCCTGCAGCCTCCCAGCTGCCACCGTGGAGCGCCTGGCGGCTGAACGCAGACCCCAGGCCCCGCGCACGCTGGCGATGCCGACCGTTCCAGGCGGGAGGGAAGGCGGGCAGAGATGGAGAGACGAACGGGAGACCCAGAGGGGCCGAAGGATGGGCGGAGGGAAGTTGGGAGGGAGGGAGGCAGGGAGGGAGGGAGGGAGGGAGAGAGAGGGAGGCAGTGAGGAACGGAGGGAGAGACAGAGCGACTCTGGGACAGAGGGCGGGCGGGAGGGAGCCAGGGACAGAGGGAGGAAGGCAGAGAGAATAAACGGTCTCTGGCCTCCGGGAGCAACGGGACCCCTGCGCTCCGGGAAAAGGGTAAGCGCCCGGCGCGGGCTGAGGGCTGGGCCCACGGCCACCGCGTCGGGCCGGCGGGGCACCCATTCGCCCCGATTCCGTGGCCCAAGGAACGGGCGGCTTCCTCAGAGACAAAAGACCGGGACCCGGTTTGCCGTCGGGTTTTCAACCGCGTGGTTCACAGACCGCACTTCCCCAGGCTGAGCCTCGCAACGGAGCGCCAGGCCGACAGCCCCGACCACAGAGGAGCCACACTCAGGACGACTGAAGCGTGATTTGGGATTCCACGCTGCTGTGCCCTCTGCAAGGGGGCCTGTTGCTCACGTCTCTCCGGCCCCTGAAAGGCTGAGCATGTTGACTGTTTGCTTCCGGAGCTCTGCGGGCACCCACAGGCATCCAGGGAAGGGTGGAAGACTGGCATGGTGTCTCTTCGCTCCCCTTGCCAGTTTCCAAACCGGCCACACTGCAGACTTCCCATGTTGCGGGACACAGGAATCCATCGTCAGGCCATCACGCCGGGGATGCATCCTTTCCCTGGGGTCTCGCTCTGGTCTTCTGCGTGGGAATGAACGAGAGCCACACGCCTGTGCGTGTGTGAGACTGTCACGGCCACGGCGACACCCACAGGCATTGCCTCCTTCACGGAGAGAGGGCCTGGAAATCTCAAGACTCCCACGGAGGTTCAGTTCCACACTCCCCTCCAGCCTTCCAGGCTGGATTCTCCCTGCTGAAGGCGCGTGGGAGCCCAGAGAGCGGCCTCCAGTTCCCGCGGGATTCCTGGAGAGGTCCGGAGAGCCAGACCCCGAAACCCGCCCCCCTCACCCCTTCCCCCTCTCCCCCTTCCGCTTCGTCCCTCCCGCCCCCACCGCCACCCCCGCCCCCACCACCAGCGTCACCACCACCACCACCACCACCACCGCCCCCCCTCCCCCCGGCCCCAGGGGGCCTCCACGCCCTGGGACCCTTCCGGAGGGCGGGCTGTCCCAGGGCTCACCGCCATTCATGAAGGGGTGGAGCCTGCCTGCCTGGTGGTCTTTATAAGAGCGGCTGGCTGGCTGTCCGGGCCGGTCTCCTGGCTGCACCTGCGCCCAGTGCACAGGCCGGCTGAGGTGCCCGGGAGCCCGCGGGCCTCTCTCTGCCCGTGTCCGTCCGTGAAATTCCGGCCGGGGCTCCCCGCGATGGCTCTCCCGACACCTTCGGACGGCCCTCTCCCCGCGGAAGCCCGAGGACGAGGACGGCGAAGGAGACTCGTCTGGACCCCGAGCCAAAGCGAGGCCCTGCGAGCCTGCTTTGAGCGGAACCCGTACCCGGGCATCGCCACCAGAGAAGGGCTGGCCCAGGCCATCGGCGTTCCGGAGCCCAGGGTCCAGATTTGGTTTCAGAATGAGAGGTCACGCCAGCTGAGGCAGCACCGGCGGGAATCTCGGCCCTGGCCCGGGAGACGCGGCCCGCAAGAAGGCAGGCGAAAGCGGACCGCCGTCACCGGATCCCAGACCGCCCTGCTCCTCCGCGCCTTTGAGAAGGATCGCTTTCCAGGCATCGCTGCCAGGGAAGAACTGGCCAGAGAGACGGGCCTCCCGGAGTCCAGGATTCAGATCTGGTTTCAGAATCGACGGGCCAGGCACCCGGGACAGGGTGGCAGGGCGCCCGCGCACGCAGGCGGCCTGTGCAACGCGGCCCCCGGTGGGTGTCACCCTGCTCCCTCGTGGGTCACCTTCGCCCACGCCGGGGCGTGGGGAACGGCGCTTCCCGCACCCCGCGTGCCCTGCGCGCCTGGGGCTCTCCCCCAGGGGGCTTTCGTGAGCCAGGGAGCGAGGGCCGTCCCCGTGCTCCAGCCCAGCCAGGCCGCGCCGGCACGAGGGATCTCCCAAGCGGCCCCGGCACGCGCGGATTTTGCCTACGCTGCCCTGGCTCCCGCGGACGGGGCGCTCTCCCACCCTCAGGCTCCTCGGTGGCCTGCGCACCCGAGCAAAGGCCGGGAGGACCGGGACCCGCAGCGCGACGGCCTGCCGGGCCCTTGCGCGGTGGGACAGCCTGGGCCGGCTCAAGCGGGGCCACAGGGCCAAGGTGGGCTTGCGCCACCCGCGTCCCAGGGGAGTCCGTGGTGGGGCTGGGGCCAGGGTCCCCAGGTCGCCGGGGCGGCGTGGGAACCCCAAGCCGGGGCAGCCCCACCTCCCCAGCCCGCGCCCCCGGAGGCCTCCGCGCGGCAGGGGCAGGTGCAAGCCATCCAGGTGCCCCCCAAGGCGGGGCTCCTCCAGGAGCCGGGGCGCTCGTCTGCACTCCCCTCCGGCCTGCTGGATGAGCTCCTGGCGAGCCCGGAGTTTCTGCAGGGGGCGCAACCTTTCCTAGAAACGGAGGCCCCGGGGGAGCTGGAGGCCTCGGAAGAGGCCGCCTCGCTGGAACCACCCCTCAGCGAGGAAGAATACCGGGCTCTGCTGGAGGAGCTTTAAAAGGACGCGGGGCTGGGACGGGGTCGGGGCAGGGCGGTGGCCGGTGGCCTCTCTTTCGCGGGGAACACCTGGCTCGGCGTGGAGGGGCGTGTGTTCCCTCCGGGCCGACCCGCCTGGGATTCCTGCCTTCCAGGTCTAGGCCCGGTGAGAGACTCCACAGAGCGGAGAGCTGCCATTCTTTCCTGGGCATCCCGGGGATCCCAGCGCCGGCCGAGGTACCAGCAGGTGGGCCGTGTACTGCGCACGCGCGGGTTCGCGGGCAGCCGCCTAGGCTCTGGGAGCAGCCCGGGCAGAGCTCTCGTGCCTTTCCGCCACCCCACCCCGGCCTGACCAACCCCTCGCCACCCACACCCCGCACCCCCCAACCCCCATCCACGGAAAATGCGTCCTCCCCTGGGCTGGGTGGAGACCCGGGTCCCGCGAAACACCGGGCCCGCGCAGGGTTCGGGCCCGCCATCCCTCCGGCAGCGGCTCGCCTCCTCTGCGCCTCCGCTCCACCGTCGCCTGCCCGTGTCCCTGCAGCCTCCCAGCTGCCACCGTGGAGTGCCTGGCGGCTGAACGCAGACCCCAGGCCCCGCGCCGGCGATGCCGACCGTTCCAGGCGGGAGGGAAGGCGGGCAGAGTTGGAGTGACGAACGGGAGACCCAGAGGGGCCGAAGGATGGGCAGAGGGAAGTTGGGAGGGTGGGAGGGAGGGGGGGATGGAGGGAGAGAGAGGGAAGCAGTGAGGAACGGAGGGAGAGACAGCGACGCAGGGACAGAGGGCGGGCGGGAGGGAGCCAGGGACAGAGGGAGGAAGGCAGAGAGAAAAAACGGTCTCCGGCCTCCGGGAGCAACGGGACCCCCGCGCTCCGGGAAAAGGGTAAGTGCCCGGCGCGGGCTGAGGGCTGGGCCCACGGCCGCCGCGTCGGGAGGGCGGGGCACCTATTCGCCCCGATTCCGTGGAACAAGGAACGGGCAGCTACCTCAGAGACAAAAGACCGGGACCCGGGTTGCCGTCGGGTTTTCACCCGCGTGGTTCACAGACCGCACATCCCCAGGCTGAGCCTCGCAAAGGAGCGCCAGGCCGACAGCCCCGACCACAGAGGAGCCACACTCAGGACGACTGAAGCGTGATTTGGGATTCCACGCTGCTGTGCCCTCTGCAAGGGGGCCTGTTGCTCACGTCTCTCCGGCCCCCGAAAGGCTGAGCATGTTGACTGTTTGCTTCCGGAGCTCTGCGGGCACCCACAGGCATCCAGGGAAGGGTGGAAGACCGGCATGGTGTCTCTTCGCTCTCCTTGCCAGTTTCCAAACCGGCCACACTGCAGGCTCCCCATGTTGCGGGACACAGGAATCCATCGTCAGGCCATCACGCCGGGGATGCATCTTTTCCCTGGGGTCTCGCTCTGGTCTTCTGCGAGAAGACCTCCCAAGGTGCTGGGATTACAGGTCAGAGCCACCGCGCCCGGCCTGTACTTGTGTCTTTTCCAAAATTGACTATTTGGGGATAAGCTTAACATCCTCACTGCCTGCCTTTGCCCCCCACAAGTAATTAGCATACGCCTAAATAAAGTTTAAGCAAGCTAGCTCCACTATTCCCAAGCATGCATAATCTAGGGTCTAGTCTTTAGAAGTATAAAGGACAAATCGTAGGAGTACAACTACAGAAAATGTTGTACCCAAACTGGAAAGGCTTAAGTGATCAATTGACGGATTTGTGTTTCCTATGGAAGAGGGTAGAAGGCAGAGTGCTAATATAGATATATAGGGGAGAAGAGGACAGGGCTTTTATGAAATGAATGCAGTCAAATCTTGGGAAAAGTTTCTTAAGTAGCATGAATGTTAGAGAGAGGATTCATGCAATTTCAATCTTAGCCGTGTCTAAAAATATCAAGACATAGCCAGCAGTTTTTGAAAAATAAATTATTCTCAACAAAACTATTAATGAGACTGATGAGGTGTTTCCTTTATTTTTTGTCTTCCAGTTACTTGGGTTTCACAGTCACATATTCAAGGGAGCGTACGGCTGTTTGGTAAAATGAGAGAATTCCACATCATGTTTTTGTTTGTTTGTTTTTAAAGATGAAAGAGCTGAACAACCTTGTTTGGTGTTAGCAATACCACCAGATTGTTCAAATTTCTTTAGAATCGTACTCCTTAAATTACACTGTGATGTAGTTTCAAAAATGGTCTGTAATGGCCTGTGAATTGACAGCTCATTAGGACATTCTTCAGTTTGGCTGAAACCAAAAATCCTGAAACCGTCGAAATTGAAAAATAATGGGGTTTGCCAAATTCTGCTTCTTACACTTTCACCTACCACGCCGTGTTCAAATAGTGTGCTTGATAAGTATCAGAAACTTAAGGTACTCTTAATTTCAGTATAGTTTCACCAAAGTGGTATTCCTTGTGAGAAAGCCATAATCTCATCAGTAAAGCCTTTCGAAAAGATCCAACGGAAAATATGAGCTAGCAACTCATCATGACAAGAAAGTAAAATTCAGGAAAAATCCTAAGGCAGAGCAGCTTCAGGCTTCGGTGTGATACTATCATAGTCTGGGCGCAGTGGCTCACGCCTATAGTCCCTTCACTTTGGGAAGGCAAGTTGGGGCAGGTCACCTGAAGTCGGCCGTTGAAGACCACCCTGGCCCAAATGGTGAAACCTCCTCTACACTTTAAACGAAAGACAAAAATTTGCCTGGCGTGGTGGCGTGCTCATTTAGTCCCAGCTAGGCTGGAGGCTGAGGCAGGAGAATGCCTTGAGCCTAGGATGCGGAGGCTGCAGTGAGCTGAGCTCAGGCCACTGTAATCCAGCCTGGGGGACAGAGGGAGACACTGTCTCAAAAATAAATAAATAAGTACATAAATAAATAAATAAAATGAAATGAAATTGAAATAATATTTTCACATTCCCCTCACCCGGCCCATTTTATTTTCAGAGTATTGGATAAACCACCTGTTTCCCTGTGCGTTAGAGATTTTTTTCCTCAGACATTGAAGTTTTCTAAGTGCAACTCCATAAAAAGTCTCATTTTTAGCGTAAATAGTTTCTTTATGGTTGTGAAACGTGAACTTTGCGATTCTGTGAGGAAGACTGAATTCTGAAGTACCCCCTGCATTTCCCGCCCCTCGCGTCCCAGGGGAGTCCGTGGTGGGGCTGGGGCCAGGGTCCCCAGGTCGCCGGGGCGGCGTGGGAACCCCAAGCCGGGGCAGCCCCACCTCCCCAGCCCGCGCCCCCGGAGGCCTCCGCGCGGCAGGGGCAGGTGCAAGCCATCCGGGCGCCCCCCCAGGCGGGGCTCCTCCAGGAGCCGGGGCGCTCGTCTGCACTCCCCTCCGGCCTGCTGGATGAGCTCCTGGCGAGCCCGGAGTTTCTGCAGGGGGCGCAACCTTTCCTAGAAACGGAGGCCCCGGGGGAGCTGGAGGCCTCGGAAGAGGCCGCCTCGCTGGAACCACCCCTCAGCGAGGAAGAATACCGGGCTCTGCTGGAGGAGCTTTAAAAGGACGCGGGGCTGGGACGGGGTCGGGGCAGGGCGGTGGCCGGTGGCCTCTCTTTCGCGGGGAACACCTGGCTCGGCGTGGAGGGGCGTGTGTTCCCTCCTGGCCGACCCGCCTGGGATTCCTGCCTTCCAGGTCTAGGCCCGGTGAGAGACTCCACAGAGCGGAGAGCTGCCATTCTTTCCTGGGCATCCCGGGGATCCCAGCGCCGGCCCAGGTACCAGCAGGTGGGCCGTGTACTGCGCACGCGCGGGTTCGCGGGCAGCCGCCTAGGCTCTGGGAGCAGCCCGGGCAGAGCTCTCTTGCCTTTCCGCCACCCCACCCCGTCCTGACCAACCCCTCGCCACCCACACCCCCCACCCCGGACATTGCGTCCTCCCCTGGGCTGGGTGGAGAACCCCGTCCCGCGAAACACTGGGCCCGCGCAGCGTCCGGGCCCGCCATCCATCCAGCGGCGGCTCGCCTCCTCTTCGCCTCCGCTCCACCGTCGCCCGCCCGCCCGCCCGCCCTTGCCCCTGCAGCCTCCCAGCTGCCACCGTGGAGCGCCTGGCGGCTGAACGCAGACCCCAGGCCCCGCGCACGCTGGCGATGCCGACCGTTCCAGGCGGGAGGGAAGGCGGGCAGAGATGGAGAGACGAACGGGAGACCCAGAGGGGCCGAAGGATGGGCGGAGGGAAGTTGGGAGGGAGGGAGGCAGGGAGGGAGGGAGGGAGGGAGAGAGAGGGAGGCAGTGAGGAACGGAGGGAGAGACAGAGCGACTCTGGGACAGAGGGCGGGCGGGAGGGAGCCAGGGACAGAGGGAGGAAGGCAGAGAGAATAAACGGTCTCTGGCCTCCGGGAGCAACGGGACCCCCGCGCTCCGGGAAAAGGGTAAGCGCCCGGCGCGGGCTGAGGGCTGGGCCCACGGCCACCGCGTCGGGCCGGCGGGGCACCCATTCGCCCCGATTCCGTGGCCCAAGGAACGGGCGGCTTCCTCAGAGACAAAAGACCGGGACCCGGTTTGCCGTCGGGTTTTCAACCGCGTGGTTCACAGACCGCACTTCCCCAGGCTGAGCCTCGCAACGGAGCGCCAGGCCGACAGCCCCGACCACAGAGGAGCCACACTCAGGACGACTGAAGCGTGATTTGGGATTCCACGCTGCTGTGCCCTCTGCAAGGGGGCCTGTTGCTCACGTCTCTCCGGCCCCTGAAAGGCTGAGCATGTTGACTGTTTGCTTCCGGAGCTCTGCGGGCACCCACAGGCATCCAGGGAAGGGTGGAAGACTGGCATGGTGTCTCTTCGCTCCCCTTGCCAGTTTCCAAACCGGCCACACTGCAGACTCCCCATGTTGCGGGACACAGGAATCCATCGTCAGGCCATCACGCCGGGGATGCATCCTTTCCCTGGGGTCTCGCTCTGGTCTTCTGCGTGGGAATGAACGAGAGCCACACGCCTGTGCGTGTGTGAGACTGTCACGGCCACGGCGACACCCACAGGCATTGCCTCCTTCACGGAGAGAGGGCCTGGAAATCTCAAGACTCCCACGGAGGTTCAGTTCCACACTCCCCTCCAGCCTTCCAGGCTGGATTCTCCCTGCTGAAGGCGCGTGGGAGCCCAGAGAGCGGCCTCCAGTTCCCGCGGGATTCCTGGAGAGGTCCGGAGAGCCAGACCCCGAAACCCGCCCCCCTCACCCCTTCCCCCTCTCCCCCTTCCGCTTCGTCCCTCCCGCCCCCACCGCCACCCCCGCCCCCACCACCAGCGTCACCACCACCACCACCACCACCACCGCCCCCCCTCCCCCCGGCCCCAGGGGGCCTCCACGCCCTGGGACCCTTCCGGAGGGCGGGCTGTCCCAGGGCTCACCGCCATTCATGAAGGGGTGGAGCCTGCCTGCCTGGTGGTCTTTATAAGAGCGGCTGGCTGGCTGTCCGGGCCGGTCTCCTGGCTGCACCTGCGCCCAGTGCACAGGCCGGCTGAGGTGCCCGGGAGCCCGCGGGCCTCTCTCTGCCCGTGTCCGTCCGTGAAATTCCGGCCGGGGCTCCCCGCGATGGCTCTCCCGACACCTTCGGACGGCCCTCTCCCCGCGGAAGCCCGAGGACGAGGACGGCGAAGGAGACTCGTCTGGACCCCGAGCCAAAGCGAGGCCCTGCGAGCCTGCTTTGAGCGGAACCCGTACCCGGGCATCGCCACCAGAGAAGGGCTGGCCCAGGCCATCGGCGTTCCGGAGCCCAGGGTCCAGATTTGGTTTCAGAATGAGAGGTCACGCCAGCTGAGGCAGCACCGGCGGGAATCTCGGCCCTGGCCCGGGAGACGCGGCCCGCAAGAAGGCAGGCGAAAGCGGACCGCCGTCACCGGATCCCAGACCGCCCTGCTCCTCCGCGCCTTTGAGAAGGATCGCTTTCCAGGCATCGCCGCCAGGGAAGAACTGGCCAGAGAGACGGGCCTCCCGGAGTCCAAGATTCAGATCTGGTTTCAGAATCGACGGGCCAGGCACCCGGGACAGGGTGGCAGGGCGCCCGCGCACGCAGGCGGCCTGTGCAACGCGGCCCCCGGTGGGTGTCACCCTGCTCCCTCGTGGGTCACCTTCGCCCACGCCGGGGCGTGGGGAACGGCGCTTCCCGCACCCCGCGTGCCCTGCGCGCCTGGGGCTCTCCCCCAGGGGGCTTTCGTGAGCCAGGGAGCGAGGGCCGTCCCCGTGCTCCAGCCCAGCCAGGCCGCGCCGGCACGAGGGATCTCCCAAGCGGCCCCGGCACGCGCGGATTTTGCCTACGCTGCCCTGGCTCCCGCGGACGGGGCGCTCTCCCACCCTCAGGCTCCTCGGTGGCCTGCGCACCCGAGCAAAGGCCGGGAGGACCGGGACCCGCAGCACGACGGCCTGCCGGGCCCTTGCGCGGTGGGACAGCCTGGGCCGGCTCAAGCGGGGCCACAGGGCCAAGGTGGGCTTGCGCCACCCGCGTCCCAGGGGAGTCCGTGGTGGGGCTGGGGCCAGGGTCCCCAGGTCGCCGGGGCGGCGTGGGAACCCCAAGCCGGGGCAGCCCCACCTCCCCAGCCCACGCCCCCGGAGGCCTCCGCGCGGCAGGGGCAGGTGCAAGCCATCCGGGTGCCCCCCAAGGCGGGGCTCCTCCAGGAGCCGGGGCGCTCGTCTGCACTCCCCTCCGGCCTGCTGGATGAGCTCCTGGCGAGCCCGGAGTTTCTGCAGGGGGCGCAAACTTTCCTAGAAACGGAGGCCCCGGGGGAGCTGGAGGCCTCGGAAGAGGCCGCCTCGCTGGAACCACCCCTCAGCGAGGAAGAATACCGGGCTCTGCTGGAGGAGCTTTAAAAGGACGCGGGGCTGGGACGGGGTCGGGGCAGGGCGGTGGCCGGTGGCCTCTCTTTCGCGGGGAACACCTGGCTCGGCGTGGAGGGGCGTGTGTTCCCTCCGGGCCGACCCGCCTGGGATTCCTGCCTTCCAGGTCTAGGCCCAGTGAGAGACTCCACAGAGCGGAGAGCTGCCATTCTTTCCTGGGCATCCCGGGGATCCCAGCGCCGGCCCAGGTACCAGCAGGTGGGCCGTGTACTGCGCACGCGCGGGTTCGCGGGCAGCCGCCTAGGCTCTGGGAGCAGCCCGGGCAGAGCTCTCGTGCCTTTCCGCCACCCCACCCCGGCCTGACCAACCCCTCGCCACCCACACCCCGCACCCCCCAACCCCCACCCACGGAAAATGCGTCCTCCCCTGGGCTGGGTGGAGACCCCGGTCCCGCGAAACACCGGGCCCGCGCAGGGTTCGGGCCCGCCATCCCTCCGGCAGCGGCTCGCCTCCTCTGCGCCTCCACTCCACCGTCGCCCGCCCGTGTCCCTGCAGCCTCCCAGCTGCCACCGTGGAGTGCCTGGCGGCTGAACGCAGACCCCAGGCCCCGCGCCGGCGATGCCGACCGTTCCAGGCGGGAGGGAAGGCGGGCAGAGTTGGAGTGACGAACGGGAGACCCAGAGGGGCCGAAGGATGGGCAGAGGGAAGTTGGGAGGGTGGGAGGGAGGGGGGGATGGAGGGAGAGAGAGGGAAGCAGTGAGGAACGGAGGGAGAGACAGCGACGCAGGGACAGAGGGCGGGCGGGAGGGAGCCAGGGACAGAGGGAGGAAGGCAGAGAGAAAAAACGGTCTCCGGCCTCCGGGAGCAACGGGACCCCCGCGCTCCGGGAAAAGGGTAAGTGCCCGGCGCGGGCTGAGGGCTGGGCCCACGGCCGCCGCGTCGGGAGGGCGGGGCACCTATTCGCCCCGATTCCGTGGAACAAGGAACGGGCAGCTACCTCAGAGACAAAAGCCCGGGACCCGGGTTGCCGTCGGGTTTTCACCCGCGTGGTTCACAGACCGCACATCCCCAGGCTGAGCCTCGCAAAGGAGCGCCAGGCCGACAGCCCCGACCACAGAGGAGCCACACTCAGGACGACTGAAGCGTGATTTGGGATTCCACGCTGCTGTGCCCTCTGCAAGGGGGCCTGTTGCTCACGTCTCTCCGGCCCCCGAAAGGCTGAGCATGTTGACTGTTTGCTTCCGGAGCTCTGCGGGCACCCACAGGCATCCAGGGAAGGGTGGAAGACCGGCATGGTGTCTCTTCGCTCTCCTTGCCAGTTTCCAAACCGGCCACACTGCAGGCTCCCCATGTTGCGGGACACAGGAATCCATCGTCAGGCCATCACGCCGGGGATGCATCTTTTCCCTGGGGTCTCGCTCTGGTCTTCTGCGAGAAGACCTCCCAAGGTGCTGGGATTACAGGTCAGAGCCACCGCGCCCGGCCTGTACTTGTGTCTTTTCCAAAATTGACTATTTGGGGATAAGCTTAACATCCTCACTGCCTGCCTTTGCCCCCCACAAGTAATTAGCATACGCCTAAATAAAGTTTAAGCAAGCTAGCTCCACTATTCCCAAGCATGCATAATCTAGGGTCTAGTCTTTAGAAGTATAAAGGACAAATCGTAGGAGTACAACTACAGAAAATGTTGTACCCAAACTGGAAAGGCTTAAGTGATCAATTGACGGATTTGTGTTTCCTATGGAAGAGGGTAGAAGGCAGAGTGCTAATATAGATATATAGGGGAGAAGAGGACAGGGCTTTTATGAAATGAATGCAGTCAAATCTTGGGAAAAGTTTCTTAAGTAGCATGAATGTTAGAGAGAGGATTCATGCAATTTCAATCTTAGCCGTGTCTAAAAATATCAAGACATAGCCAGCAGTTTTTGAAAAATAAATTATTCTCAACAAAACTATTAATGAGACTGATGAGGTGTTTCCTTTATTTTTTGTCTTCCAGTTACTTGGGTTTCACAGTCACATATTCAAGGGAGCGTACGGCTGTTTGGTAAAATGAGAGAATTCCACATCATGTTTTTGTTTGTTTGTTTTTAAAGATGAAAGAGCTGAACAACCTTGTTTGGTGTTAGCAATACCACCAGATTGTTCAAATTTCTTTAGAATCGTACTCCTTAAATTACACTGTGATGTAGTTTCAAAAATGGTCTGTAATGGCCTGTGAATTGACAGCTCATTAGGACATTCTTCAGTTTGGCTGAAACCAAAAATCCTGAAACCGTCGAAATTGAAAAATAATGGGGTTTGCCAAATTCTGCTTCTTACACTTTCACCTACCACGCCGTGTTCAAATAGTGTGCTTGATAAGTATCAGAAACTTAAGGTACTCTTAATTTCAGTATAGTTTCACCAAAGTGGTATTCCTTGTGAGAAAGCCATAATCTCATCAGTAAAGCCTTTCGAAAAGATCCAACGGAAAATATGAGCTAGCAACTCATCATGACAAGAAAGTAAAATTCAGGAAAAATCCTAAGGCAGAGCAGCTTCAGGCTTCGGTGTGATACTATCATAGTCTGGGCGCAGTGGCTCACGCCTATAGTCCCTTCACTTTGGGAAGGCAAGTTGGGGCAGGTCACCTGAAGTCGGCCGTTGAAGACCACCCTGGCCCAAATGGTGAAACCTCCTCTACACTTTAAACGAAAGACAAAAATTTGCCTGGCGTGGTGGCGTGCTCATTTAGTCCCAGCTAGGCTGGAGGCTGAGGCAGGAGAATGCCTTGAGCCTAGGATGCGGAGGCTGCAGTGAGCTGAGCTCAGGCCACTGTAATCCAGCCTGGGGGACAGAGGGAGACACTGTCTCAAAAATAAATAAATAAGTACATAAATAAATAAATAAAATGAAATGAAATTGAAATAATATTTTCACATTCCCCTCACCCGGCCCATTTTATTTTCAGAGTATTGGATAAACCACCTGTTTCCCTGTGCGTTAGAGATTTTTTTCCTCAGACATTGAAGTTTTCTAAGTGCAACTCCATAAAAAGTCTCATTTTTAGCGTAAATAGTTTCTTTATGGTTGTGAAACGTGAACTTTGCGATTCTGTGAGGAAGACTGAATTCTGAAGTACCCCCTGCATTTCCCGCCCCTCGCGTCCCAGGGGAGTCCGTGGTGGGGCTGGGGCCAGGGTCCCCAGGTCGCCGGGGCGGCGTGGGAACCCCAAGCCGGGGCAGCCCCACCTCCCCAGCCCGCGCCCCCGGAGGCCTCCGCGCGGCAGGGGCAGGTGCAAGCCATCCGGGCGCCCCCCCAGGCGGGGCTCCTCCAGGAGCCGGGGCGCTCGTCTGCACTCCCCTCCGGCCTGCTGGATGAGCTCCTGGCGAGCCCGGAGTTTCTGCAGGGGGCGCAACCTTTCCTAGAAACGGAGGCCCCGGGGGAGCTGGAGGCCTCGGAAGAGGCCGCCTCGCTGGAACCACCCCTCAGCGAGGAAGAATACCGGGCTCTGCTGGAGGAGCTTTAAAAGGACGCGGGGCTGGGACGGGGTCGGGGCAGGGCGGTGGCCGGTGGCCTCTCTTTCGCGGGGAACACCTGGCTCGGCGTGGAGGGGCGTGTGTTCCCTCCTGGCCGACCCGCCTGGGATTCCTGCCTTCCAGGTCTAGGCCCGGTGAGAGACTCCACAGAGCGGAGAGCTGCCATTCTTTCCTGGGCATCCCGGGGATCCCAGCGCCGGCCCAGGTACCAGCAGGTGGGCCGTGTACTGCGCACGCGCGGGTTCGCGGGCAGCCGCCTAGGCTCTGGGAGCAGCCCGGGCAGAGCTCTCTTGCCTTTCCGCCACCCCACCCCGTCCTGACCAACCCCTCGCCACCCACACCCCCCACCCCGGACATTGCGTCCTCCCCTGGGCTGGGTGGAGAACCCCGTCCCGCGAAACACCGGGCCCGCGCAGCGTCCGGGCCCGCCATCCATCCAGCGGCGGCTCGCCTCCTCTTCGCCTCCGCTCCACCGTCGCCCGCCCGCCCGCCCGCCCGCCCTTGCCCCTGCAGCCTCCCAGCTGCCACCGTGGAGCGCCTGGCGGCTGAACGCAGACCCCAGGCCCCGCGCACGCTGGCGATGCCGACCGTTCCAGGCGGGAGGGAAGGCGGGCAGAGATGGAGAGACGAACGGGAGACCCAGAGGGGCCGAAGGATGGGCGGAGGGAAGTTGGGAGGGAGGGAGGCAGGGAGGGAGGGAGGGAGGGAGAGAGAGGGAGGCAGTGAGGAACGGAGGGAGAGACAGAGCGACTCTGGGACAGAGGGCGGGCGGGAGGGAGCCAGGGACAGAGGGAGGAAGGCAGAGAGAATAAACGGTCTCTGGCCTCCGGGAGCAACGGGACCCCCGCGCTCCGGGAAAAGGGTAAGCGCCCGGCGCGGGCTGAGGGCTGGGCCCACGGCCACCGCGTCGGGCCGGCGGGGCACCCATTCGCCCCGATTCCGTGGCCCAAGGAACGGGCGGCTTCCTCAGAGACAAAAGACCGGGACCCGGTTTGCCGTCGGGTTTTCAACCGCGTGGTTCACAGACCGCACTTCCCCAGGCTGAGCCTCGCAACGGAGCGCCAGGCCGACAGCCCCGACCACAGAGGAGCCACACTCAGGACGACTGAAGCGTGATTTGGGATTCCACGCTGCTGTGCCCTCTGCAAGGGGGCCTGTTGCTCACGTCTCTCCGGCCCCTGAAAGGCTGAGCATGTTGACTGTTTGCTTCCGGAGCTCTGCGGGCACCCACAGGCATCCAGGGAAGGGTGGAAGACTGGCATGGTGTCTCTTCGCTCCCCTTGCCAGTTTCCAAACCGGCCACACTGCAGACTCCCCATGTTGCGGGACACAGGAATCCATCGTCAGGCCATCACGCCGGGGATGCATCCTTTCCCTGGGGTCTCGCTCTGGTCTTCTGCGTGGGAATGAACGAGAGCCACACGCCTGTGCGTGTGTGAGACTGTCACGGCCACGGCGACACCCACAGGCATTGCCTCCTTCACGGAGAGAGGGCCTGGAAATCTCAAGACTCCCACGGAGGTTCAGTTCCACACTCCCCTCCAGCCTTCCAGGCTGGATTCTCCCTGCTGAAGGCGCGTGGGAGCCCAGAGAGCGGCCTCCAGTTCCCGCGGGATTCCTGGAGAGGTCCGGAGAGCCAGACCCCGAAACCCGCCCCCCTCACCCCTTCCCCCTCTCCCCCTTCCGCTTCGTCCCTCCCGCCCCCACCGCCACCCCCGCCCCCACCACCAGCGTCACCACCACCACCACCACCACCACCGCCCCCCCTCCCCCCGGCCCCAGGGGGCCTCCACGCCCTGGGACCCTTCCGGAGGGCGGGCTGTCCCAGGGCTCACCGCCATTCATGAAGGGGTGGAGCCTGCCTGCCTGGTGGTCTTTATAAGAGCGGCTGGCTGGCTGTCCGGGCCGGTCTCCTGGCTGCACCTGCGCCCAGTGCACAGGCCGGCTGAGGTGCCCGGGAGCCCGCGGGCCTCTCTCTGCCCGTGTCCGTCCGTGAAATTCCGGCCGGGGCTCCCCGCGATGGCTCTCCCGACACCTTCGGACGGCCCTCTCCCCGCGGAAGCCCGAGGACGAGGACGGCGAAGGAGACTCGTCTGGACCCCGAGCCAAAGCGAGGCCCTGCGAGCCTGCTTTGAGCGGAACCCGTACCCGGGCATCGCCACCAGAGAAGGGCTGGCCCAGGCCATCGGCGTTCCGGAGCCCAGGGTCCAGATTTGGTTTCAGAATGAGAGGTCACGCCAGCTGAGGCAGCACCGGCGGGAATCTCGGCCCTGGCCCGGGAGACGCGGCCCGCAAGAAGGCAGGCGAAAGCGGACCGCCGTCACCGGATCCCAGACCGCCCTGCTCCTCCGCGCCTTTGAGAAGGATCGCTTTCCAGGCATCGCCGCCAGGGAAGAACTGGCCAGAGAGACGGGCCTCCCGGAGTCCAGGATTCAGATCTGGTTTCAGAATCGACGGGCCAGGCACCCGGGACAGGGTGGCAGGGCGCCCGCGCACGCAGGCGGCCTGTGCAACGCGGCCCCCGGTGGGTGTCACCCTGCTCCCTCGTGGGTCACCTTCGCCCACGCCGGGGCGTGGGGAACGGCGCTTCCCGCACCCCGCGTGCCCTGCGCGCCTGGGGCTCTCCCCCAGGGGGCTTTCGTGAGCCAGGGAGCGAGGGCCGTCCCCGTGCTCCAGCCCAGCCAGGCCGCGCCGGCACGAGGGATCTCCCAAGCGGCCCCGGCACGCGCGGATTTTGCCTACGCTGCCCTGGCTCCCGCGGACGGGGCGCTCTCCCACCCTCAGGCTCCTCGGTGGCCTGCGCACCCGAGCAAAGGCCGGGAGGACCGGGACCCGCAGCACGACGGCCTGCCGGGCCCTTGCGCGGTGGGACAGCCTGGGCCGGCTCAAGCGGGGCCACAGGGCCAAGGTGGGCTTGCGCCACCCGCGTCCCAGGGGAGTCCGTGGTGGGGCTGGGGCCAGGGTCCCCAGGTCGCCGGGGCGGCGTGGGAACCCCAAGCCGGGGCAGCCCCACCTCCCCAGCCCACGCCCCCGGAGGCCTCCGCGCGGCAGGGGCAGGTGCAAGCCATCCGGGTGCCCCCCAAGGCGGGGCTCCTCCAGGAGCCGGGGCGCTCGTCTGCACTCCCCTCCGGCCTGCTGGATGAGCTCCTGGCGAGCCCGGAGTTTCTGCAGGGGGCGCAAACTTTCCTAGAAACGGAGGCCCCGGGGGAGCTGGAGGCCTCGGAAGAGGCCGCCTCGCTGGAACCACCCCTCAGCGAGGAAGAATACCGGGCTCTGCTGGAGGAGCTTTAAAAGGACGCGGGGCTGGGACGGGGTCGGGGCAGGGCGGTGGCCGGTGGCCTCTCTTTCGCGGGGAACACCTGGCTCGGCGTGGAGGGGCGTGTGTTCCCTCCGGGCCGACCCGCCTGGGATTCCTGCCTTCCAGGTCTAGGCCCAGTGAGAGACTCCACAGAGCGGAGAGCTGCCATTCTTTCCTGGGCATCCCGGGGATCCCAGCGCCGGCCCAGGTACCAGCAGGTGGGCCGTGTACTGCGCACGCGCGGGTTCGCGGGCAGCCGCCTAGGCTCTGGGAGCAGCCCGGGCAGAGCTCTCGTGCCTTTCCGCCACCCCACCCCGGCCTGACCAACCCCTCGCCACCCACACCCCGCACCCCCCAACCCCCACCCACGGAAAATGCGTCCTCCCCTGGGCTGGGTGGAGACCCCGGTCCCGCGAAACACCGGGCCCGCGCAGGGTTCGGGCCCGCCATCCCTCCGGCAGCGGCTCGCCTCCTCTGCGCCTCCACTCCACCGTCGCCCGCCCGTGTCCCTGCAGCCTCCCAGCTGCCACCGTGGAGTGCCTGGCGGCTGAACGCAGACCCCAGGCCCCGCGCCGGCGATGCCGACCGTTCCAGGCGGGAGGGAAGGCGGGCAGAGTTGGAGTGACGAACGGGAGACCCAGAGGGGCCGAAGGATGGGCAGAGGGAAGTTGGGAGGGTGGGAGGGAGGGGGGGATGGAGGGAGAGAGAGGGAAGCAGTGAGGAACGGAGGGAGAGACAGCGACGCAGGGACAGAGGGCGGGCGGGAGGGAGCCAGGGACAGAGGGAGGAAGGCAGAGAGAAAAAACGGTCTCCGGCCTCCGGGAGCAACGGGACCCCCGCGCTCCGGGAAAAGGGTAAGTGCCCGGCGCGGGCTGAGGGCTGGGCCCACGGCCGCCGCGTCGGGAGGGCGGGGCACCTATTCGCCCCGATTCCGTGGAACAAGGAACGGGCAGCTACCTCAGAGACAAAAGCCCGGGACCCGGGTTGCCGTCGGGTTTTCACCCGCGTGGTTCACAGACCGCACATCCCCAGGCTGAGCCTCGCAAAGGAGCGCCAGGCCGACAGCCCCGACCACAGAGGAGCCACACTCAGGACGACTGAAGCGTGATTTGGGATTCCACGCTGCTGTGCCCTCTGCAAGGGGGCCTGTTGCTCACGTCTCTCCGGCCCCCGAAAGGCTGAGCATGTTGACTGTTTGCTTCCGGAGCTCTGCGGGCACCCACAGGCATCCAGGGAAGGGTGGAAGACCGGCATGGTGTCTCTTCGCTCTCCTTGCCAGTTTCCAAACCGGCCACACTGCAGGCTCCCCATGTTGCGGGACACAGGAATCCATCGTCAGGCCATCACGCCGGGGATGCATCTTTTCCCTGGGGTCTCGCTCTGGTCTTCTGCGAGAAGACCTCCCAAGGTGCTGGGATTACAGGTCAGAGCCACCGCGCCCGGCCTGTACTTGTGTCTTTTCCAAAATTGACTATTTGGGGATAAGCTTAACATCCTCACTGCCTGCCTTTGCCCCCCACAAGTAATTAGCATACGCCTAAATAAAGTTTAAGCAAGCTAGCTCCACTATTCCCAAGCATGCATAATCTAGGGTCTAGTCTTTAGAAGTATAAAGGACAAATCGTAGGAGTACAACTACAGAAAATGTTGTACCCAAACTGGAAAGGCTTAAGTGATCAATTGACGGATTTGTGTTTCCTATGGAAGAGGGTAGAAGGCAGAGTGCTAATATAGATATATAGGGGAGAAGAGGACAGGGCTTTTATGAAATGAATGCAGTCAAATCTTGGGAAAAGTTTCTTAAGTAGCATGAATGTTAGAGAGAGGATTCATGCAATTTCAATCTTAGCCGTGTCTAAAAATATCAAGACATAGCCAGCAGTTTTTGAAAAATAAATTATTCTCAACAAAACTATTAATGAGACTGATGAGGTGTTTCCTTTATTTTTTGTCTTCCAGTTACTTGGGTTTCACAGTCACATATTCAAGGGAGCGTACGGCTGTTTGGTAAAATGAGAGAATTCCACATCATGTTTTTGTTTGTTTGTTTTTAAAGATGAAAGAGCTGAACAACCTTGTTTGGTGTTAGCAATACCACCAGATTGTTCAAATTTCTTTAGAATCGTACTCCTTAAATTACACTGTGATGTAGTTTCAAAAATGGTCTGTAATGGCCTGTGAATTGACAGCTCATTAGGACATTCTTCAGTTTGGCTGAAACCAAAAATCCTGAAACCGTCGAAATTGAAAAATAATGGGGTTTGCCAAATTCTGCTTCTTACACTTTCACCTACCACGCCGTGTTCAAATAGTGTGCTTGATAAGTATCAGAAACTTAAGGTACTCTTAATTTCAGTATAGTTTCACCAAAGTGGTATTCCTTGTGAGAAAGCCATAATCTCATCAGTAAAGCCTTTCGAAAAGATCCAACGGAAAATATGAGCTAGCAACTCATCATGACAAGAAAGTAAAATTCAGGAAAAATCCTAAGGCAGAGCAGCTTCAGGCTTCGGTGTGATACTATCATAGTCTGGGCGCAGTGGCTCACGCCTATAGTCCCTTCACTTTGGGAAGGCAAGTTGGGGCAGGTCACCTGAAGTCGGCCGTTGAAGACCACCCTGGCCCAAATGGTGAAACCTCCTCTACACTTTAAACGAAAGACAAAAATTTGCCTGGCGTGGTGGCGTGCTCATTTAGTCCCAGCTAGGCTGGAGGCTGAGGCAGGAGAATGCCTTGAGCCTAGGATGCGGAGGCTGCAGTGAGCTGAGCTCAGGCCACTGTAATCCAGCCTGGGGGACAGAGGGAGACACTGTCTCAAAAATAAATAAATAAGTACATAAATAAATAAATAAAATGAAATGAAATTGAAATAATATTTTCACATTCCCCTCACCCGGCCCATTTTATTTTCAGAGTATTGGATAAACCACCTGTTTCCCTGTGCGTTAGAGATTTTTTTCCTCAGACATTGAAGTTTTCTAAGTGCAACTCCATAAAAAGTCTCATTTTTAGCGTAAATAGTTTCTTTATGGTTGTGAAACGTGAACTTTGCGATTCTGTGAGGAAGACTGAATTCTGAAGTACCCCCTGCATTTCCCGCCCCTCGCGTCCCAGGGGAGTCCGTGGTGGGGCTGGGGCCAGGGTCCCCAGGTCGCCGGGGCGGCGTGGGAACCCCAAGCCGGGGCAGCCCCACCTCCCCAGCCCGCGCCCCCGGAGGCCTCCGCGCGGCAGGGGCAGGTGCAAGCCATCCGGGCGCCCCCCCAGGCGGGGCTCCTCCAGGAGCCGGGGCGCTCGTCTGCACTCCCCTCCGGCCTGCTGGATGAGCTCCTGGCGAGCCCGGAGTTTCTGCAGGGGGCGCAACCTTTCCTAGAAACGGAGGCCCCGGGGGAGCTGGAGGCCTCGGAAGAGGCCGCCTCGCTGGAACCACCCCTCAGCGAGGAAGAATACCGGGCTCTGCTGGAGGAGCTTTAAAAGGACGCGGGGCTGGGACGGGGTCGGGGCAGGGCGGTGGCCGGTGGCCTCTCTTTCGCGGGGAACACCTGGCTCGGCGTGGAGGGGCGTGTGTTCCCTCCTGGCCGACCCGCCTGGGATTCCTGCCTTCCAGGTCTAGGCCCGGTGAGAGACTCCACAGAGCGGAGAGCTGCCATTCTTTCCTGGGCATCCCGGGGATCCCAGCGCCGGCCCAGGTACCAGCAGGTGGGCCGTGTACTGCGCACGCGCGGGTTCGCGGGCAGCCGCCTAGGCTCTGGGAGCAGCCCGGGCAGAGCTCTCTTGCCTTTCCGCCACCCCACCCCGTCCTGACCAACCCCTCGCCACCCACACCCCCCACCCCGGACATTGCGTCCTCCCCTGGGCTGGGTGGAGAACCCCGTCCCGCGAAACACCGGGCCCGCGCAGCGTCCGGGCCCGCCATCCATCCAGCGGCGGCTCGCCTCCTCTTCGCCTCCGCTCCACCGTCGCCCGCCCGCCCGCCCGCCCGCCCTTGCCCCTGCAGCCTCCCAGCTGCCACCGTGGAGCGCCTGGCGGCTGAACGCAGACCCCAGGCCCCGCGCACGCTGGCGATGCCGACCGTTCCAGGCGGGAGGGAAGGCGGGCAGAGATGGAGAGACGAACGGGAGACCCAGAGGGGCCGAAGGATGGGCGGAGGGAAGTTGGGAGGGAGGGAGGCAGGGAGGGAGGGAGGGAGGGAGAGAGAGGGAGGCAGTGAGGAACGGAGGGAGAGACAGAGCGACTCTGGGACAGAGGGCGGGCGGGAGGGAGCCAGGGACAGAGGGAGGAAGGCAGAGAGAATAAACGGTCTCTGGCCTCCGGGAGCAACGGGACCCCCGCGCTCCGGGAAAAGGGTAAGCGCCCGGCGCGGGCTGAGGGCTGGGCCCACGGCCACCGCGTCGGGCCGGCGGGGCACCCATTCGCCCCGATTCCGTGGCCCAAGGAACGGGCGGCTTCCTCAGAGACAAAAGACCGGGACCCGGTTTGCCGTCGGGTTTTCAACCGCGTGGTTCACAGACCGCACTTCCCCAGGCTGAGCCTCGCAACGGAGCGCCAGGCCGACAGCCCCGACCACAGAGGAGCCACACTCAGGACGACTGAAGCGTGATTTGGGATTCCACGCTGCTGTGCCCTCTGCAAGGGGGCCTGTTGCTCACGTCTCTCCGGCCCCTGAAAGGCTGAGCATGTTGACTGTTTGCTTCCGGAGCTCTGCGGGCACCCACAGGCATCCAGGGAAGGGTGGAAGACTGGCATGGTGTCTCTTCGCTCCCCTTGCCAGTTTCCAAACCGGCCACACTGCAGACTCCCCATGTTGCGGGACACAGGAATCCATCGTCAGGCCATCACGCCGGGGATGCATCCTTTCCCTGGGGTCTCGCTCTGGTCTTCTGCGTGGGAATGAACGAGAGCCACACGCCTGTGCGTGTGTGAGACTGTCACGGCCACGGCGACACCCACAGGCATTGCCTCCTTCACGGAGAGAGGGCCTGGAAATCTCAAGACTCCCACGGAGGTTCAGTTCCACACTCCCCTCCAGCCTTCCAGGCTGGATTCTCCCTGCTGAAGGCGCGTGGGAGCCCAGAGAGCGGCCTCCAGTTCCCGCGGGATTCCTGGAGAGGTCCGGAGAGCCAGACCCCGAAACCCGCCCCCCTCACCCCTTCCCCCTCTCCCCCTTCCGCTTCGTCCCTCCCGCCCCCACCGCCACCCCCGCCCCCACCACCAGCGTCACCACCACCACCACCACCACCACTGCCCCCCCTCCCCCCGGCCCCAGGGGGCCTCCACGCCCTGGGACCCTTCCGGAGGGCGGGCTGTCCCAGGGCTCACCGCCATTCATGAAGGGGTGGAGCCTGCCTGCCTGGTGGTCTTTATAAGAGCGGCTGGCTGGCTGTCCGGGCCGGTCTCCTGGCTGCACCTGCGCCCAGTGCACAGGCCGGCTGAGGTGCCCGGGAGCCCGCGGGCCTCTCTCTGCCCGTGTCCGTCCGTGAAATTCCGGCCGGGGCTCCCCGCGATGGCTCTCCCGACACCTTCGGACGGCCCTCTCCCCGCGGAAGCCCGAGGACGAGGACGGCGAAGGAGACTCGTCTGGACCCCGAGCCAAAGCGAGGCCCTGCGAGCCTGCTTTGAGCGGAACCCGTACCCGGGCATCGCCACCAGAGAAGGGCTGGCCCAGGCCATCGGCGTTCCGGAGCCCAGGGTCCAGATTTGGTTTCAGAATGAGAGGTCACGCCAGCTGAGGCAGCACCGGCGGGAATCTCGGCCCTGGCCCGGGAGACGCGGCCCGCAAGAAGGCAGGCGAAAGCGGACCGCCGTCACCGGATCCCAGACCGCCCTGCTCCTCCGCGCCTTTGAGAAGGATCGCTTTCCAGGCATCGCCGCCAGGGAAGAACTGGCCAGAGAGACGGGCCTCCCGGAGTCCAGGATTCAGATCTGGTTTCAGAATCGACGGGCCAGGCACCCGGGACAGGGTGGCAGGGCGCCCGCGCACGCAGGCGGCCTGTGCAACGCGGCCCCCGGTGGGTGTCACCCTGCTCCCTCGTGGGTCACCTTCGCCCACGCCGGGGCGTGGGGAACGGCGCTTCCCGCACCCCGCGTGCCCTGCGCGCCTGGGGCTCTCCCCCAGGGGGCTTTCGTGAGCCAGGGAGCGAGGGCCGTCCCCGTGCTCCAGCCCAGCCAGGCCGCGCCGGCACGAGGGATCTCCCAAGCGGCCCCGGCACGCGCGGATTTTGCCTACGCTGCCCTGGCTCCCGCGGACGGGGCGCTCTCCCACCCTCAGGCTCCTCGGTGGCCTGCGCACCCGAGCAAAGGCCGGGAGGACCGGGACCCGCAGCACGACGGCCTGCCGGGCCCTTGCGCGGTGGGACAGCCTGGGCCGGCTCAAGCGGGGCCACAGGGCCAAGGTGGGCTTGCGCCACCCGCGTCCCAGGGGAGTCCGTGGTGGGGCTGGGGCCAGGGTCCCCAGGTCGCCGGGGCGGCGTGGGAACCCCAAGCCGGGGCAGCCCCACCTCCCCAGCCCACGCCCCCGGAGGCCTCCGCGCGGCAGGGGCAGGTGCAAGCCATCCGGGTGCCCCCCAAGGCGGGGCTCCTCCAGGAGCCGGGGCGCTCGTCTGCACTCCCCTCCGGCCTGCTGGATGAGCTCCTGGCGAGCCCGGAGTTTCTGCAGGGGGCGCAAACTTTCCTAGAAACGGAGGCCCCGGGGGAGCTGGAGGCCTCGGAAGAGGCCGCCTCGCTGGAACCACCCCTCAGCGAGGAAGAATACCGGGCTCTGCTGGAGGAGCTTTAAAAGGACGCGGGGCTGGGACGGGGTCGGGGCAGGGCGGTGGCCGGTGGCCTCTCTTTCGCGGGGAACACCTGGCTCGGCGTGGAGGGGCGTGTGTTCCCTCCGGGCCGACCCGCCTGGGATTCCTGCCTTCCAGGTCTAGGCCCAGTGAGAGACTCCACAGAGCGGAGAGCTGCCATTCTTTCCTGGGCATCCCGGGGATCCCAGCGCCGGCCCAGGTACCAGCAGGTGGGCCGTGTACTGCGCACGCGCGGGTTCGCGGGCAGCCGCCTAGGCTCTGGGAGCAGCCCGGGCAGAGCTCTCGTGCCTTTCCGCCACCCCACCCCGGCCTGACCAACCCCTCGCCACCCACACCCCGCACCCCCCAACCCCCACCCACGGAAAATGCGTCCTCCCCTGGGCTGGGTGGAGACCCCGGTCCCGCGAAACACCGGGCCCGCGCAGGGTTCGGGCCCGCCATCCCTCCGGCAGCGGCTCGCCTCCTCTGCGCCTCCACTCCACCGTCGCCCGCCCGTGTCCCTGCAGCCTCCCAGCTGCCACCGTGGAGTGCCTGGCGGCTGAACGCAGACCCCAGGCCCCGCGCCGGCGATGCCGACCGTTCCAGGCGGGAGGGAAGGCGGGCAGAGTTGGAGTGACGAACGGGAGACCCAGAGGGGCCGAAGGATGGGCAGAGGGAAGTTGGGAGGGTGGGAGGGAGGGGGGGATGGAGGGAGAGAGAGGGAAGCAGTGAGGAACGGAGGGAGAGACAGCGACGCAGGGACAGAGGGCGGGCGGGAGGGAGCCAGGGACAGAGGGAGGAAGGCAGAGAGAAAAAACGGTCTCCGGCCTCCGGGAGCAACGGGACCCCCGCGCTCCGGGAAAAGGGTAAGTGCCCGGCGCGGGCTGAGGGCTGGGCCCACGGCCGCCGCGTCGGGAGGGCGGGGCACCTATTCGCCCCGATTCCGTGGAACAAGGAACGGGCAGCTACCTCAGAGACAAAAGCCCGGGACCCGGGTTGCCGTCGGGTTTTCACCCGCGTGGTTCACAGACCGCACATCCCCAGGCTGAGCCTCGCAAAGGAGCGCCAGGCCGACAGCCCCGACCACAGAGGAGCCACACTCAGGACGACTGAAGCGTGATTTGGGATTCCACGCTGCTGTGCCCTCTGCAAGGGGGCCTGTTGCTCACGTCTCTCCGGCCCCCGAAAGGCTGAGCATGTTGACTGTTTGCTTCCGGAGCTCTGCGGGCACCCACAGGCATCCAGGGAAGGGTGGAAGACCGGCATGGTGTCTCTTCGCTCTCCTTGCCAGTTTCCAAACCGGCCACACTGCAGGCTCCCCATGTTGCGGGACACAGGAATCCATCGTCAGGCCATCACGCCGGGGATGCATCTTTTCCCTGGGGTCTCGCTCTGGTCTTCTGCGAGAAGACCTCCCAAGGTGCTGGGATTACAGGTCAGAGCCACCGCGCCCGGCCTGTACTTGTGTCTTTTCCAAAATTGACTATTTGGGGATAAGCTTAACATCCTCACTGCCTGCCTTTGCCCCCCACAAGTAATTAGCATACGCCTAAATAAAGTTTAAGCAAGCTAGCTCCACTATTCCCAAGCATGCATAATCTAGGGTCTAGTCTTTAGAAGTATAAAGGACAAATCGTAGGAGTACAACTACAGAAAATGTTGTACCCAAACTGGAAAGGCTTAAGTGATCAATTGACGGATTTGTGTTTCCTATGGAAGAGGGTAGAAGGCAGAGTGCTAATATAGATATATAGGGGAGAAGAGGACAGGGCTTTTATGAAATGAATGCAGTCAAATCTTGGGAAAAGTTTCTTAAGTAGCATGAATGTTAGAGAGAGGATTCATGCAATTTCAATCTTAGCCGTGTCTAAAAATATCAAGACATAGCCAGCAGTTTTTGAAAAATAAATTATTCTCAACAAAACTATTAATGAGACTGATGAGGTGTTTCCTTTATTTTTTGTCTTCCAGTTACTTGGGTTTCACAGTCACATATTCAAGGGAGCGTACGGCTGTTTGGTAAAATGAGAGAATTCCACATCATGTTTTTGTTTGTTTGTTTTTAAAGATGAAAGAGCTGAACAACCTTGTTTGGTGTTAGCAATACCACCAGATTGTTCAAATTTCTTTAGAATCGTACTCCTTAAATTACACTGTGATGTAGTTTCAAAAATGGTCTGTAATGGCCTGTGAATTGACAGCTCATTAGGACATTCTTCAGTTTGGCTGAAACCAAAAATCCTGAAACCGTCGAAATTGAAAAATAATGGGGTTTGCCAAATTCTGCTTCTTACACTTTCACCTACCACGCCGTGTTCAAATAGTGTGCTTGATAAGTATCAGAAACTTAAGGTACTCTTAATTTCAGTATAGTTTCACCAAAGTGGTATTCCTTGTGAGAAAGCCATAATCTCATCAGTAAAGCCTTTCGAAAAGATCCAACGGAAAATATGAGCTAGCAACTCATCATGACAAGAAAGTAAAATTCAGGAAAAATCCTAAGGCAGAGCAGCTTCAGGCTTCGGTGTGATACTATCATAGTCTGGGCGCAGTGGCTCACGCCTATAGTCCCTTCACTTTGGGAAGGCAAGTTGGGGCAGGTCACCTGAAGTCGGCCGTTGAAGACCACCCTGGCCCAAATGGTGAAACCTCCTCTACACTTTAAACGAAAGACAAAAATTTGCCTGGCGTGGTGGCGTGCTCATTTAGTCCCAGCTAGGCTGGAGGCTGAGGCAGGAGAATGCCTTGAGCCTAGGATGCGGAGGCTGCAGTGAGCTGAGCTCAGGCCACTGTAATCCAGCCTGGGGGACAGAGGGAGACACTGTCTCAAAAATAAATAAATAAGTACATAAATAAATAAATAAAATGAAATGAAATTGAAATAATATTTTCACATTCCCCTCACCCGGCCCATTTTATTTTCAGAGTATTGGATAAACCACCTGTTTCCCTGTGCGTTAGAGATTTTTTTCCTCAGACATTGAAGTTTTCTAAGTGCAACTCCATAAAAAGTCTCATTTTTAGCGTAAATAGTTTCTTTATGGTTGTGAAACGTGAACTTTGCGATTCTGTGAGGAAGACTGAATTCTGAAGTACCCCCTGCATTTCCCGCCCCTCGCGTCCCAGGGGAGTCCGTGGTGGGGCTGGGGCCAGGGTCCCCAGGTCGCCGGGGCGGCGTGGGAACCCCAAGCCGGGGCAGCCCCACCTCCCCAGCCCGCGCCCCCGGAGGCCTCCGCGCGGCAGGGGCAGGTGCAAGCCATCCGGGCGCCCCCCCAGGCGGGGCTCCTCCAGGAGCCGGGGCGCTCGTCTGCACTCCCCTCCGGCCTGCTGGATGAGCTCCTGGCGAGCCCGGAGTTTCTGCAGGGGGCGCAACCTTTCCTAGAAACGGAGGCCCCGGGGGAGCTGGAGGCCTCGGAAGAGGCCGCCTCGCTGGAACCACCCCTCAGCGAGGAAGAATACCGGGCTCTGCTGGAGGAGCTTTAAAAGGACGCGGGGCTGGGACGGGGTCGGGGCAGGGCGGTGGCCGGTGGCCTCTCTTTCGCGGGGAACACCTGGCTCGGCGTGGAGGGGCGTGTGTTCCCTCCTGGCCGACCCGCCTGGGATTCCTGCCTTCCAGGTCTAGGCCCGGTGAGAGACTCCACAGAGCGGAGAGCTGCCATTCTTTCCTGGGCATCCCGGGGATCCCAGCGCCGGCCCAGGTACCAGCAGGTGGGCCGTGTACTGCGCACGCGCGGGTTCGCGGGCAGCCGCCTAGGCTCTGGGAGCAGCCCGGGCAGAGCTCTCTTGCCTTTCCGCCACCCCACCCCGTCCTGACCAACCCCTCGCCACCCACACCCCCCACCCCGGACATTGCGTCCTCCCCTGGGCTGGGTGGAGAACCCCGTCCCGCGAAACACCGGGCCCGCGCAGCGTCCGGGCCCGCCATCCATCCAGCGGCGGCTCGCCTCCTCTTCGCCTCCGCTCCACCGTCGCCCGCCCGCCCGCCCGCCCGCCCTTGCCCCTGCAGCCTCCCAGCTGCCACCGTGGAGCGCCTGGCGGCTGAACGCAGACCCCAGGCCCCGCGCACGCTGGCGATGCCGACCGTTCCAGGCGGGAGGGAAGGCGGGCAGAGATGGAGAGACGAACGGGAGACCCAGAGGGGCCGAAGGATGGGCGGAGGGAAGTTGGGAGGGAGGGAGGCAGGGAGGGAGGGAGGGAGGGAGAGAGAGGGAGGCAGTGAGGAACGGAGGGAGAGACAGAGCGACTCTGGGACAGAGGGCGGGCGGGAGGGAGCCAGGGACAGAGGGAGGAAGGCAGAGAGAATAAACGGTCTCTGGCCTCCGGGAGCAACGGGACCCCCGCGCTCCGGGAAAAGGGTAAGCGCCCGGCGCGGGCTGAGGGCTGGGCCCACGGCCACCGCGTCGGGCCGGCGGGGCACCCATTCGCCCCGATTCCGTGGCCCAAGGAACGGGCGGCTTCCTCAGAGACAAAAGACCGGGACCCGGTTTGCCGTCGGGTTTTCAACCGCGTGGTTCACAGACCGCACTTCCCCAGGCTGAGCCTCGCAACGGAGCGCCAGGCCGACAGCCCCGACCACAGAGGAGCCACACTCAGGACGACTGAAGCGTGATTTGGGATTCCACGCTGCTGTGCCCTCTGCAAGGGGGCCTGTTGCTCACGTCTCTCCGGCCCCTGAAAGGCTGAGCATGTTGACTGTTTGCTTCCGGAGCTCTGCGGGCACCCACAGGCATCCAGGGAAGGGTGGAAGACTGGCATGGTGTCTCTTCGCTCCCCTTGCCAGTTTCCAAACCGGCCACACTGCAGACTCCCCATGTTGCGGGACACAGGAATCCATCGTCAGGCCATCACGCCGGGGATGCATCCTTTCCCTGGGGTCTCGCTCTGGTCTTCTGCGTGGGAATGAACGAGAGCCACACGCCTGTGCGTGTGTGAGACTGTCACGGCCACGGCGACACCCACAGGCATTGCCTCCTTCACGGAGAGAGGGCCTGGAAATCTCAAGACTCCCACGGAGGTTCAGTTCCACACTCCCCTCCAGCCTTCCAGGCTGGATTCTCCCTGCTGAAGGCGCGTGGGAGCCCAGAGAGCGGCCTCCAGTTCCCGCGGGATTCCTGGAGAGGTCCGGAGAGCCAGACCCCGAAACCCGCCCCCCTCACCCCTTCCCCCTCTCCCCCTTCCGCTTCGTCCCTCCCGCCCCCACCGCCACCCCCGCCCCCACCACCAGCGTCACCACCACCACCACCACCACCACCGCCCCCCCTCCCCCCGGCCCCAGGGGGCCTCCACGCCCTGGGACCCTTCCGGAGGGCGGGCTGTCCCAGGGCTCACCGCCATTCATGAAGGGGTGGAGCCTGCCTGCCTGGTGGTCTTTATAAGAGCGGCTGGCTGGCTGTCCGGGCCGGTCTCCTGGCTGCACCTGCGCCCAGTGCACAGGCCGGCTGAGGTGCCCGGGAGCCCGCGGGCCTCTCTCTGCCCGTGTCCGTCCGTGAAATTCCGGCCGGGGCTCCCCGCGATGGCTCTCCCGACACCTTCGGACGGCCCTCTCCCCGCGGAAGCCCGAGGACGAGGACGGCGAAGGAGACTCGTCTGGACCCCGAGCCAAAGCGAGGCCCTGCGAGCCTGCTTTGAGCGGAACCCGTACCCGGGCATCGCCACCAGAGAAGGGCTGGCCCAGGCCATCGGCGTTCCGGAGCCCAGGGTCCAGATTTGGTTTCAGAATGAGAGGTCACGCCAGCTGAGGCAGCACCGGCGGGAATCTCGGCCCTGGCCCGGGAGACGCGGCCCGCAAGAAGGCAGGCGAAAGCGGACCGCCGTCACCGGATCCCAGACCGCCCTGCTCCTCCGCGCCTTTGAGAAGGATCGCTTTCCAGGCATCGCCGCCAGGGAAGAACTGGCCAGAGAGACGGGCCTCCCGGAGTCCAGGATTCAGATCTGGTTTCAGAATCGACGGGCCAGGCACCCGGGACAGGGTGGCAGGGCGCCCGCGCACGCAGGCGGCCTGTGCAACGCGGCCCCCGGTGGGTGTCACCCTGCTCCCTCGTGGGTCACCTTCGCCCACGCCGGGGCGTGGGGAACGGCGCTTCCCGCACCCCGCGTGCCCTGCGCGCCTGGGGCTCTCCCCCAGGGGGCTTTCGTGAGCCAGGGAGCGAGGGCCGTCCCCGTGCTCCAGCCCAGCCAGGCCGCGCCGGCACGAGGGATCTCCCAAGCGGCCCCGGCACGCGCGGATTTTGCCTACGCTGCCCTGGCTCCCGCGGACGGGGCGCTCTCCCACCCTCAGGCTCCTCGGTGGCCTGCGCACCCGAGCAAAGGCCGGGAGGACCGGGACCCGCAGCACGACGGCCTGCCGGGCCCTTGCGCGGTGGGACAGCCTGGGCCGGCTCAAGCGGGGCCACAGGGCCAAGGTGGGCTTGCGCCACCCGCGTCCCAGGGGAGTCCGTGGTGGGGCTGGGGCCAGGGTCCCCAGGTCGCCGGGGCGGCGTGGGAACCCCAAGCCGGGGCAGCCCCACCTCCCCAGCCCGCGCCCCCGGAGGCCTCCGCGCGGCAGGGGCAGGTGCAAGCCATCCGGGTGCCCCCCAAGGCGGGGCTCCTCCAGGAGCCGGGGCGCTCGTCTGCACTCCCCTCCGGCCTGCTGGATGAGCTCCTGGCGAGCCCGGAGTTTCTGCAGGGGGCGCAAACTTTCCTAGAAACGGAGGCCCCGGGGGAGCTGGAGGCCTCGGAAGAGGCCGCCTCGCTGGAACCACCCCTCAGCGAGGAAGAATACCGGGCTCTGCTGGAGGAGCTTTAAAAGGACGCGGGGCTGGGACGGGGTCGGGGCAGGGCGGTGGCCGGTGGCCTCTCTTTCGCGGGGAACACCTGGCTCGGCGTGGAGGGGCGTGTGTTCCCTCCGGGCCGACCCGCCTGGGATTCCTGCCTTCCAGGTCTAGGCCCAGTGAGAGACTCCACAGAGCGGAGAGCTGCCATTCTTTCCTGGGCATCCCGGGGATCCCAGCGCCGGCCCAGGTACCAGCAGGTGGGCCGTGTACTGCGCACGCGCGGGTTCGCGGGCAGCCGCCTAGGCTCTGGGAGCAGCCCGGGCAGAGCTCTCGTGCCTTTCCGCCACCCCACCCCGGCCTGACCAACCCCTCGCCACCCACACCCCGCATCCCCCAACCCCCACCCACGGAAAATGCGTCCTCCCCTGGGCTGGGTGGAGACCCCGGTCCCGCGAAACACCGGGCCCGCGCAGGGTTCGGGCCCGCCATCCCTCCGGCAGCGGCTCGCCTCCTCTGCGCCTCCACTCCACCGTCGCCCGCCCGTGTCCCTGCAGCCTCCCAGCTGCCACCGTGGAGTGCCTGGCGGCTGAACGCAGACCCCAGGCCCCGCGCCGGCGATGCCGACCGTTCCAGGCGGGAGGGAAGGCGGGCAGAGTTGGAGTGACGAACGGGAGACCCAGAGGGGCCGAAGGATGGGCAGAGGGAAGTTGGGAGGGTGGGAGGGAGGGGGGGATGGAGGGAGAGAGAGGGAAGCAGTGAGGAACGGAGGGAGAGACAGCGACGCAGGGACAGAGGGCGGGCGGGAGGGAGCCAGGGACAGAGGGAGGAAGGCAGAGAGAAAAAACGGTCTCCGGCCTCCGGGAGCAACGGGACCCCCGCGCTCCGGGAAAAGGGTAAGTGCCCGGCGCGGGCTGAGGGCTGGGCCCACGGCCGCCGCGTCGGGAGGGCGGGGCACCTATTCGCCCCGATTCCGTGGAACAAGGAACGGGCAGCTACCTCAGAGACAAAAGCCCGGGACCCGGGTTGCCGTCGGGTTTTCACCCGCGTGGTTCACAGACCGCACATCCCCAGGCTGAGCCTCGCAAAGGAGCGCCAGGCCGACAGCCCCGACCACAGAGGAGCCACACTCAGGACGACTGAAGCGTGATTTGGGATTCCACGCTGCTGTGCCCTCTGCAAGGGGGCCTGTTGCTCACGTCTCTCCGGCCCCCGAAAGGCTGAGCATGTTGACTGTTTGCTTCCGGAGCTCTGCGGGCACCCACAGGCATCCAGGGAAGGGTGGAAGACCGGCATGGTGTCTCTTCGCTCTCCTTGCCAGTTTCCAAACCGGCCACACTGCAGGCTCCCCATGTTGCGGGACACAGGAATCCATCGTCAGGCCATCACGCCGGGGATGCATCTTTTCCCTGGGGTCTCGCTCTGGTCTTCTGCGAGAAGACCTCCCAAGGTGCTGGGATTACAGGTCAGAGCCACCGCGCCCGGCCTGTACTTGTGTCTTTTCCAAAATTGACTATTTGGGGATAAGCTTAACATCCTCACTGCCTGCCTTTGCCCCCCACAAGTAATTAGCATACGCCTAAATAAAGTTTAAGCAAGCTAGCTCCACTATTCCCAAGCATGCATAATCTAGGGTCTAGTCTTTAGAAGTATAAAGGACAAATCGTAGGAGTACAACTACAGAAAATGTTGTACCCAAACTGGAAAGGCTTAAGTGATCAATTGACGGATTTGTGTTTCCTATGGAAGAGGGTAGAAGGCAGAGTGCTAATATAGATATATAGGGGAGAAGAGGACAGGGCTTTTATGAAATGAATGCAGTCAAATCTTGGGAAAAGTTTCTTAAGTAGCATGAATGTTAGAGAGAGGATTCATGCAATTTCAATCTTAGCCGTGTCTAAAAATATCAAGACATAGCCAGCAGTTTTTGAAAAATAAATTATTCTCAACAAAACTATTAATGAGACTGATGAGGTGTTTCCTTTATTTTTTGTCTTCCAGTTACTTGGGTTTCACAGTCACATATTCAAGGGAGCGTACGGCTGTTTGGTAAAATGAGAGAATTCCACATCATGTTTTTGTTTGTTTGTTTTTAAAGATGAAAGAGCTGAACAACCTTGTTTGGTGTTAGCAATACCACCAGATTGTTCAAATTTCTTTAGAATCGTACTCCTTAAATTACACTGTGATGTAGTTTCAAAAATGGTCTGTAATGGCCTGTGAATTGACAGCTCATTAGGACATTCTTCAGTTTGGCTGAAACCAAAAATCCTGAAACCGTCGAAATTGAAAAATAATGGGGTTTGCCAAATTCTGCTTCTTACACTTTCACCTACCACGCCGTGTTCAAATAGTGTGCTTGATAAGTATCAGAAACTTAAGGTACTCTTAATTTCAGTATAGTTTCACCAAAGTGGTATTCCTTGTGAGAAAGCCATAATCTCATCAGTAAAGCCTTTCGAAAAGATCCAACGGAAAATATGAGCTAGCAACTCATCATGACAAGAAAGTAAAATTCAGGAAAAATCCTAAGGCAGAGCAGCTTCAGGCTTCGGTGTGATACTATCATAGTCTGGGCGCAGTGGCTCACGCCTATAGTCCCTTCACTTTGGGAAGGCAAGTTGGGGCAGGTCACCTGAAGTCGGCCGTTGAAGACCACCCTGGCCCAAATGGTGAAACCTCCTCTACACTTTAAACGAAAGACAAAAATTTGCCTGGCGTGGTGGCGTGCTCATTTAGTCCCAGCTAGGCTGGAGGCTGAGGCAGGAGAATGCCTTGAGCCTAGGATGCGGAGGCTGCAGTGAGCTGAGCTCAGGCCACTGTAATCCAGCCTGGGGGACAGAGGGAGACACTGTCTCAAAAATAAATAAATAAGTACATAAATAAATAAATAAAATGAAATGAAATTGAAATAATATTTTCACATTCCCCTCACCCGGCCCATTTTATTTTCAGAGTATTGGATAAACCACCTGTTTCCCTGTGCGTTAGAGATTTTTTTCCTCAGACATTGAAGTTTTCTAAGTGCAACTCCATAAAAAGTCTCATTTTTAGCGTAAATAGTTTCTTTATGGTTGTGAAACGTGAACTTTGCGATTCTGTGAGGAAGACTGAATTCTGAAGTACCCCCTGCATTTCCCGCCCCTCGCGTCCCAGGGGAGTCCGTGGTGGGGCTGGGGCCAGGGTCCCCAGGTCGCCGGGGCGGCGTGGGAACCCCAAGCCGGGGCAGCCCCACCTCCCCAGCCCGCGCCCCCGGAGGCCTCCGCGCGGCAGGGGCAGGTGCAAGCCATCCGGGCGCCCCCCCAGGCGGGGCTCCTCCAGGAGCCGGGGCGCTCGTCTGCACTCCCCTCCGGCCTGCTGGATGAGCTCCTGGCGAGCCCGGAGTTTCTGCAGGGGGCGCAACCTTTCCTAGAAACGGAGGCCCCGGGGGAGCTGGAGGCCTCGGAAGAGGCCGCCTCGCTGGAACCACCCCTCAGCGAGGAAGAATACCGGGCTCTGCTGGAGGAGCTTTAAAAGGACGCGGGGCTGGGACGGGGTCGGGGCAGGGCGGTGGCCGGTGGCCTCTCTTTCGCGGGGAACACCTGGCTCGGCGTGGAGGGGCGTGTGTTCCCTCCTGGCCGACCCGCCTGGGATTCCTGCCTTCCAGGTCTAGGCCCGGTGAGAGACTCCACAGAGCGGAGAGCTGCCATTCTTTCCTGGGCATCCCGGGGATCCCAGCGCCGGCCCAGGTACCAGCAGGTGGGCCGTGTACTGCGCACGCGCGGGTTCGCGGGCAGCCGCCTAGGCTCTGGGAGCAGCCCGGGCAGAGCTCTCTTGCCTTTCCGCCACCCCACCCCGTCCTGACCAACCCCTCGCCACCCACACCCCCCACCCCGGACATTGCGTCCTCCCCTGGGCTGGGTGGAGAACCCCGTCCCGCGAAACACCGGGCCCGCGCAGCGTCCGGGCCCGCCATCCATCCAGCGGCGGCTCGCCTCCTCTTCGCCTCCGCTCCACCGTCGCCCGCCCGCCCGCCCGCCCGCCCTTGCCCCTGCAGCCTCCCAGCTGCCACCGTGGAGCGCCTGGCGGCTGAACGCAGACCCCAGGCCCCGCGCACGCTGGCGATGCCGACCGTTCCAGGCGGGAGGGAAGGCGGGCAGAGATGGAGAGACGAACGGGAGACCCAGAGGGGCCGAAGGATGGGCGGAGGGAAGTTGGGAGGGAGGGAGGCAGGGAGGGAGGGAGGGAGGGAGAGAGAGGGAGGCAGTGAGGAACGGAGGGAGAGACAGAGCGACTCTGGGACAGAGGGCGGGCGGGAGGGAGCCAGGGACAGAGGGAGGAAGGCAGAGAGAATAAACGGTCTCTGGCCTCCGGGAGCAACGGGACCCCCGCGCTCCGGGAAAAGGGTAAGCGCCCGGCGCGGGCTGAGGGCTGGGCCCACGGCCACCGCGTCGGGCCGGCGGGGCACCCATTCGCCCCGATTCCGTGGCCCAAGGAACGGGCGGCTTCCTCAGAGACAAAAGACCGGGACCCGGTTTGCCGTCGGGTTTTCAACCGCGTGGTTCACAGACCGCACTTCCCCAGGCTGAGCCTCGCAACGGAGCGCCAGGCCGACAGCCCCGACCACAGAGGAGCCACACTCAGGACGACTGAAGCGTGATTTGGGATTCCACGCTGCTGTGCCCTCTGCAAGGGGGCCTGTTGCTCACGTCTCTCCGGCCCCTGAAAGGCTGAGCATGTTGACTGTTTGCTTCCGGAGCTCTGCGGGCACCCACAGGCATCCAGGGAAGGGTGGAAGACTGGCATGGTGTCTCTTCGCTCCCCTTGCCAGTTTCCAAACCGGCCACACTGCAGACTCCCCATGTTGCGGGACACAGGAATCCATCGTCAGGCCATCACGCCGGGGATGCATCCTTTCCCTGGGGTCTCGCTCTGGTCTTCTGCGTGGGAATGAACGAGAGCCACACGCCTGTGCGTGTGTGAGACTGTCACGGCCACGGCGACACCCACAGGCATTGCCTCCTTCACGGAGAGAGGGCCTGGAAATCTCAAGACTCCCACGGAGGTTCAGTTCCACACTCCCCTCCAGCCTTCCAGGCTGGATTCTCCCTGCTGAAGGCGCGTGGGAGCCCAGAGAGCGGCCTCCAGTTCCCGCGGGATTCCTGGAGAGGTCCGGAGAGCCAGACCCCGAAACCCGCCCCCCTCACCCCTTCCCCCTCTCCCCCTTCCGCTTCGTCCCTCCCGCCCCCACCGCCACCCCCGCCCCCACCACCAGCGTCACCACCACCACCACCACCACCACCGCCCCCCCTCCCCCCGGCCCCAGGGGGCCTCCACGCCCTGGGACCCTTCCGGAGGGCGGGCTGTCCCAGGGCTCACCGCCATTCATGAAGGGGTGGAGCCTGCCTGCCTGGTGGTCTTTATAAGAGCGGCTGGCTGGCTGTCCGGGCCGGTCTCCTGGCTGCACCTGCGCCCAGTGCACAGGCCGGCTGAGGTGCCCGGGAGCCCGCGGGCCTCTCTCTGCCCGTGTCCGTCCGTGAAATTCCGGCCGGGGCTCCCCGCGATGGCTCTCCCGACACCTTCGGACGGCCCTCTCCCCGCGGAAGCCCGAGGACGAGGACGGCGAAGGAGACTCGTCTGGACCCCGAGCCAAAGCGAGGCCCTGCGAGCCTGCTTTGAGCGGAACCCGTACCCGGGCATCGCCACCAGAGAAGGGCTGGCCCAGGCCATCGGCGTTCCGGAGCCCAGGGTCCAGATTTGGTTTCAGAATGAGAGGTCACGCCAGCTGAGGCAGCACCGGCGGGAATCTCGGCCCTGGCCCGGGAGACGCGGCCCGCAAGAAGGCAGGCGAAAGCGGACCGCCGTCACCGGATCCCAGACCGCCCTGCTCCTCCGCGCCTTTGAGAAGGATCGCTTTCCAGGCATCGCCGCCAGGGAAGAACTGGCCAGAGAGACGGGCCTCCCGGAGTCCAGGATTCAGATCTGGTTTCAGAATCGACGGGCCAGGCACCCGGGACAGGGTGGCAGGGCGCCCGCGCACGCAGGCGGCCTGTGCAACGCGGCCCCCGGTGGGTGTCACCCTGCTCCCTCGTGGGTCACCTTCGCCCACGCCGGGGCGTGGGGAACGGCGCTTCCCGCACCCCGCGTGCCCTGCGCGCCTGGGGCTCTCCCCCAGGGGGCTTTCGTGAGCCAGGGAGCGAGGGCCGTCCCCGTGCTCCAGCCCAGCCAGGCCGCGCCGGCACGAGGGATCTCCCAAGCGGCCCCGGCACGCGCGGATTTTGCCTACGCTGCCCTGGCTCCCGCGGACGGGGCGCTCTCCCACCCTCAGGCTCCTCGGTGGCCTGCGCACCCGAGCAAAGGCCGGGAGGACCGGGACCCGCAGCACGACGGCCTGCCGGGCCCTTGCGCGGTGGGACAGCCTGGGCCGGCTCAAGCGGGGCCACAGGGCCAAGGTGGGCTTGCGCCACCCGCGTCCCAGGGGAGTCCGTGGTGGGGCTGGGGCCAGGGTCCCCAGGTCGCCGGGGCGGCGTGGGAACCCCAAGCCGGGGCAGCCCCACCTCCCCAGCCCGCGCCCCCGGAGGCCTCCGCGCGGCAGGGGCAGGTGCAAGCCATCCGGGTGCCCCCCAAGGCGGGGCTCCTCCAGGAGCCGGGGCGCTCGTCTGCACTCCCCTCCGGCCTGCTGGATGAGCTCCTGGCGAGCCCGGAGTTTCTGCAGGGGGCGCAAACTTTCCTAGAAACGGAGGCCCCGGGGGAGCTGGAGGCCTCGGAAGAGGCCGCCTCGCTGGAACCACCCCTCAGCGAGGAAGAATACCGGGCTCTGCTGGAGGAGCTTTAAAAGGACGCGGGGCTGGGACGGGGTCGGGGCAGGGCGGTGGCCGGTGGCCTCTCTTTCGCGGGGAACACCTGGCTCGGCGTGGAGGGGCGTGTGTTCCCTCCGGGCCGACCCGCCTGGGATTCCTGCCTTCCAGGTCTAGGCCCAGTGAGAGACTCCACAGAGCGGAGAGCTGCCATTCTTTCCTGGGCATCCCGGGGATCCCAGCGCCGGCCCAGGTACCAGCAGGTGGGCCGTGTACTGCGCACGCGCGGGTTCGCGGGCAGCCGCCTAGGCTCTGGGAGCAGCCCGGGCAGAGCTCTCGTGCCTTTCCGCCACCCCACCCCGGCCTGACCAACCCCTCGCCACCCACACCCCGCATCCCCCAACCCCCACCCACGGAAAATGCGTCCTCCCCTGGGCTGGGTGGAGACCCCGGTCCCGCGAAACACCGGGCCCGCGCAGGGTTCGGGCCCGCCATCCCTCCGGCAGCGGCTCGCCTCCTCTGCGCCTCCACTCCACCGTCGCCCGCCCGTGTCCCTGCAGCCTCCCAGCTGCCACCGTGGAGTGCCTGGCGGCTGAACGCAGACCCCAGGCCCCGCGCCGGCGATGCCGACCGTTCCAGGCGGGAGGGAAGGCGGGCAGAGTTGGAGTGACGAACGGGAGACCCAGAGGGGCCGAAGGATGGGCAGAGGGAAGTTGGGAGGGTGGGAGGGAGGGGGGGATGGAGGGAGAGAGAGGGAAGCAGTGAGGAACGGAGGGAGAGACAGCGACGCAGGGACAGAGGGCGGGCGGGAGGGAGCCAGGGACAGAGGGAGGAAGGCAGAGAGAAAAAACGGTCTCCGGCCTCCGGGAGCAACGGGACCCCCGCGCTCCGGGAAAAGGGTAAGTGCCCGGCGCGGGCTGAGGGCTGGGCCCACGGCCGCCGCGTCGGGAGGGCGGGGCACCTATTCGCCCCGATTCCGTGGAACAAGGAACGGGCAGCTACCTCAGAGACAAAAGCCCGGGACCCGGGTTGCCGTCGGGTTTTCACCCGCGTGGTTCACAGACCGCACATCCCCAGGCTGAGCCTCGCAAAGGAGCGCCAGGCCGACAGCCCCGACCACAGAGGAGCCACACTCAGGACGACTGAAGCGTGATTTGGGATTCCACGCTGCTGTGCCCTCTGCAAGGGGGCCTGTTGCTCACGTCTCTCCGGCCCCCGAAAGGCTGAGCATGTTGACTGTTTGCTTCCGGAGCTCTGCGGGCACCCACAGGCATCCAGGGAAGGGTGGAAGACCGGCATGGTGTCTCTTCGCTCTCCTTGCCAGTTTCCAAACCGGCCACACTGCAGGCTCCCCATGTTGCGGGACACAGGAATCCATCGTCAGGCCATCACGCCGGGGATGCATCTTTTCCCTGGGGTCTCGCTCTGGTCTTCTGCGAGAAGACCTCCCAAGGTGCTGGGATTACAGGTCAGAGCCACCGCGCCCGGCCTGTACTTGTGTCTTTTCCAAAATTGACTATTTGGGGATAAGCTTAACATCCTCACTGCCTGCCTTTGCCCCCCACAAGTAATTAGCATACGCCTAAATAAAGTTTAAGCAAGCTAGCTCCACTATTCCCAAGCATGCATAATCTAGGGTCTAGTCTTTAGAAGTATAAAGGACAAATCGTAGGAGTACAACTACAGAAAATGTTGTACCCAAACTGGAAAGGCTTAAGTGATCAATTGACGGATTTGTGTTTCCTATGGAAGAGGGTAGAAGGCAGAGTGCTAATATAGATATATAGGGGAGAAGAGGACAGGGCTTTTATGAAATGAATGCAGTCAAATCTTGGGAAAAGTTTCTTAAGTAGCATGAATGTTAGAGAGAGGATTCATGCAATTTCAATCTTAGCCGTGTCTAAAAATATCAAGACATAGCCAGCAGTTTTTGAAAAATAAATTATTCTCAACAAAACTATTAATGAGACTGATGAGGTGTTTCCTTTATTTTTTGTCTTCCAGTTACTTGGGTTTCACAGTCACATATTCAAGGGAGCGTACGGCTGTTTGGTAAAATGAGAGAATTCCACATCATGTTTTTGTTTGTTTGTTTTTAAAGATGAAAGAGCTGAACAACCTTGTTTGGTGTTAGCAATACCACCAGATTGTTCAAATTTCTTTAGAATCGTACTCCTTAAATTACACTGTGATGTAGTTTCAAAAATGGTCTGTAATGGCCTGTGAATTGACAGCTCATTAGGACATTCTTCAGTTTGGCTGAAACCAAAAATCCTGAAACCGTCGAAATTGAAAAATAATGGGGTTTGCCAAATTCTGCTTCTTACACTTTCACCTACCACGCCGTGTTCAAATAGTGTGCTTGATAAGTATCAGAAACTTAAGGTACTCTTAATTTCAGTATAGTTTCACCAAAGTGGTATTCCTTGTGAGAAAGCCATAATCTCATCAGTAAAGCCTTTCGAAAAGATCCAACGGAAAATATGAGCTAGCAACTCATCATGACAAGAAAGTAAAATTCAGGAAAAATCCTAAGGCAGAGCAGCTTCAGGCTTCGGTGTGATACTATCATAGTCTGGGCGCAGTGGCTCACGCCTATAGTCCCTTCACTTTGGGAAGGCAAGTTGGGGCAGGTCACCTGAAGTCGGCCGTTGAAGACCACCCTGGCCCAAATGGTGAAACCTCCTCTACACTTTAAACGAAAGACAAAAATTTGCCTGGCGTGGTGGCGTGCTCATTTAGTCCCAGCTAGGCTGGAGGCTGAGGCAGGAGAATGCCTTGAGCCTAGGATGCGGAGGCTGCAGTGAGCTGAGCTCAGGCCACTGTAATCCAGCCTGGGGGACAGAGGGAGACACTGTCTCAAAAATAAATAAATAAGTACATAAATAAATAAATAAAATGAAATGAAATTGAAATAATATTTTCACATTCCCCTCACCCGGCCCATTTTATTTTCAGAGTATTGGATAAACCACCTGTTTCCCTGTGCGTTAGAGATTTTTTTCCTCAGACATTGAAGTTTTCTAAGTGCAACTCCATAAAAAGTCTCATTTTTAGCGTAAATAGTTTCTTTATGGTTGTGAAACGTGAACTTTGCGATTCTGTGAGGAAGACTGAATTCTGAAGTACCCCCTGCATTTCCCGCCCCTCGCGTCCCAGGGGAGTCCGTGGTGGGGCTGGGGCCAGGGTCCCCAGGTCGCCGGGGCGGCGTGGGAACCCCAAGCCGGGGCAGCCCCACCTCCCCAGCCCGCGCCCCCGGAGGCCTCCGCGCGGCAGGGGCAGGTGCAAGCCATCCGGGCGCCCCCCCAGGCGGGGCTCCTCCAGGAGCCGGGGCGCTCGTCTGCACTCCCCTCCGGCCTGCTGGATGAGCTCCTGGCGAGCCCGGAGTTTCTGCAGGGGGCGCAACCTTTCCTAGAAACGGAGGCCCCGGGGGAGCTGGAGGCCTCGGAAGAGGCCGCCTCGCTGGAACCACCCCTCAGCGAGGAAGAATACCGGGCTCTGCTGGAGGAGCTTTAAAAGGACGCGGGGCTGGGACGGGGTCGGGGCAGGGCGGTGGCCGGTGGCCTCTCTTTCGCGGGGAACACCTGGCTCGGCGTGGAGGGGCGTGTGTTCCCTCCTGGCCGACCCGCCTGGGATTCCTGCCTTCCAGGTCTAGGCCCGGTGAGAGACTCCACAGAGCGGAGAGCTGCCATTCTTTCCTGGGCATCCCGGGGATCCCAGCGCCGGCCCAGGTACCAGCAGGTGGGCCGTGTACTGCGCACGCGCGGGTTCGCGGGCAGCCGCCTAGGCTCTGGGAGCAGCCCGGGCAGAGCTCTCTTGCCTTTCCGCCACCCCACCCCGTCCTGACCAACCCCTCGCCACCCACACCCCCCACCCCGGACATTGCGTCCTCCCCTGGGCTGGGTGGAGAACCCCGTCCCGCGAAACACCGGGCCCGCGCAGCGTCCGGGCCCGCCATCCATCCAGCGGCGGCTCGCCTCCTCTTCGCCTCCGCTCCACCGTCGCCCGCCCGCCCGCCCGCCCGCCCTTGCCCCTGCAGCCTCCCAGCTGCCACCGTGGAGCGCCTGGCGGCTGAACGCAGACCCCAGGCCCCGCGCACGCTGGCGATGCCGACCGTTCCAGGCGGGAGGGAAGGCGGGCAGAGATGGAGAGACGAACGGGAGACCCAGAGGGGCCGAAGGATGGGCGGAGGGAAGTTGGGAGGGAGGGAGGCAGGGAGGGAGGGAGGGAGGGAGAGAGAGGGAGGCAGTGAGGAACGGAGGGAGAGACAGAGCGACTCTGGGACAGAGGGCGGGCGGGAGGGAGCCAGGGACAGAGGGAGGAAGGCAGAGAGAATAAACGGTCTCTGGCCTCCGGGAGCAACGGGACCCCCGCGCTCCGGGAAAAGGGTAAGCGCCCGGCGCGGGCTGAGGGCTGGGCCCACGGCCACCGCGTCGGGCCGGCGGGGCACCCATTCGCCCCGATTCCGTGGCCCAAGGAACGGGCGGCTTCCTCAGAGACAAAAGACCGGGACCCGGTTTGCCGTCGGGTTTTCAACCGCGTGGTTCACAGACCGCACTTCCCCAGGCTGAGCCTCGCAACGGAGCGCCAGGCCGACAGCCCCGACCACAGAGGAGCCACACTCAGGACGACTGAAGCGTGATTTGGGATTCCACGCTGCTGTGCCCTCTGCAAGGGGGCCTGTTGCTCACGTCTCTCCGGCCCCTGAAAGGCTGAGCATGTTGACTGTTTGCTTCCGGAGCTCTGCGGGCACCCACAGGCATCCAGGGAAGGGTGGAAGACTGGCATGGTGTCTCTTCGCTCCCCTTGCCAGTTTCCAAACCGGCCACACTGCAGACTCCCCATGTTGCGGGACACAGGAATCCATCGTCAGGCCATCACGCCGGGGATGCATCCTTTCCCTGGGGTCTCGCTCTGGTCTTCTGCGTGGGAATGAACGAGAGCCACACGCCTGTGCGTGTGTGAGACTGTCACGGCCACGGCGACACCCACAGGCATTGCCTCCTTCACGGAGAGAGGGCCTGGAAATCTCAAGACTCCCACGGAGGTTCAGTTCCACACTCCCCTCCAGCCTTCCAGGCTGGATTCTCCCTGCTGAAGGCGCGTGGGAGCCCAGAGAGCGGCCTCCAGTTCCCGCGGGATTCCTGGAGAGGTCCGGAGAGCCAGACCCCGAAACCCGCCCCCCTCACCCCTTCCCCCTCTCCCCCTTCCGCTTCGTCCCTCCCGCCCCCACCGCCACCCCCGCCCCCACCACCAGCGTCACCACCACCACCACCACCACCACCGCCCCCCCTCCCCCCGGCCCCAGGGGGCCTCCACGCCCTGGGACCCTTCCGGAGGGCGGGCTGTCCCAGGGCTCACCGCCATTCATGAAGGGGTGGAGCCTGCCTGCCTGGTGGTCTTTATAAGAGCGGCTGGCTGGCTGTCCGGGCCGGTCTCCTGGCTGCACCTGCGCCCAGTGCACAGGCCGGCTGAGGTGCCCGGGAGCCCGCGGGCCTCTCTCTGCCCGTGTCCGTCCGTGAAATTCCGGCCGGGGCTCCCCGCGATGGCTCTCCCGACACCTTCGGACGGCCCTCTCCCCGCGGAAGCCCGAGGACGAGGACGGCGAAGGAGACTCGTCTGGACCCCGAGCCAAAGCGAGGCCCTGCGAGCCTGCTTTGAGCGGAACCCGTACCCGGGCATCGCCACCAGAGAAGGGCTGGCCCAGGCCATCGGCGTTCCGGAGCCCAGGGTCCAGATTTGGTTTCAGAATGAGAGGTCACGCCAGCTGAGGCAGCACCGGCGGGAATCTCGGCCCTGGCCCGGGAGACGCGGCCCGCAAGAAGGCAGGCGAAAGCGGACCGCCGTCACCGGATCCCAGACCGCCCTGCTCCTCCGCGCCTTTGAGAAGGATCGCTTTCCAGGCATCGCCGCCAGGGAAGAACTGGCCAGAGAGACGGGCCTCCCGGAGTCCAGGATTCAGATCTGGTTTCAGAATCGACGGGCCAGGCACCCGGGACAGGGTGGCAGGGCGCCCGCGCACGCAGGCGGCCTGTGCAACGCGGCCCCCGGTGGGTGTCACCCTGCTCCCTCGTGGGTCACCTTCGCCCACGCCGGGGCGTGGGGAACGGCGCTTCCCGCACCCCGCGTGCCCTGCGCGCCTGGGGCTCTCCCCCAGGGGGCTTTCGTGAGCCAGGGAGCGAGGGCCGTCCCCGTGCTCCAGCCCAGCCAGGCCGCGCCGGCACGAGGGATCTCCCAAGCGGCCCCGGCACGCGCGGATTTTGCCTACGCTGCCCTGGCTCCCGCGGACGGGGCGCTCTCCCACCCTCAGGCTCCTCGGTGGCCTGCGCACCCGAGCAAAGGCCGGGAGGACCGGGACCCGCAGCACGACGGCCTGCCGGGCCCTTGCGCGGTGGGACAGCCTGGGCCGGCTCAAGCGGGGCCACAGGGCCAAGGTGGGCTTGCGCCACCCGCGTCCCAGGGGAGTCCGTGGTGGGGCTGGGGCCAGGGTCCCCAGGTCGCCGGGGCGGCGTGGGAACCCCAAGCCGGGGCAGCCCCACCTCCCCAGCCCGCGCCCCCGGAGGCCTCCGCGCGGCAGGGGCAGGTGCAAGCCATCCGGGTGCCCCCCAAGGCGGGGCTCCTCCAGGAGCCGGGGCGCTCGTCTGCACTCCCCTCCGGCCTGCTGGATGAGCTCCTGGCGAGCCCGGAGTTTCTGCAGGGGGCGCAACCTTTCCTAGAAACGGAGGCCCCGGGGGAGCTGGAGGCCTCGGAAGAGGCCGCCTCGCTGGAACCACCCCTCAGCGAGGAAGAATACCGGGCTCTGCTGGAGGAGCTTTAAAAGGACGCGGGGCTGGGACGGGGTCGGGGCAGGGCGGTGGCCGGTGGCCTCTCTTTCGCGGGGAACACCTGGCTCGGCGTGGAGGGGCGTGTGTTCCCTCCGGGCCGACCCGCCTGGGATTCCTGCCTTCCAGGTCTAGGCCCAGTGAGAGACTCCACAGAGCGGAGAGCTGCCATTCTTTCCTGGGCATCCCGGGGATCCCAGCGCCGGCCCAGGTACCAGCAGGTGGGCCGTGTACTGCGCACGCGCGGGTTCGCGGGCAGCCGCCTAGGCTCTGGGAGCAGCCCGGGCAGAGCTCTCGTGCCTTTCCGCCACCCCACCCCGGCCTGACCAACCCCTCGCCACCCACACCCCGCACCCCCCAACCCCCACCCACGGAAAATGCGTCCTCCCCTGGGCTGGGTGGAGACCCCGGTCCCGCGAAACACCGGGCCCGCGCAGGGTTCGGGCCCGCCATCCCTCCGGCAGCGGCTCGCCTCCTCTGCGCCTCCACTCCACCGTCGCCCGCCCGTGTCCCTGCAGCCTCCCAGCTGCCACCGTGGAGTGCCTGGCGGCTGAACGCAGACCCCAGGCCCCGCGCCGGCGATGCCGACCGTTCCAGGCGGGAGGGAAGGCGGGCAGAGTTGGAGTGACGAACGGGAGACCCAGAGGGGCCGAAGGATGGGCAGAGGGAAGTTGGGAGGGTGGGAGGGAGGGGGGGATGGAGGGAGAGAGAGGGAAGCAGTGAGGAACGGAGGGAGAGACAGCGACGCAGGGACAGAGGGCGGGCGGGAGGGAGCCAGGGACAGAGGGAGGAAGGCAGAGAGAAAAAACGGTCTCCGGCCTCCGGGAGCAACGGGACCCCCGCGCTCCGGGAAAAGGGTAAGTGCCCGGCGCGGGCTGAGGGCTGGGCCCACGGCCGCCGCGTCGGGAGGGCGGGGCACCTATTCGCCCCGATTCCGTGGAACAAGGAACGGGCAGCTACCTCAGAGACAAAAGCCCGGGACCCGGGTTGCCGTCGGGTTTTCACCCGCGTGGTTCACAGACCGCACATCCCCAGGCTGAGCCTCGCAAAGGAGCGCCAGGCCGACAGCCCCGACCACAGAGGAGCCACACTCAGGACGACTGAAGCGTGATTTGGGATTCCACGCTGCTGTGCCCTCTGCAAGGGGGCCTGTTGCTCACGTCTCTCCGGCCCCCGAAAGGCTGAGCATGTTGACTGTTTGCTTCCGGAGCTCTGCGGGCACCCACAGGCATCCAGGGAAGGGTGGAAGACCGGCATGGTGTCTCTTCGCTCTCCTTGCCAGTTTCCAAACCGGCCACACTGCAGGCTCCCCATGTTGCGGGACACAGGAATCCATCGTCAGGCCATCACGCCGGGGATGCATCTTTTCCCTGGGGTCTCGCTCTGGTCTTCTGCGAGAAGACCTCCCAAGGTGCTGGGATTACAGGTCAGAGCCACCGCGCCCGGCCTGTACTTGTGTCTTTTCCAAAATTGACTATTTGGGGATAAGCTTAACATCCTCACTGCCTGCCTTTGCCCCCCACAAGTAATTAGCATACGCCTAAATAAAGTTTAAGCAAGCTAGCTCCACTATTCCCAAGCATGCATAATCTAGGGTCTAGTCTTTAGAAGTATAAAGGACAAATCGTAGGAGTACAACTACAGAAAATGTTGTACCCAAACTGGAAAGGCTTAAGTGATCAATTGACGGATTTGTGTTTCCTATGGAAGAGGGTAGAAGGCAGAGTGCTAATATAGATATATAGGGGAGAAGAGGACAGGGCTTTTATGAAATGAATGCAGTCAAATCTTGGGAAAAGTTTCTTAAGTAGCATGAATGTTAGAGAGAGGATTCATGCAATTTCAATCTTAGCCGTGTCTAAAAATATCAAGACATAGCCAGCAGTTTTTGAAAAATAAATTATTCTCAACAAAACTATTAATGAGACTGATGAGGTGTTTCCTTTATTTTTTGTCTTCCAGTTACTTGGGTTTCACAGTCACATATTCAAGGGAGCGTACGGCTGTTTGGTAAAATGAGAGAATTCCACATCATGTTTTTGTTTGTTTGTTTTTAAAGATGAAAGAGCTGAACAACCTTGTTTGGTGTTAGCAATACCACCAGATTGTTCAAATTTCTTTAGAATCGTACTCCTTAAATTACACTGTGATGTAGTTTCAAAAATGGTCTGTAATGGCCTGTGAATTGACAGCTCATTAGGACATTCTTCAGTTTGGCTGAAACCAAAAATCCTGAAACCGTCGAAATTGAAAAATAATGGGGTTTGCCAAATTCTGCTTCTTACACTTTCACCTACCACGCCGTGTTCAAATAGTGTGCTTGATAAGTATCAGAAACTTAAGGTACTCTTAATTTCAGTATAGTTTCACCAAAGTGGTATTCCTTGTGAGAAAGCCATAATCTCATCAGTAAAGCCTTTCGAAAAGATCCAACGGAAAATATGAGCTAGCAACTCATCATGACAAGAAAGTAAAATTCAGGAAAAATCCTAAGGCAGAGCAGCTTCAGGCTTCGGTGTGATACTATCATAGTCTGGGCGCAGTGGCTCACGCCTATAGTCCCTTCACTTTGGGAAGGCAAGTTGGGGCAGGTCACCTGAAGTCGGCCGTTGAAGACCACCCTGGCCCAAATGGTGAAACCTCCTCTACACTTTAAACGAAAGACAAAAATTTGCCTGGCGTGGTGGCGTGCTCATTTAGTCCCAGCTAGGCTGGAGGCTGAGGCAGGAGAATGCCTTGAGCCTAGGATGCGGAGGCTGCAGTGAGCTGAGCTCAGGCCACTGTAATCCAGCCTGGGGGACAGAGGGAGACACTGTCTCAAAAATAAATAAATAAGTACATAAATAAATAAATAAAATGAAATGAAATTGAAATAATATTTTCACATTCCCCTCACCCGGCCCATTTTATTTTCAGAGTATTGGATAAACCACCTGTTTCCCTGTGCGTTAGAGATTTTTTTCCTCAGACATTGAAGTTTTCTAAGTGCAACTCCATAAAAAGTCTCATTTTTAGCGTAAATAGTTTCTTTATGGTTGTGAAACGTGAACTTTGCGATTCTGTGAGGAAGACTGAATTCTGAAGTACCCCCTGCATTTCCCGCCCCTCGCGTCCCAGGGGAGTCCGTGGTGGGGCTGGGGCCAGGGTCCCCAGGTCGCCGGGGCGGCGTGGGAACCCCAAGCCGGGGCAGCCCCACCTCCCCAGCCCGCGCCCCCGGAGGCCTCCGCGCGGCAGGGGCAGGTGCAAGCCATCCGGGCGCCCCCCCAGGCGGGGCTCCTCCAGGAGCCGGGGCGCTCGTCTGCACTCCCCTCCGGCCTGCTGGATGAGCTCCTGGCGAGCCCGGAGTTTCTGCAGGGGGCGCAACCTTTCCTAGAAACGGAGGCCCCGGGGGAGCTGGAGGCCTCGGAAGAGGCCGCCTCGCTGGAACCACCCCTCAGCGAGGAAGAATACCGGGCTCTGCTGGAGGAGCTTTAAAAGGACGCGGGGCTGGGACGGGGTCGGGGCAGGGCGGTGGCCGGTGGCCTCTCTTTCGCGGGGAACACCTGGCTCGGCGTGGAGGGGCGTGTGTTCCCTCCTGGCCGACCCGCCTGGGATTCCTGCCTTCCAGGTCTAGGCCCGGTGAGAGACTCCACAGAGCGGAGAGCTGCCATTCTTTCCTGGGCATCCCGGGGATCCCAGCGCCGGCCCAGGTACCAGCAGGTGGGCCGTGTACTGCGCACGCGCGGGTTCGCGGGCAGCCGCCTAGGCTCTGGGAGCAGCCCGGGCAGAGCTCTCTTGCCTTTCCGCCACCCCACCCCGTCCTGACCAACCCCTCGCCACCCACACCCCCCACCCCGGACATTGCGTCCTCCCCTGGGCTGGGTGGAGAACCCCGTCCCGCGAAACACCGGGCCCGCGCAGCGTCCGGGCCCGCCATCCATCCAGCGGCGGCTCGCCTCCTCTTCGCCTCCGCTCCACCGTCGCCCGCCCGCCCGCCCGCCCGCCCTTGCCCCTGCAGCCTCCCAGCTGCCACCGTGGAGCGCCTGGCGGCTGAACGCAGACCCCAGGCCCCGCGCACGCTGGCGATGCCGACCGTTCCAGGCGGGAGGGAAGGCGGGCAGAGATGGAGAGACGAACGGGAGACCCAGAGGGGCCGAAGGATGGGCGGAGGGAAGTTGGGAGGGAGGGAGGCAGGGAGGGAGGGAGGGAGGGAGAGAGAGGGAGGCAGTGAGGAACGGAGGGAGAGACAGAGCGACTCTGGGACAGAGGGCGGGCGGGAGGGAGCCAGGGACAGAGGGAGGAAGGCAGAGAGAATAAACGGTCTCTGGCCTCCGGGAGCAACGGGACCCCCGCGCTCCGGGAAAAGGGTAAGCGCCCGGCGCGGGCTGAGGGCTGGGCCCACGGCCACCGCGTCGGGCCGGCGGGGCACCCATTCGCCCCGATTCCGTGGCCCAAGGAACGGGCGGCTTCCTCAGAGACAAAAGACCGGGACCCGGTTTGCCGTCGGGTTTTCAACCGCGTGGTTCACAGACCGCACTTCCCCAGGCTGAGCCTCGCAACGGAGCGCCAGGCCGACAGCCCCGACCACAGAGGAGCCACACTCAGGACGACTGAAGCGTGATTTGGGATTCCACGCTGCTGTGCCCTCTGCAAGGGGGCCTGTTGCTCACGTCTCTCCGGCCCCTGAAAGGCTGAGCATGTTGACTGTTTGCTTCCGGAGCTCTGCGGGCACCCACAGGCATCCAGGGAAGGGTGGAAGACTGGCATGGTGTCTCTTCGCTCCCCTTGCCAGTTTCCAAACCGGCCACACTGCAGACTCCCCATGTTGCGGGACACAGGAATCCATCGTCAGGCCATCACGCCGGGGATGCATCCTTTCCCTGGGGTCTCGCTCTGGTCTTCTGCGTGGGAATGAACGAGAGCCACACGCCTGTGCGTGTGTGAGACTGTCACGGCCACGGCGACACCCACAGGCATTGCCTCCTTCACGGAGAGAGGGCCTGGAAATCTCAAGACTCCCACGGAGGTTCAGTTCCACACTCCCCTCCAGCCTTCCAGGCTGGATTCTCCCTGCTGAAGGCGCGTGGGAGCCCAGAGAGCGGCCTCCAGTTCCCGCGGGATTCCTGGAGAGGTCCGGAGAGCCAGACCCCGAAACCCGCCCCCCTCACCCCTTCCCCCTCTCCCCCTTCCGCTTCGTCCCTCCCGCCCCCACCGCCACCCCCGCCCCCACCACCAGCGTCACCACCACCACCACCACCACCACCGCCCCCCCTCCCCCCGGCCCCAGGGGGCCTCCACGCCCTGGGACCCTTCCGGAGGGCGGGCTGTCCCAGGGCTCACCGCCATTCATGAAGGGGTGGAGCCTGCCTGCCTGGTGGTCTTTATAAGAGCGGCTGGCTGGCTGTCCGGGCCGGTCTCCTGGCTGCACCTGCGCCCAGTGCACAGGCCGGCTGAGGTGCCCGGGAGCCCGCGGGCCTCTCTCTGCCCGTGTCCGTCCGTGAAATTCCGGCCGGGGCTCCCCGCGATGGCTCTCCCGACACCTTCGGACGGCCCTCTCCCCGCGGAAGCCCGAGGACGAGGACGGCGAAGGAGACTCGTCTGGACCCCGAGCCAAAGCGAGGCCCTGCGAGCCTGCTTTGAGCGGAACCCGTACCCGGGCATCGCCACCAGAGAAGGGCTGGCCCAGGCCATCGGCGTTCCGGAGCCCAGGGTCCAGATTTGGTTTCAGAATGAGAGGTCACGCCAGCTGAGGCAGCACCGGCGGGAATCTCGGCCCTGGCCCGGGAGACGCGGCCCGCAAGAAGGCAGGCGAAAGCGGACCGCCGTCACCGGATCCCAGACCGCCCTGCTCCTCCGCGCCTTTGAGAAGGATCGCTTTCCAGGCATCGCCGCCAGGGAAGAACTGGCCAGAGAGACGGGCCTCCCGGAGTCCAGGATTCAGATCTGGTTTCAGAATCGACGGGCCAGGCACCCGGGACAGGGTGGCAGGGCGCCCGCGCACGCAGGCGGCCTGTGCAACGCGGCCCCCGGTGGGTGTCACCCTGCTCCCTCGTGGGTCACCTTCGCCCACGCCGGGGCGTGGGGAACGGCGCTTCCCGCACCCCGCGTGCCCTGCGCGCCTGGGGCTCTCCCCCAGGGGGCTTTCGTGAGCCAGGGAGCGAGGGCCGTCCCCGTGCTCCAGCCCAGCCAGGCCGCGCCGGCACGAGGGATCTCCCAAGCGGCCCCGGCACGCGCGGATTTTGCCTACGCTGCCCTGGCTCCCGCGGACGGGGCGCTCTCCCACCCTCAGGCTCCTCGGTGGCCTGCGCACCCGAGCAAAGGCCGGGAGGACCGGGACCCGCAGCACGACGGCCTGCCGGGCCCTTGCGCGGTGGGACAGCCTGGGCCGGCTCAAGCGGGGCCACAGGGCCAAGGTGGGCTTGCGCCACCCGCGTCCCAGGGGAGTCCGTGGTGGGGCTGGGGCCAGGGTCCCCAGGTCGCCGGGGCGGCGTGGGAACCCCAAGCCGGGGCAGCCCCACCTCCCCAGCCCGCGCCCCCGGAGGCCTCCGCGCGGCAGGGGCAGGTGCAAGCCATCCGGGTGCCCCCCAAGGCGGGGCTCCTCCAGGAGCCGGGGCGCTCGTCTGCACTCCCCTCCGGCCTGCTGGATGAGCTCCTGGCGAGCCCGGAGTTTCTGCAGGGGGCGCAAACTTTCCTAGAAACGGAGGCCCCGGGGGAGCTGGAGGCCTCGGAAGAGGCCGCCTCGCTGGAACCACCCCTCAGCGAGGAAGAATACCGGGCTCTGCTGGAGGAGCTTTAAAAGGACGCGGGGCTGGGACGGGGTCGGGGCAGGGCGGTGGCCGGTGGCCTCTCTTTCGCGGGGAACACCTGGCTCGGCGTGGAGGGGCGTGTGTTCCCTCCGGGCCGACCCGCCTGGGATTCCTGCCTTCCAGGTCTAGGCCCAGTGAGAGACTCCACAGAGCGGAGAGCTGCCATTCTTTCCTGGGCATCCCGGGGATCCCAGCGCCGGCCCAGGTACCAGCAGGTGGGCCGTGTACTGCGCACGCGCGGGTTCACGGGCAGCCGCCTAGGCTCTGGGAGCAGCCCGGGCAGAGCTCTCGTGCCTTTCCGCCACCCCACCCCGGCCTGACCAACCCCTCGCCACCCACACCCCGCACCCCCCAACCCCCACCCACGGAAAATGCGTCCTCCCCTGGGCTGGGTGGAGACCCCGGTCCCGCGAAACACCGGGCCCGCGCAGGGTTCGGGCCCGCCATCCCTCCGGCAGCGGCTCGCCTCCTCTGCGCCTCCACTCCACCGTCGCCCGCCCGTGTCCCTGCAGCCTCCCAGCTGCCACCGTGGAGTGCCTGGCGGCTGAACGCAGACCCCAGGCCCCGCGCCGGCGATGCCGACCGTTCCAGGCGGGAGGGAAGGCGGGCAGAGTTGGAGTGACGAACGGGAGACCCAGAGGGGCCGAAGGATGGGCAGAGGGAAGTTGGGAGGGTGGGAGGGAGGGGGGGATGGAGGGAGAGAGAGGGAAGCAGTGAGGAACGGAGGGAGAGACAGCGACGCAGGGACAGAGGGCGGGCGGGAGGGAGCCAGGGACAGAGGGAGGAAGGCAGAGAGAAAAAACGGTCTCCGGCCTCCGGGAGCAACGGGACCCCCGCGCTCCGGGAAAAGGGTAAGTGCCCGGCGCGGGCTGAGGGCTGGGCCCACGGCCGCCGCGTCGGGAGGGCGGGGCACCTATTCGCCCCGATTCCGTGGAACAAGGAACGGGCAGCTACCTCAGAGACAAAAGCCCGGGACCCGGGTTGCCGTCGGGTTTTCACCCGCGTGGTTCACAGACCGCACATCCCCAGGCTGAGCCTCGCAAAGGAGCGCCAGGCCGACAGCCCCGACCACAGAGGAGCCACACTCAGGACGACTGAAGCGTGATTTGGGATTCCACGCTGCTGTGCCCTCTGCAAGGGGGCCTGTTGCTCACGTCTCTCCGGCCCCCGAAAGGCTGAGCATGTTGACTGTTTGCTTCCGGAGCTCTGCGGGCACCCACAGGCATCCAGGGAAGGGTGGAAGACCGGCATGGTGTCTCTTCGCTCTCCTTGCCAGTTTCCAAACCGGCCACACTGCAGGCTCCCCATGTTGCGGGACACAGGAATCCATCGTCAGGCCATCACGCCGGGGATGCATCTTTTCCCTGGGGTCTCGCTCTGGTCTTCTGCGAGAAGACCTCCCAAGGTGCTGGGATTACAGGTCAGAGCCACCGCGCCCGGCCTGTACTTGTGTCTTTTCCAAAATTGACTATTTGGGGATAAGCTTAACATCCTCACTGCCTGCCTTTGCCCCCCACAAGTAATTAGCATACGCCTAAATAAAGTTTAAGCAAGCTAGCTCCACTATTCCCAAGCATGCATAATCTAGGGTCTAGTCTTTAGAAGTATAAAGGACAAATCGTAGGAGTACAACTACAGAAAATGTTGTACCCAAACTGGAAAGGCTTAAGTGATCAATTGACGGATTTGTGTTTCCTATGGAAGAGGGTAGAAGGCAGAGTGCTAATATAGATATATAGGGGAGAAGAGGACAGGGCTTTTATGAAATGAATGCAGTCAAATCTTGGGAAAAGTTTCTTAAGTAGCATGAATGTTAGAGAGAGGATTCATGCAATTTCAATCTTAGCCGTGTCTAAAAATATCAAGACATAGCCAGCAGTTTTTGAAAAATAAATTATTCTCAACAAAACTATTAATGAGACTGATGAGGTGTTTCCTTTATTTTTTGTCTTCCAGTTACTTGGGTTTCACAGTCACATATTCAAGGGAGCGTACGGCTGTTTGGTAAAATGAGAGAATTCCACATCATGTTTTTGTTTGTTTGTTTTTAAAGATGAAAGAGCTGAACAACCTTGTTTGGTGTTAGCAATACCACCAGATTGTTCAAATTTCTTTAGAATCGTACTCCTTAAATTACACTGTGATGTAGTTTCAAAAATGGTCTGTAATGGCCTGTGAATTGACAGCTCATTAGGACATTCTTCAGTTTGGCTGAAACCAAAAATCCTGAAACCGTCGAAATTGAAAAATAATGGGGTTTGCCAAATTCTGCTTCTTACACTTTCACCTACCACGCCGTGTTCAAATAGTGTGCTTGATAAGTATCAGAAACTTAAGGTACTCTTAATTTCAGTATAGTTTCACCAAAGTGGTATTCCTTGTGAGAAAGCCATAATCTCATCAGTAAAGCCTTTCGAAAAGATCCAACGGAAAATATGAGCTAGCAACTCATCATGACAAGAAAGTAAAATTCAGGAAAAATCCTAAGGCAGAGCAGCTTCAGGCTTCGGTGTGATACTATCATAGTCTGGGCGCAGTGGCTCACGCCTATAGTCCCTTCACTTTGGGAAGGCAAGTTGGGGCAGGTCACCTGAAGTCGGCCGTTGAAGACCACCCTGGCCCAAATGGTGAAACCTCCTCTACACTTTAAACGAAAGACAAAAATTTGCCTGGCGTGGTGGCGTGCTCATTTAGTCCCAGCTAGGCTGGAGGCTGAGGCAGGAGAATGCCTTGAGCCTAGGATGCGGAGGCTGCAGTGAGCTGAGCTCAGGCCACTGTAATCCAGCCTGGGGGACAGAGGGAGACACTGTCTCAAAAATAAATAAATAAGTACATAAATAAATAAATAAAATGAAATGAAATTGAAATAATATTTTCACATTCCCCTCACCCGGCCCATTTTATTTTCAGAGTATTGGATAAACCACCTGTTTCCCTGTGCGTTAGAGATTTTTTTCCTCAGACATTGAAGTTTTCTAAGTGCAACTCCATAAAAAGTCTCATTTTTAGCGTAAATAGTTTCTTTATGGTTGTGAAACGTGAACTTTGCGATTCTGTGAGGAAGACTGAATTCTGAAGTACCCCCTGCATTTCCCGCCCCTCGCGTCCCAGGGGAGTCCGTGGTGGGGCTGGGGCCAGGGTCCCCAGGTCGCCGGGGCGGCGTGGGAACCCCAAGCCGGGGCAGCCCCACCTCCCCAGCCCGCGCCCCCGGAGGCCTCCGCGCGGCAGGGGCAGGTGCAAGCCATCCGGGCGCCCCCCCAGGCGGGGCTCCTCCAGGAGCCGGGGCGCTCGTCTGCACTCCCCTCCGGCCTGCTGGATGAGCTCCTGGCGAGCCCGGAGTTTCTGCAGGGGGCGCAACCTTTCCTAGAAACGGAGGCCCCGGGGGAGCTGGAGGCCTCGGAAGAGGCCGCCTCGCTGGAACCACCCCTCAGCGAGGAAGAATACCGGGCTCTGCTGGAGGAGCTTTAAAAGGACGCGGGGCTGGGACGGGGTCGGGGCAGGGCGGTGGCCGGTGGCCTCTCTTTCGCGGGGAACACCTGGCTCGGCGTGGAGGGGCGTGTGTTCCCTCCTGGCCGACCCGCCTGGGATTCCTGCCTTCCAGGTCTAGGCCCGGTGAGAGACTCCACAGAGCGGAGAGCTGCCATTCTTTCCTGGGCATCCCGGGGATCCCAGCGCCGGCCCAGGTACCAGCAGGTGGGCCGTGTACTGCGCACGCGCGGGTTCGCGGGCAGCCGCCTAGGCTCTGGGAGCAGCCCGGGCAGAGCTCTCTTGCCTTTCCGCCACCCCACCCCGTCCTGACCAACCCCTCGCCACCCACACCCCCCACCCCGGACATTGCGTCCTCCCCTGGGCTGGGTGGAGAACCCCGTCCCGCGAAACACCGGGCCCGCGCAGCGTCCGGGCCCGCCATCCATCCAGCGGCGGCTCGCCTCCTCTTCGCCTCCGCTCCACCGTCGCCCGCCCGCCCGCCCGCCCGCCCTTGCCCCTGCAGCCTCCCAGCTGCCACCGTGGAGCGCCTGGCGGCTGAACGCAGACCCCAGGCCCCGCGCACGCTGGCGATGCCGACCGTTCCAGGCGGGAGGGAAGGCGGGCAGAGATGGAGAGACGAACGGGAGACCCAGAGGGGCCGAAGGATGGGCGGAGGGAAGTTGGGAGGGAGGGAGGCAGGGAGGGAGGGAGGGAGGGAGAGAGAGGGAGGCAGTGAGGAACGGAGGGAGAGACAGAGCGACTCTGGGACAGAGGGCGGGCGGGAGGGAGCCAGGGACAGAGGGAGGAAGGCAGAGAGAATAAACGGTCTCTGGCCTCCGGGAGCAACGGGACCCCCGCGCTCCGGGAAAAGGGTAAGCGCCCGGCGCGGGCTGAGGGCTGGGCCCACGGCCACCGCGTCGGGCCGGCGGGGCACCCATTCGCCCCGATTCCGTGGCCCAAGGAACGGGCGGCTTCCTCAGAGACAAAAGACCGGGACCCGGTTTGCCGTCGGGTTTTCAACCGCGTGGTTCACAGACCGCACTTCCCCAGGCTGAGCCTCGCAACGGAGCGCCAGGCCGACAGCCCCGACCACAGAGGAGCCACACTCAGGACGACTGAAGCGTGATTTGGGATTCCACGCTGCTGTGCCCTCTGCAAGGGGGCCTGTTGCTCACGTCTCTCCGGCCCCTGAAAGGCTGAGCATGTTGACTGTTTGCTTCCGGAGCTCTGCGGGCACCCACAGGCATCCAGGGAAGGGTGGAAGACTGGCATGGTGTCTCTTCGCTCCCCTTGCCAGTTTCCAAACCGGCCACACTGCAGACTCCCCATGTTGCGGGACACAGGAATCCATCGTCAGGCCATCACGCCGGGGATGCATCCTTTCCCTGGGGTCTCGCTCTGGTCTTCTGCGTGGGAATGAACGAGAGCCACACGCCTGTGCGTGTGTGAGACTGTCACGGCCACGGCGACACCCACAGGCATTGCCTCCTTCACGGAGAGAGGGCCTGGAAATCTCAAGACTCCCACGGAGGTTCAGTTCCACACTCCCCTCCAGCCTTCCAGGCTGGATTCTCCCTGCTGAAGGCGCGTGGGAGCCCAGAGAGCGGCCTCCAGTTCCCGCGGGATTCCTGGAGAGGTCCGGAGAGCCAGACCCCGAAACCCGCCCCCCTCACCCCTTCCCCCTCTCCCCCTTCCGCTTCGTCCCTCCCGCCCCCACCGCCACCCCCGCCCCCACCACCAGCGTCACCACCACCACCACCACCACCACCGCCCCCCCTCCCCCCGGCCCCAGGGGGCCTCCACGCCCTGGGACCCTTCCGGAGGGCGGGCTGTCCCAGGGCTCACCGCCATTCATGAAGGGGTGGAGCCTGCCTGCCTGGTGGTCTTTATAAGAGCGGCTGGCTGGCTGTCCGGGCCGGTCTCCTGGCTGCACCTGCGCCCAGTGCACAGGCCGGCTGAGGTGCCCGGGAGCCCGCGGGCCTCTCTCTGCCCGTGTCCGTCCGTGAAATTCCGGCCGGGGCTCCCCGCGATGGCTCTCCCGACACCTTCGGACGGCCCTCTCCCCGCGGAAGCCCGAGGACGAGGACGGCGAAGGAGACTCGTCTGGACCCCGAGCCAAAGCGAGGCCCTGCGAGCCTGCTTTGAGCGGAACCCGTACCCGGGCATCGCCACCAGAGAAGGGCTGGCCCAGGCCATCGGCGTTCCGGAGCCCAGGGTCCAGATTTGGTTTCAGAATGAGAGGTCACGCCAGCTGAGGCAGCACCGGCGGGAATCTCGGCCCTGGCCCGGGAGACGCGGCCCGCAAGAAGGCAGGCGAAAGCGGACCGCCGTCACCGGATCCCAGACCGCCCTGCTCCTCCGCGCCTTTGAGAAGGATCGCTTTCCAGGCATCGCCGCCAGGGAAGAACTGGCCAGAGAGACGGGCCTCCCGGAGTCCAGGATTCAGATCTGGTTTCAGAATCGACGGGCCAGGCACCCGGGACAGGGTGGCAGGGCGCCCGCGCACGCAGGCGGCCTGTGCAACGCGGCCCCCGGTGGGTGTCACCCTGCTCCCTCGTGGGTCACCTTCGCCCACGCCGGGGCGTGGGGAACGGCGCTTCCCGCACCCCGCGTGCCCTGCGCGCCTGGGGCTCTCCCCCAGGGGGCTTTCGTGAGCCAGGGAGCGAGGGCCGTCCCCGTGCTCCAGCCCAGCCAGGCCGCGCCGGCACGAGGGATCTCCCAAGCGGCCCCGGCACGCGCGGATTTTGCCTACGCTGCCCTGGCTCCCGCGGACGGGGCGCTCTCCCACCCTCAGGCTCCTCGGTGGCCTGCGCACCCGAGCAAAGGCCGGGAGGACCGGGACCCGCAGCACGACGGCCTGCCGGGCCCTTGCGCGGTGGGACAGCCTGGGCCGGCTCAAGCGGGGCCACAGGGCCAAGGTGGGCTTGCGCCACCCGCGTCCCAGGGGAGTCCGTGGTGGGGCTGGGGCCAGGGTCCCCAGGTCGCCGGGGCGGCGTGGGAACCCCAAGCCGGGGCAGCCCCACCTCCCCAGCCCGCGCCCCCGGAGGCCTCCGCGCGGCAGGGGCAGGTGCAAGCCATCCGGGTGCCCCCCAAGGCGGGGCTCCTCCAGGAGCCGGGGCGCTCGTCTGCACTCCCCTCCGGCCTGCTGGATGAGCTCCTGGCGAGCCCGGAGTTTCTGCAGGGGGCGCAAACTTTCCTAGAAACGGAGGCCCCGGGGGAGCTGGAGGCCTCGGAAGAGGCCGCCTCGCTGGAACCACCCCTCAGCGAGGAAGAATACCGGGCTCTGCTGGAGGAGCTTTAAAAGGACGCGGGGCTGGGACGGGGTCGGGGCAGGGCGGTGGCCGGTGGCCTCTCTTTCGCGGGGAACACCTGGCTCGGCGTGGAGGGGCGTGTGTTCCCTCCGGGCCGACCCGCCTGGGATTCCTGCCTTCCAGGTCTAGGCCCAGTGAGAGACTCCACAGAGCGGAGAGCTGCCATTCTTTCCTGGGCATCCCGGGGATCCCAGCGCCGGCCCAGGTACCAGCAGGTGGGCCGTGTACTGCGCACGCGCGGGTTCGCGGGCAGCCGCCTAGGCTCTGGGAGCAGCCCGGGCAGAGCTCTCGTGCCTTTCCGCCACCCCACCCCGGCCTGACCAACCCCTCGCCACCCACACCCCGCATCCCCCAACCCCCACCCACGGAAAATGCGTCCTCCCCTGGGCTGGGTGGAGACCCCGGTCCCGCGAAACACCGGGCCCGCGCAGGGTTCGGGCCCGCCATCCCTCCGGCAGCGGCTCGCCTCCTCTGCGCCTCCACTCCACCGTCGCCCGCCCGTGTCCCTGCAGCCTCCCAGCTGCCACCGTGGAGTGCCTGGCGGCTGAACGCAGACCCCAGGCCCCGCGCCGGCGATGCCGACCGTTCCAGGCGGGAGGGAAGGCGGGCAGAGTTGGAGTGACGAACGGGAGACCCAGAGGGGCCGAAGGATGGGCAGAGGGAAGTTGGGAGGGTGGGAGGGAGGGGGGGATGGAGGGAGAGAGAGGGAAGCAGTGAGGAACGGAGGGAGAGACAGCGACGCAGGGACAGAGGGCGGGCGGGAGGGAGCCAGGGACAGAGGGAGGAAGGCAGAGAGAAAAAACGGTCTCCGGCCTCCGGGAGCAACGGGACCCCCGCGCTCCGGGAAAAGGGTAAGTGCCCGGCGCGGGCTGAGGGCTGGGCCCACGGCCGCCGCGTCGGGAGGGCGGGGCACCTATTCGCCCCGATTCCGTGGAACAAGGAACGGGCAGCTACCTCAGAGACAAAAGCCCGGGACCCGGGTTGCCGTCGGGTTTTCACCCGCGTGGTTCACAGACCGCACATCCCCAGGCTGAGCCTCGCAAAGGAGCGCCAGGCCGACAGCCCCGACCACAGAGGAGCCACACTCAGGACGACTGAAGCGTGATTTGGGATTCCACGCTGCTGTGCCCTCTGCAAGGGGGCCTGTTGCTCACGTCTCTCCGGCCCCCGAAAGGCTGAGCATGTTGACTGTTTGCTTCCGGAGCTCTGCGGGCACCCACAGGCATCCAGGGAAGGGTGGAAGACCGGCATGGTGTCTCTTCGCTCTCCTTGCCAGTTTCCAAACCGGCCACACTGCAGGCTCCCCATGTTGCGGGACACAGGAATCCATCGTCAGGCCATCACGCCGGGGATGCATCTTTTCCCTGGGGTCTCGCTCTGGTCTTCTGCGAGAAGACCTCCCAAGGTGCTGGGATTACAGGTCAGAGCCACCGCGCCCGGCCTGTACTTGTGTCTTTTCCAAAATTGACTATTTGGGGATAAGCTTAACATCCTCACTGCCTGCCTTTGCCCCCCACAAGTAATTAGCATACGCCTAAATAAAGTTTAAGCAAGCTAGCTCCACTATTCCCAAGCATGCATAATCTAGGGTCTAGTCTTTAGAAGTATAAAGGACAAATCGTAGGAGTACAACTACAGAAAATGTTGTACCCAAACTGGAAAGGCTTAAGTGATCAATTGACGGATTTGTGTTTCCTATGGAAGAGGGTAGAAGGCAGAGTGCTAATATAGATATATAGGGGAGAAGAGGACAGGGCTTTTATGAAATGAATGCAGTCAAATCTTGGGAAAAGTTTCTTAAGTAGCATGAATGTTAGAGAGAGGATTCATGCAATTTCAATCTTAGCCGTGTCTAAAAATATCAAGACATAGCCAGCAGTTTTTGAAAAATAAATTATTCTCAACAAAACTATTAATGAGACTGATGAGGTGTTTCCTTTATTTTTTGTCTTCCAGTTACTTGGGTTTCACAGTCACATATTCAAGGGAGCGTACGGCTGTTTGGTAAAATGAGAGAATTCCACATCATGTTTTTGTTTGTTTGTTTTTAAAGATGAAAGAGCTGAACAACCTTGTTTGGTGTTAGCAATACCACCAGATTGTTCAAATTTCTTTAGAATCGTACTCCTTAAATTACACTGTGATGTAGTTTCAAAAATGGTCTGTAATGGCCTGTGAATTGACAGCTCATTAGGACATTCTTCAGTTTGGCTGAAACCAAAAATCCTGAAACCGTCGAAATTGAAAAATAATGGGGTTTGCCAAATTCTGCTTCTTACACTTTCACCTACCACGCCGTGTTCAAATAGTGTGCTTGATAAGTATCAGAAACTTAAGGTACTCTTAATTTCAGTATAGTTTCACCAAAGTGGTATTCCTTGTGAGAAAGCCATAATCTCATCAGTAAAGCCTTTCGAAAAGATCCAACGGAAAATATGAGCTAGCAACTCATCATGACAAGAAAGTAAAATTCAGGAAAAATCCTAAGGCAGAGCAGCTTCAGGCTTCGGTGTGATACTATCATAGTCTGGGCGCAGTGGCTCACGCCTATAGTCCCTTCACTTTGGGAAGGCAAGTTGGGGCAGGTCACCTGAAGTCGGCCGTTGAAGACCACCCTGGCCCAAATGGTGAAACCTCCTCTACACTTTAAACGAAAGACAAAAATTTGCCTGGCGTGGTGGCGTGCTCATTTAGTCCCAGCTAGGCTGGAGGCTGAGGCAGGAGAATGCCTTGAGCCTAGGATGCGGAGGCTGCAGTGAGCTGAGCTCAGGCCACTGTAATCCAGCCTGGGGGACAGAGGGAGACACTGTCTCAAAAATAAATAAATAAGTACATAAATAAATAAATAAAATGAAATGAAATTGAAATAATATTTTCACATTCCCCTCACCCGGCCCATTTTATTTTCAGAGTATTGGATAAACCACCTGTTTCCCTGTGCGTTAGAGATTTTTTTCCTCAGACATTGAAGTTTTCTAAGTGCAACTCCATAAAAAGTCTCATTTTTAGCGTAAATAGTTTCTTTATGGTTGTGAAACGTGAACTTTGCGATTCTGTGAGGAAGACTGAATTCTGAAGTACCCCCTGCATTTCCCGCCCCTCGCGTCCCAGGGGAGTCCGTGGTGGGGCTGGGGCCAGGGTCCCCAGGTCGCCGGGGCGGCGTGGGAACCCCAAGCCGGGGCAGCCCCACCTCCCCAGCCCGCGCCCCCGGAGGCCTCCGCGCGGCAGGGGCAGGTGCAAGCCATCCGGGCGCCCCCCCAGGCGGGGCTCCTCCAGGAGCCGGGGCGCTCGTCTGCACTCCCCTCCGGCCTGCTGGATGAGCTCCTGGCGAGCCCGGAGTTTCTGCAGGGGGCGCAACCTTTCCTAGAAACGGAGGCCCCGGGGGAGCTGGAGGCCTCGGAAGAGGCCGCCTCGCTGGAACCACCCCTCAGCGAGGAAGAATACCGGGCTCTGCTGGAGGAGCTTTAAAAGGACGCGGGGCTGGGACGGGGTCGGGGCAGGGCGGTGGCCGGTGGCCTCTCTTTCGCGGGGAACACCTGGCTCGGCGTGGAGGGGCGTGTGTTCCCTCCTGGCCGACCCGCCTGGGATTCCTGCCTTCCAGGTCTAGGCCCGGTGAGAGACTCCACAGAGCGGAGAGCTGCCATTCTTTCCTGGGCATCCCGGGGATCCCAGCGCCGGCCCAGGTACCAGCAGGTGGGCCGTGTACTGCGCACGCGCGGGTTCGCGGGCAGCCGCCTAGGCTCTGGGAGCAGCCCGGGCAGAGCTCTCTTGCCTTTCCGCCACCCCACCCCGTCCTGACCAACCCCTCGCCACCCACACCCCCCACCCCGGACATTGCGTCCTCCCCTGGGCTGGGTGGAGAACCCCGTCCCGCGAAACACCGGGCCCGCGCAGCGTCCGGGCCCGCCATCCATCCAGCGGCGGCTCGCCTCCTCTTCGCCTCCGCTCCACCGTCGCCCGCCCGCCCGCCCGCCCGCCCTTGCCCCTGCAGCCTCCCAGCTGCCACCGTGGAGCGCCTGGCGGCTGAACGCAGACCCCAGGCCCCGCGCACGCTGGCGATGCCGACCGTTCCAGGCGGGAGGGAAGGCGGGCAGAGATGGAGAGACGAACGGGAGACCCAGAGGGGCCGAAGGATGGGCGGAGGGAAGTTGGGAGGGAGGGAGGCAGGGAGGGAGGGAGGGAGGGAGAGAGAGGGAGGCAGTGAGGAACGGAGGGAGAGACAGAGCGACTCTGGGACAGAGGGCGGGCGGGAGGGAGCCAGGGACAGAGGGAGGAAGGCAGAGAGAATAAACGGTCTCTGGCCTCCGGGAGCAACGGGACCCCCGCGCTCCGGGAAAAGGGTAAGCGCCCGGCGCGGGCTGAGGGCTGGGCCCACGGCCACCGCGTCGGGCCGGCGGGGCACCCATTCGCCCCGATTCCGTGGCCCAAGGAACGGGCGGCTTCCTCAGAGACAAAAGACCGGGACCCGGTTTGCCGTCGGGTTTTCAACCGCGTGGTTCACAGACCGCACTTCCCCAGGCTGAGCCTCGCAACGGAGCGCCAGGCCGACAGCCCCGACCACAGAGGAGCCACACTCAGGACGACTGAAGCGTGATTTGGGATTCCACGCTGCTGTGCCCTCTGCAAGGGGGCCTGTTGCTCACGTCTCTCCGGCCCCTGAAAGGCTGAGCATGTTGACTGTTTGCTTCCGGAGCTCTGCGGGCACCCACAGGCATCCAGGGAAGGGTGGAAGACTGGCATGGTGTCTCTTCGCTCCCCTTGCCAGTTTCCAAACCGGCCACACTGCAGACTCCCCATGTTGCGGGACACAGGAATCCATCGTCAGGCCATCACGCCGGGGATGCATCCTTTCCCTGGGGTCTCGCTCTGGTCTTCTGCGTGGGAATGAACGAGAGCCACACGCCTGTGCGTGTGTGAGACTGTCACGGCCACGGCGACACCCACAGGCATTGCCTCCTTCACGGAGAGAGGGCCTGGAAATCTCAAGACTCCCACGGAGGTTCAGTTCCACACTCCCCTCCAGCCTTCCAGGCTGGATTCTCCCTGCTGAAGGCGCGTGGGAGCCCAGAGAGCGGCCTCCAGTTCCCGCGGGATTCCTGGAGAGGTCCGGAGAGCCAGACCCCGAAACCCGCCCCCCTCACCCCTTCCCCCTCTCCCCCTTCCGCTTCGTCCCTCCCGCCCCCACCGCCACCCCCGCCCCCACCACCAGCGTCACCACCACCACCACCACCACCACCGCCCCCCCTCCCCCCGGCCCCAGGGGGCCTCCACGCCCTGGGACCCTTCCGGAGGGCGGGCTGTCCCAGGGCTCACCGCCATTCATGAAGGGGTGGAGCCTGCCTGCCTGGTGGTCTTTATAAGAGCGGCTGGCTGGCTGTCCGGGCCGGTCTCCTGGCTGCACCTGCGCCCAGTGCACAGGCCGGCTGAGGTGCCCGGGAGCCCGCGGGCCTCTCTCTGCCCGTGTCCGTCCGTGAAATTCCGGCCGGGGCTCCCCGCGATGGCTCTCCCGACACCTTCGGACGGCCCTCTCCCCGCGGAAGCCCGAGGACGAGGACGGCGAAGGAGACTCGTCTGGACCCCGAGCCAAAGCGAGGCCCTGCGAGCCTGCTTTGAGCGGAACCCGTACCCGGGCATCGCCACCAGAGAAGGGCTGGCCCAGGCCATCGGCGTTCCGGAGCCCAGGGTCCAGATTTGGTTTCAGAATGAGAGGTCACGCCAGCTGAGGCAGCACCGGCGGGAATCTCGGCCCTGGCCCGGGAGACGCGGCCCGCAAGAAGGCAGGCGAAAGCGGACCGCCGTCACCGGATCCCAGACCGCCCTGCTCCTCCGCGCCTTTGAGAAGGATCGCTTTCCAGGCATCGCCGCCAGGGAAGAACTGGCCAGAGAGACGGGCCTCCCGGAGTCCAGGATTCAGATCTGGTTTCAGAATCGACGGGCCAGGCACCCGGGACAGGGTGGCAGGGCGCCCGCGCACGCAGGCGGCCTGTGCAACGCGGCCCCCGGTGGGTGTCACCCTGCTCCCTCGTGGGTCACCTTCGCCCACGCCGGGGCGTGGGGAACGGCGCTTCCCGCACCCCGCGTGCCCTGCGCGCCTGGGGCTCTCCCCCAGGGGGCTTTCGTGAGCCAGGGAGCGAGGGCCGTCCCCGTGCTCCAGCCCAGCCAGGCCGCGCCGGCACGAGGGATCTCCCAAGCGGCCCCGGCACGCGCGGATTTTGCCTACGCTGCCCTGGCTCCCGCGGACGGGGCGCTCTCCCACCCTCAGGCTCCTCGGTGGCCTGCGCACCCGAGCAAAGGCCGGGAGGACCGGGACCCGCAGCACGACGGCCTGCCGGGCCCTTGCGCGGTGGGACAGCCTGGGCCGGCTCAAGCGGGGCCACAGGGCCAAGGTGGGCTTGCGCCACCCGCGTCCCAGGGGAGTCCGTGGTGGGGCTGGGGCCAGGGTCCCCAGGTCGCCGGGGCGGCGTGGGAACCCCAAGCCGGGGCAGCCCCACCTCCCCAGCCCGCGCCCCCGGAGGCCTCCGCGCGGCAGGGGCAGGTGCAAGCCATCCGGGTGCCCCCCAAGGCGGGGCTCCTCCAGGAGCCGGGGCGCTCGTCTGCACTCCCCTCCGGCCTGCTGGATGAGCTCCTGGCGAGCCCGGAGTTTCTGCAGGGGGCGCAACCTTTCCTAGAAACGGAGGCCCCGGGGGAGCTGGAGGCCTCGGAAGAGGCCGCCTCGCTGGAACCACCCCTCAGCGAGGAAGAATACCGGGCTCTGCTGGAGGAGCTTTAAAAGGACGCGGGGCTGGGACGGGGTCGGGGCAGGGCGGTGGCCGGTGGCCTCTCTTTCGCGGGGAACACCTGGCTCGGCGTGGAGGGGCGTGTGTTCCCTCCGGGCCGACCCGCCTGGGATTCCTGCCTTCCAGGTCTAGGCCCAGTGAGAGACTCCACAGAGCGGAGAGCTGCCATTCTTTCCTGGGCATCCCGGGGATCCCAGCGCCGGCCCAGGTACCAGCAGGTGGGCCGTGTACTGCGCACGCGCGGGTTCGCGGGCAGCCGCCTAGGCTCTGGGAGCAGCCCGGGCAGAGCTCTCGTGCCTTTCCGCCACCCCACCCCGGCCTGACCAACCCCTCGCCACCCACACCCCGCACCCCCCAACCCCCACCCACGGAAAATGCGTCCTCCCCTGGGCTGGGTGGAGACCCCGGTCCCGCGAAACACCGGGCCCGCGCAGGGTTCGGGCCCGCCATCCCTCCGGCAGCGGCTCGCCTCCTCTGCGCCTCCACTCCACCGTCGCCCGCCCGTGTCCCTGCAGCCTCCCAGCTGCCACCGTGGAGTGCCTGGCGGCTGAACGCAGACCCCAGGCCCCGCGCCGGCGATGCCGACCGTTCCAGGCGGGAGGGAAGGCGGGCAGAGTTGGAGTGACGAACGGGAGACCCAGAGGGGCCGAAGGATGGGCAGAGGGAAGTTGGGAGGGTGGGAGGGAGGGGGGGATGGAGGGAGAGAGAGGGAAGCAGTGAGGAACGGAGGGAGAGACAGCGACGCAGGGACAGAGGGCGGGCGGGAGGGAGCCAGGGACAGAGGGAGGAAGGCAGAGAGAAAAAACGGTCTCCGGCCTCCGGGAGCAACGGGACCCCCGCGCTCCGGGAAAAGGGTAAGTGCCCGGCGCGGGCTGAGGGCTGGGCCCACGGCCGCCGCGTCGGGAGGGCGGGGCACCTATTCGCCCCGATTCCGTGGAACAAGGAACGGGCAGCTACCTCAGAGACAAAAGCCCGGGACCCGGGTTGCCGTCGGGTTTTCACCCGCGTGGTTCACAGACCGCACATCCCCAGGCTGAGCCTCGCAAAGGAGCGCCAGGCCGACAGCCCCGACCACAGAGGAGCCACACTCAGGACGACTGAAGCGTGATTTGGGATTCCACGCTGCTGTGCCCTCTGCAAGGGGGCCTGTTGCTCACGTCTCTCCGGCCCCCGAAAGGCTGAGCATGTTGACTGTTTGCTTCCGGAGCTCTGCGGGCACCCACAGGCATCCAGGGAAGGGTGGAAGACCGGCATGGTGTCTCTTCGCTCTCCTTGCCAGTTTCCAAACCGGCCACACTGCAGGCTCCCCATGTTGCGGGACACAGGAATCCATCGTCAGGCCATCACGCCGGGGATGCATCTTTTCCCTGGGGTCTCGCTCTGGTCTTCTGCGAGAAGACCTCCCAAGGTGCTGGGATTACAGGTCAGAGCCACCGCGCCCGGCCTGTACTTGTGTCTTTTCCAAAATTGACTATTTGGGGATAAGCTTAACATCCTCACTGCCTGCCTTTGCCCCCCACAAGTAATTAGCATACGCCTAAATAAAGTTTAAGCAAGCTAGCTCCACTATTCCCAAGCATGCATAATCTAGGGTCTAGTCTTTAGAAGTATAAAGGACAAATCGTAGGAGTACAACTACAGAAAATGTTGTACCCAAACTGGAAAGGCTTAAGTGATCAATTGACGGATTTGTGTTTCCTATGGAAGAGGGTAGAAGGCAGAGTGCTAATATAGATATATAGGGGAGAAGAGGACAGGGCTTTTATGAAATGAATGCAGTCAAATCTTGGGAAAAGTTTCTTAAGTAGCATGAATGTTAGAGAGAGGATTCATGCAATTTCAATCTTAGCCGTGTCTAAAAATATCAAGACATAGCCAGCAGTTTTTGAAAAATAAATTATTCTCAACAAAACTATTAATGAGACTGATGAGGTGTTTCCTTTATTTTTTGTCTTCCAGTTACTTGGGTTTCACAGTCACATATTCAAGGGAGCGTACGGCTGTTTGGTAAAATGAGAGAATTCCACATCATGTTTTTGTTTGTTTGTTTTTAAAGATGAAAGAGCTGAACAACCTTGTTTGGTGTTAGCAATACCACCAGATTGTTCAAATTTCTTTAGAATCGTACTCCTTAAATTACACTGTGATGTAGTTTCAAAAATGGTCTGTAATGGCCTGTGAATTGACAGCTCATTAGGACATTCTTCAGTTTGGCTGAAACCAAAAATCCTGAAACCGTCGAAATTGAAAAATAATGGGGTTTGCCAAATTCTGCTTCTTACACTTTCACCTACCACGCCGTGTTCAAATAGTGTGCTTGATAAGTATCAGAAACTTAAGGTACTCTTAATTTCAGTATAGTTTCACCAAAGTGGTATTCCTTGTGAGAAAGCCATAATCTCATCAGTAAAGCCTTTCGAAAAGATCCAACGGAAAATATGAGCTAGCAACTCATCATGACAAGAAAGTAAAATTCAGGAAAAATCCTAAGGCAGAGCAGCTTCAGGCTTCGGTGTGATACTATCATAGTCTGGGCGCAGTGGCTCACGCCTATAGTCCCTTCACTTTGGGAAGGCAAGTTGGGGCAGGTCACCTGAAGTCGGCCGTTGAAGACCACCCTGGCCCAAATGGTGAAACCTCCTCTACACTTTAAACGAAAGACAAAAATTTGCCTGGCGTGGTGGCGTGCTCATTTAGTCCCAGCTAGGCTGGAGGCTGAGGCAGGAGAATGCCTTGAGCCTAGGATGCGGAGGCTGCAGTGAGCTGAGCTCAGGCCACTGTAATCCAGCCTGGGGGACAGAGGGAGACACTGTCTCAAAAATAAATAAATAAGTACATAAATAAATAAATAAAATGAAATGAAATTGAAATAATATTTTCACATTCCCCTCACCCGGCCCATTTTATTTTCAGAGTATTGGATAAACCACCTGTTTCCCTGTGCGTTAGAGATTTTTTTCCTCAGACATTGAAGTTTTCTAAGTGCAACTCCATAAAAAGTCTCATTTTTAGCGTAAATAGTTTCTTTATGGTTGTGAAACGTGAACTTTGCGATTCTGTGAGGAAGACTGAATTCTGAAGTACCCCCTGCATTTCCCGCCCCTCGCGTCCCAGGGGAGTCCGTGGTGGGGCTGGGGCCAGGGTCCCCAGGTCGCCGGGGCGGCGTGGGAACCCCAAGCCGGGGCAGCCCCACCTCCCCAGCCCGCGCCCCCGGAGGCCTCCGCGCGGCAGGGGCAGGTGCAAGCCATCCGGGCGCCCCCCCAGGCGGGGCTCCTCCAGGAGCCGGGGCGCTCGTCTGCACTCCCCTCCGGCCTGCTGGATGAGCTCCTGGCGAGCCCGGAGTTTCTGCAGGGGGCGCAACCTTTCCTAGAAACGGAGGCCCCGGGGGAGCTGGAGGCCTCGGAAGAGGCCGCCTCGCTGGAACCACCCCTCAGCGAGGAAGAATACCGGGCTCTGCTGGAGGAGCTTTAAAAGGACGCGGGGCTGGGACGGGGTCGGGGCAGGGCGGTGGCCGGTGGCCTCTCTTTCGCGGGGAACACCTGGCTCGGCGTGGAGGGGCGTGTGTTCCCTCCTGGCCGACCCGCCTGGGATTCCTGCCTTCCAGGTCTAGGCCCGGTGAGAGACTCCACAGAGCGGAGAGCTGCCATTCTTTCCTGGGCATCCCGGGGATCCCAGCGCCGGCCCAGGTACCAGCAGGTGGGCCGTGTACTGCGCACGCGCGGGTTCGCGGGCAGCCGCCTAGGCTCTGGGAGCAGCCCGGGCAGAGCTCTCTTGCCTTTCCGCCACCCCACCCCGTCCTGACCAACCCCTCGCCACCCACACCCCCCACCCCGGACATTGCGTCCTCCCCTGGGCTGGGTGGAGAACCCCGTCCCGCGAAACACCGGGCCCGCGCAGCGTCCGGGCCCGCCATCCATCCAGCGGCGGCTCGCCTCCTCTTCGCCTCCGCTCCACCGTCGCCCGCCCGCCCGCCCGCCCGCCCTTGCCCCTGCAGCCTCCCAGCTGCCACCGTGGAGCGCCTGGCGGCTGAACGCAGACCCCAGGCCCCGCGCACGCTGGCGATGCCGACCGTTCCAGGCGGGAGGGAAGGCGGGCAGAGATGGAGAGACGAACGGGAGACCCAGAGGGGCCGAAGGATGGGCGGAGGGAAGTTGGGAGGGAGGGAGGCAGGGAGGGAGGGAGGGAGGGAGAGAGAGGGAGGCAGTGAGGAACGGAGGGAGAGACAGAGCGACTCTGGGACAGAGGGCGGGCGGGAGGGAGCCAGGGACAGAGGGAGGAAGGCAGAGAGAATAAACGGTCTCTGGCCTCCGGGAGCAACGGGACCCCCGCGCTCCGGGAAAAGGGTAAGCGCCCGGCGCGGGCTGAGGGCTGGGCCCACGGCCACCGCGTCGGGCCGGCGGGGCACCCATTCGCCCCGATTCCGTGGCCCAAGGAACGGGCGGCTTCCTCAGAGACAAAAGACCGGGACCCGGTTTGCCGTCGGGTTTTCAACCGCGTGGTTCACAGACCGCACTTCCCCAGGCTGAGCCTCGCAACGGAGCGCCAGGCCGACAGCCCCGACCACAGAGGAGCCACACTCAGGACGACTGAAGCGTGATTTGGGATTCCACGCTGCTGTGCCCTCTGCAAGGGGGCCTGTTGCTCACGTCTCTCCGGCCCCTGAAAGGCTGAGCATGTTGACTGTTTGCTTCCGGAGCTCTGCGGGCACCCACAGGCATCCAGGGAAGGGTGGAAGACTGGCATGGTGTCTCTTCGCTCCCCTTGCCAGTTTCCAAACCGGCCACACTGCAGACTCCCCATGTTGCGGGACACAGGAATCCATCGTCAGGCCATCACGCCGGGGATGCATCCTTTCCCTGGGGTCTCGCTCTGGTCTTCTGCGTGGGAATGAACGAGAGCCACACGCCTGTGCGTGTGTGAGACTGTCACGGCCACGGCGACACCCACAGGCATTGCCTCCTTCACGGAGAGAGGGCCTGGAAATCTCAAGACTCCCACGGAGGTTCAGTTCCACACTCCCCTCCAGCCTTCCAGGCTGGATTCTCCCTGCTGAAGGCGCGTGGGAGCCCAGAGAGCGGCCTCCAGTTCCCGCGGGATTCCTGGAGAGGTCCGGAGAGCCAGACCCCGAAACCCGCCCCCCTCACCCCTTCCCCCTCTCCCCCTTCCGCTTCGTCCCTCCCGCCCCCACCGCCACCCCCGCCCCCACCACCAGCGTCACCACCACCACCACCACCACCACCGCCCCCCCTCCCCCCGGCCCCAGGGGGCCTCCACGCCCTGGGACCCTTCCGGAGGGCGGGCTGTCCCAGGGCTCACCGCCATTCATGAAGGGGTGGAGCCTGCCTGCCTGGTGGTCTTTATAAGAGCGGCTGGCTGGCTGTCCGGGCCGGTCTCCTGGCTGCACCTGCGCCCAGTGCACAGGCCGGCTGAGGTGCCCGGGAGCCCGCGGGCCTCTCTCTGCCCGTGTCCGTCCGTGAAATTCCGGCCGGGGCTCCCCGCGATGGCTCTCCCGACACCTTCGGACGGCCCTCTCCCCGCGGAAGCCCGAGGACGAGGACGGCGAAGGAGACTCGTCTGGACCCCGAGCCAAAGCGAGGCCCTGCGAGCCTGCTTTGAGCGGAACCCGTACCCGGGCATCGCCACCAGAGAAGGGCTGGCCCAGGCCATCGGCGTTCCGGAGCCCAGGGTCCAGATTTGGTTTCAGAATGAGAGGTCACGCCAGCTGAGGCAGCACCGGCGGGAATCTCGGCCCTGGCCCGGGAGACGCGGCCCGCAAGAAGGCAGGCGAAAGCGGACCGCCGTCACCGGATCCCAGACCGCCCTGCTCCTCCGCGCCTTTGAGAAGGATCGCTTTCCAGGCATCGCCGCCAGGGAAGAACTGGCCAGAGAGACGGGCCTCCCGGAGTCCAGGATTCAGATCTGGTTTCAGAATCGACGGGCCAGGCACCCGGGACAGGGTGGCAGGGCGCCCGCGCACGCAGGCGGCCTGTGCAACGCGGCCCCCGGTGGGTGTCACCCTGCTCCCTCGTGGGTCACCTTCGCCCACGCCGGGGCGTGGGGAACGGCGCTTCCCGCACCCCGCGTGCCCTGCGCGCCTGGGGCTCTCCCCCAGGGGGCTTTCGTGAGCCAGGGAGCGAGGGCCGTCCCCGTGCTCCAGCCCAGCCAGGCCGCGCCGGCACGAGGGATCTCCCAAGCGGCCCCGGCACGCGCGGATTTTGCCTACGCTGCCCTGGCTCCCGCGGACGGGGCGCTCTCCCACCCTCAGGCTCCTCGGTGGCCTGCGCACCCGAGCAAAGGCCGGGAGGACCGGGACCCGCAGCACGACGGCCTGCCGGGCCCTTGCGCGGTGGGACAGCCTGGGCCGGCTCAAGCGGGGCCACAGGGCCAAGGTGGGCTTGCGCCACCCGCGTCCCAGGGGAGTCCGTGGTGGGGCTGGGGCCAGGGTCCCCAGGTCGCCGGGGCGGCGTGGGAACCCCAAGCCGGGGCAGCCCCACCTCCCCAGCCCGCGCCCCCGGAGGCCTCCGCGCGGCAGGGGCAGGTGCAAGCCATCCGGGTGCCCCCCAAGGCGGGGCTCCTCCAGGAGCCGGGGCGCTCGTCTGCACTCCCCTCCGGCCTGCTGGATGAGCTCCTGGCGAGCCCGGAGTTTCTGCAGGGGGCGCAAACTTTCCTAGAAACGGAGGCCCCGGGGGAGCTGGAGGCCTCGGAAGAGGCCGCCTCGCTGGAACCACCCCTCAGCGAGGAAGAATACCGGGCTCTGCTGGAGGAGCTTTAAAAGGACGCGGGGCTGGGACGGGGTCGGGGCAGGGCGGTGGCCGGTGGCCTCTCTTTCGCGGGGAACACCTGGCTCGGCGTGGAGGGGCGTGTGTTCCCTCCGGGCCGACCCGCCTGGGATTCCTGCCTTCCAGGTCTAGGCCCAGTGAGAGACTCCACAGAGCGGAGAGCTGCCATTCTTTCCTGGGCATCCCGGGGATCCCAGCGCCGGCCCAGGTACCAGCAGGTGGGCCGTGTACTGCGCACGCGCGGGTTCACGGGCAGCCGCCTAGGCTCTGGGAGCAGCCCGGGCAGAGCTCTCGTGCCTTTCCGCCACCCCACCCCGGCCTGACCAACCCCTCGCCACCCACACCCCGCACCCCCCAACCCCCACCCACGGAAAATGCGTCCTCCCCTGGGCTGGGTGGAGACCCCGGTCCCGCGAAACACCGGGCCCGCGCAGGGTTCGGGCCCGCCATCCCTCCGGCAGCGGCTCGCCTCCTCTGCGCCTCCACTCCACCGTCGCCCGCCCGTGTCCCTGCAGCCTCCCAGCTGCCACCGTGGAGTGCCTGGCGGCTGAACGCAGACCCCAGGCCCCGCGCCGGCGATGCCGACCGTTCCAGGCGGGAGGGAAGGCGGGCAGAGTTGGAGTGACGAACGGGAGACCCAGAGGGGCCGAAGGATGGGCAGAGGGAAGTTGGGAGGGTGGGAGGGAGGGGGGGATGGAGGGAGAGAGAGGGAAGCAGTGAGGAACGGAGGGAGAGACAGCGACGCAGGGACAGAGGGCGGGCGGGAGGGAGCCAGGGACAGAGGGAGGAAGGCAGAGAGAAAAAACGGTCTCCGGCCTCCGGGAGCAACGGGACCCCCGCGCTCCGGGAAAAGGGTAAGTGCCCGGCGCGGGCTGAGGGCTGGGCCCACGGCCGCCGCGTCGGGAGGGCGGGGCACCTATTCGCCCCGATTCCGTGGAACAAGGAACGGGCAGCTACCTCAGAGACAAAAGCCCGGGACCCGGGTTGCCGTCGGGTTTTCACCCGCGTGGTTCACAGACCGCACATCCCCAGGCTGAGCCTCGCAAAGGAGCGCCAGGCCGACAGCCCCGACCACAGAGGAGCCACACTCAGGACGACTGAAGCGTGATTTGGGATTCCACGCTGCTGTGCCCTCTGCAAGGGGGCCTGTTGCTCACGTCTCTCCGGCCCCCGAAAGGCTGAGCATGTTGACTGTTTGCTTCCGGAGCTCTGCGGGCACCCACAGGCATCCAGGGAAGGGTGGAAGACCGGCATGGTGTCTCTTCGCTCTCCTTGCCAGTTTCCAAACCGGCCACACTGCAGGCTCCCCATGTTGCGGGACACAGGAATCCATCGTCAGGCCATCACGCCGGGGATGCATCTTTTCCCTGGGGTCTCGCTCTGGTCTTCTGCGAGAAGACCTCCCAAGGTGCTGGGATTACAGGTCAGAGCCACCGCGCCCGGCCTGTACTTGTGTCTTTTCCAAAATTGACTATTTGGGGATAAGCTTAACATCCTCACTGCCTGCCTTTGCCCCCCACAAGTAATTAGCATACGCCTAAATAAAGTTTAAGCAAGCTAGCTCCACTATTCCCAAGCATGCATAATCTAGGGTCTAGTCTTTAGAAGTATAAAGGACAAATCGTAGGAGTACAACTACAGAAAATGTTGTACCCAAACTGGAAAGGCTTAAGTGATCAATTGACGGATTTGTGTTTCCTATGGAAGAGGGTAGAAGGCAGAGTGCTAATATAGATATATAGGGGAGAAGAGGACAGGGCTTTTATGAAATGAATGCAGTCAAATCTTGGGAAAAGTTTCTTAAGTAGCATGAATGTTAGAGAGAGGATTCATGCAATTTCAATCTTAGCCGTGTCTAAAAATATCAAGACATAGCCAGCAGTTTTTGAAAAATAAATTATTCTCAACAAAACTATTAATGAGACTGATGAGGTGTTTCCTTTATTTTTTGTCTTCCAGTTACTTGGGTTTCACAGTCACATATTCAAGGGAGCGTACGGCTGTTTGGTAAAATGAGAGAATTCCACATCATGTTTTTGTTTGTTTGTTTTTAAAGATGAAAGAGCTGAACAACCTTGTTTGGTGTTAGCAATACCACCAGATTGTTCAAATTTCTTTAGAATCGTACTCCTTAAATTACACTGTGATGTAGTTTCAAAAATGGTCTGTAATGGCCTGTGAATTGACAGCTCATTAGGACATTCTTCAGTTTGGCTGAAACCAAAAATCCTGAAACCGTCGAAATTGAAAAATAATGGGGTTTGCCAAATTCTGCTTCTTACACTTTCACCTACCACGCCGTGTTCAAATAGTGTGCTTGATAAGTATCAGAAACTTAAGGTACTCTTAATTTCAGTATAGTTTCACCAAAGTGGTATTCCTTGTGAGAAAGCCATAATCTCATCAGTAAAGCCTTTCGAAAAGATCCAACGGAAAATATGAGCTAGCAACTCATCATGACAAGAAAGTAAAATTCAGGAAAAATCCTAAGGCAGAGCAGCTTCAGGCTTCGGTGTGATACTATCATAGTCTGGGCGCAGTGGCTCACGCCTATAGTCCCTTCACTTTGGGAAGGCAAGTTGGGGCAGGTCACCTGAAGTCGGCCGTTGAAGACCACCCTGGCCCAAATGGTGAAACCTCCTCTACACTTTAAACGAAAGACAAAAATTTGCCTGGCGTGGTGGCGTGCTCATTTAGTCCCAGCTAGGCTGGAGGCTGAGGCAGGAGAATGCCTTGAGCCTAGGATGCGGAGGCTGCAGTGAGCTGAGCTCAGGCCACTGTAATCCAGCCTGGGGGACAGAGGGAGACACTGTCTCAAAAATAAATAAATAAGTACATAAATAAATAAATAAAATGAAATGAAATTGAAATAATATTTTCACATTCCCCTCACCCGGCCCATTTTATTTTCAGAGTATTGGATAAACCACCTGTTTCCCTGTGCGTTAGAGATTTTTTTCCTCAGACATTGAAGTTTTCTAAGTGCAACTCCATAAAAAGTCTCATTTTTAGCGTAAATAGTTTCTTTATGGTTGTGAAACGTGAACTTTGCGATTCTGTGAGGAAGACTGAATTCTGAAGTACCCCCTGCATTTCCCGCCCCTCGCGTCCCAGGGGAGTCCGTGGTGGGGCTGGGGCCAGGGTCCCCAGGTCGCCGGGGCGGCGTGGGAACCCCAAGCCGGGGCAGCCCCACCTCCCCAGCCCGCGCCCCCGGAGGCCTCCGCGCGGCAGGGGCAGGTGCAAGCCATCCGGGCGCCCCCCCAGGCGGGGCTCCTCCAGGAGCCGGGGCGCTCGTCTGCACTCCCCTCCGGCCTGCTGGATGAGCTCCTGGCGAGCCCGGAGTTTCTGCAGGGGGCGCAACCTTTCCTAGAAACGGAGGCCCCGGGGGAGCTGGAGGCCTCGGAAGAGGCCGCCTCGCTGGAACCACCCCTCAGCGAGGAAGAATACCGGGCTCTGCTGGAGGAGCTTTAAAAGGACGCGGGGCTGGGACGGGGTCGGGGCAGGGCGGTGGCCGGTGGCCTCTCTTTCGCGGGGAACACCTGGCTCGGCGTGGAGGGGCGTGTGTTCCCTCCTGGCCGACCCGCCTGGGATTCCTGCCTTCCAGGTCTAGGCCCGGTGAGAGACTCCACAGAGCGGAGAGCTGCCATTCTTTCCTGGGCATCCCGGGGATCCCAGCGCCGGCCCAGGTACCAGCAGGTGGGCCGTGTACTGCGCACGCGCGGGTTCGCGGGCAGCCGCCTAGGCTCTGGGAGCAGCCCGGGCAGAGCTCTCTTGCCTTTCCGCCACCCCACCCCGTCCTGACCAACCCCTCGCCACCCACACCCCCCACCCCGGACATTGCGTCCTCCCCTGGGCTGGGTGGAGAACCCCGTCCCGCGAAACACCGGGCCCGCGCAGCGTCCGGGCCCGCCATCCATCCAGCGGCGGCTCGCCTCCTCTTCGCCTCCGCTCCACCGTCGCCCGCCCGCCCGCCCGCCCGCCCTTGCCCCTGCAGCCTCCCAGCTGCCACCGTGGAGCGCCTGGCGGCTGAACGCAGACCCCAGGCCCCGCGCACGCTGGCGATGCCGACCGTTCCAGGCGGGAGGGAAGGCGGGCAGAGATGGAGAGACGAACGGGAGACCCAGAGGGGCCGAAGGATGGGCGGAGGGAAGTTGGGAGGGAGGGAGGCAGGGAGGGAGGGAGGGAGGGAGAGAGAGGGAGGCAGTGAGGAACGGAGGGAGAGACAGAGCGACTCTGGGACAGAGGGCGGGCGGGAGGGAGCCAGGGACAGAGGGAGGAAGGCAGAGAGAATAAACGGTCTCTGGCCTCCGGGAGCAACGGGACCCCCGCGCTCCGGGAAAAGGGTAAGCGCCCGGCGCGGGCTGAGGGCTGGGCCCACGGCCACCGCGTCGGGCCGGCGGGGCACCCATTCGCCCCGATTCCGTGGCCCAAGGAACGGGCGGCTTCCTCAGAGACAAAAGACCGGGACCCGGTTTGCCGTCGGGTTTTCAACCGCGTGGTTCACAGACCGCACTTCCCCAGGCTGAGCCTCGCAACGGAGCGCCAGGCCGACAGCCCCGACCACAGAGGAGCCACACTCAGGACGACTGAAGCGTGATTTGGGATTCCACGCTGCTGTGCCCTCTGCAAGGGGGCCTGTTGCTCACGTCTCTCCGGCCCCTGAAAGGCTGAGCATGTTGACTGTTTGCTTCCGGAGCTCTGCGGGCACCCACAGGCATCCAGGGAAGGGTGGAAGACTGGCATGGTGTCTCTTCGCTCCCCTTGCCAGTTTCCAAACCGGCCACACTGCAGACTCCCCATGTTGCGGGACACAGGAATCCATCGTCAGGCCATCACGCCGGGGATGCATCCTTTCCCTGGGGTCTCGCTCTGGTCTTCTGCGTGGGAATGAACGAGAGCCACACGCCTGTGCGTGTGTGAGACTGTCACGGCCACGGCGACACCCACAGGCATTGCCTCCTTCACGGAGAGAGGGCCTGGAAATCTCAAGACTCCCACGGAGGTTCAGTTCCACACTCCCCTCCAGCCTTCCAGGCTGGATTCTCCCTGCTGAAGGCGCGTGGGAGCCCAGAGAGCGGCCTCCAGTTCCCGCGGGATTCCTGGAGAGGTCCGGAGAGCCAGACCCCGAAACCCGCCCCCCTCACCCCTTCCCCCTCTCCCCCTTCCGCTTCGTCCCTCCCGCCCCCACCGCCACCCCCGCCCCCACCACCAGCGTCACCACCACCACCACCACCACCACCGCCCCCCCTCCCCCCGGCCCCAGGGGGCCTCCACGCCCTGGGACCCTTCCGGAGGGCGGGCTGTCCCAGGGCTCACCGCCATTCATGAAGGGGTGGAGCCTGCCTGCCTGGTGGTCTTTATAAGAGCGGCTGGCTGGCTGTCCGGGCCGGTCTCCTGGCTGCACCTGCGCCCAGTGCACAGGCCGGCTGAGGTGCCCGGGAGCCCGCGGGCCTCTCTCTGCCCGTGTCCGTCCGTGAAATTCCGGCCGGGGCTCCCCGCGATGGCTCTCCCGACACCTTCGGACGGCCCTCTCCCCGCGGAAGCCCGAGGACGAGGACGGCGAAGGAGACTCGTCTGGACCCCGAGCCAAAGCGAGGCCCTGCGAGCCTGCTTTGAGCGGAACCCGTACCCGGGCATCGCCACCAGAGAAGGGCTGGCCCAGGCCATCGGCGTTCCGGAGCCCAGGGTCCAGATTTGGTTTCAGAATGAGAGGTCACGCCAGCTGAGGCAGCACCGGCGGGAATCTCGGCCCTGGCCCGGGAGACGCGGCCCGCAAGAAGGCAGGCGAAAGCGGACCGCCGTCACCGGATCCCAGACCGCCCTGCTCCTCCGCGCCTTTGAGAAGGATCGCTTTCCAGGCATCGCCGCCAGGGAAGAACTGGCCAGAGAGACGGGCCTCCCGGAGTCCAGGATTCAGATCTGGTTTCAGAATCGACGGGCCAGGCACCCGGGACAGGGTGGCAGGGCGCCCGCGCACGCAGGCGGCCTGTGCAACGCGGCCCCCGGTGGGTGTCACCCTGCTCCCTCGTGGGTCACCTTCGCCCACGCCGGGGCGTGGGGAACGGCGCTTCCCGCACCCCGCGTGCCCTGCGCGCCTGGGGCTCTCCCCCAGGGGGCTTTCGTGAGCCAGGGAGCGAGGGCCGTCCCCGTGCTCCAGCCCAGCCAGGCCGCGCCGGCACGAGGGATCTCCCAAGCGGCCCCGGCACGCGCGGATTTTGCCTACGCTGCCCTGGCTCCCGCGGACGGGGCGCTCTCCCACCCTCAGGCTCCTCGGTGGCCTGCGCACCCGAGCAAAGGCCGGGAGGACCGGGACACGCAGCACGACGGCCTGCCGGGCCCTTGCGCGGTGGGACAGCCTGGGCCGGCTCAAGCGGGGCCACAGGGCCAAGGTGGGCTTGCGCCACCCGCGTCCCAGGGGAGTCCGTGGTGGGGCTGGGGCCAGGGTCCCCAGGTCGCCGGGGCGGCGTGGGAACCCCAAGCCGGGGCAGCCCCACCTCCCCAGCCCGCGCCCCCGGAGGCCTCCGCGCGGCAGGGGCAGGTGCAAGCCATCCGGGTGCCCCCCAAGGCGGGGCTCCTCCAGGAGCCGGGGCGCTCGTCTGCACTCCCCTCCGGCCTGCTGGATGAGCTCCTGGCGAGCCCGGAGTTTCTGCAGGGGGCGCAAACTTTCCTAGAAACGGAGGCCCCGGGGGAGCTGGAGGCCTCGGAAGAGGCCGCCTCGCTGGAACCACCCCTCAGCGAGGAAGAATACCGGGCTCTGCTGGAGGAGCTTTAAAAGGACGCGGGGCTGGGACGGGGTCGGGGCAGGGCGGTGGCCGGTGGCCTCTCTTTCGCGGGGAACACCTGGCTCGGCGTGGAGGGGCGTGTGTTCCCTCCGGGCCGACCCGCCTGGGATTCCTGCCTTCCAGGTCTAGGCCCAGTGAGAGACTCCACAGAGCGGAGAGCTGCCATTCTTTCCTGGGCATCCCGGGGATCCCAGCGCCGGCCCAGGTACCAGCAGGTGGGCCGTGTACTGCGCACGCGCGGGTTCGCGGGCAGCCGCCTAGGCTCTGGGAGCAGCCCGGGCAGAGCTCTCGTGCCTTTCCGCCACCCCACCCCGGCCTGACCAACCCCTCGCCACCCACACCCCGCATCGCCCAACCCCCACCCACGGAAAATGCGTCCTCCCCTGGGCTGGGTGGAGACCCCGGTCCCGCGAAACACCGGGCCCGCGCAGGGTTCGGGCCCGCCATCCCTCCGGCAGCGGCTCGCCTCCTCTGCGCCTCCACTCCACCGTCGCCCGCCCGTGTCCCTGCAGCCTCCCAGCTGCCACCGTGGAGTGCCTGGCGGCTGAACGCAGACCCCAGGCCCCGCGCCGGCGATGCCGACCGTTCCAGGCGGGAGGGAAGGCGGGCAGAGTTGGAGTGACGAACGGGAGACCCAGAGGGGCCGAAGGATGGGCAGAGGGAAGTTGGGAGGGTGGGACGGAGGGGGGGATGGAGGGAGAGAGAGGGAAGCAGTGAGGAACGGAGGGAGAGACAGCGACGCAGGGACAGAGGGCGGGCGGGAGGGAGCCAGGGACAGAGGGAGGAAGGCAGAGAGAAAAAACGGTCTCCGGCCTCCGGGAGCAACGGGACCCCCGCGCTCCGGGAAAAGGGTAAGTGCCCGGCGCGGGCTGAGGGCTGGGCCCACGGCCGCCGCGTCGGGAGGGCGGGGCACCTATTCGCCCCGATTCCGTGGAACAAGGAACGGGCAGCTACCTCAGAGACAAAAGCCCGGGACCCGGGTTGCCGTCGGGTTTTCACCCGCGTGGTTCACAGACCGCACATCCCCAGGCTGAGCCTCGCAAAGGAGCGCCAGGCCGACAGCCCCGACCACAGAGGAGCCACACTCAGGACGACTGAAGCGTGATTTGGGATTCCACGCTGCTGTGCCCTCTGCAAGGGGGCCTGTTGCTCACGTCTCTCCGGCCCCCGAAAGGCTGAGCATGTTGACTGTTTGCTTCCGGAGCTCTGCGGGCACCCACAGGCATCCAGGGAAGGGTGGAAGACCGGCATGGTGTCTCTTCGCTCTCCTTGCCAGTTTCCAAACCGGCCACACTGCAGGCTCCCCATGTTGCGGGACACAGGAATCCATCGTCAGGCCATCACGCCGGGGATGCATCTTTTCCCTGGGGTCTCGCTCTGGTCTTCTGCGAGAAGACCTCCCAAGGTGCTGGGATTACAGGTCAGAGCCACCGCGCCCGGCCTGTACTTGTGTCTTTTCCAAAATTGACTATTTGGGGATAAGCTTAACATCCTCACTGCCTGCCTTTGCCCCCCACAAGTAATTAGCATACGCCTAAATAAAGTTTAAGCAAGCTAGCTCCACTATTCCCAAGCATGCATAATCTAGGGTCTAGTCTTTAGAAGTATAAAGGACAAATCGTAGGAGTACAACTACAGAAAATGTTGTACCCAAACTGGAAAGGCTTAAGTGATCAATTGACGGATTTGTGTTTCCTATGGAAGAGGGTAGAAGGCAGAGTGCTAATATAGATATATAGGGGAGAAGAGGACAGGGCTTTTATGAAATGAATGCAGTCAAATCTTGGGAAAAGTTTCTTAAGTAGCATGAATGTTAGAGAGAGGATTCATGCAATTTCAATCTTAGCCGTGTCTAAAAATATCAAGACATAGCCAGCAGTTTTTGAAAAATAAATTATTCTCAACAAAACTATTAATGAGACTGATGAGGTGTTTCCTTTATTTTTTGTCTTCCAGTTACTTGGGTTTCACAGTCACATATTCAAGGGAGCGTACGGCTGTTTGGTAAAATGAGAGAATTCCACATCATGTTTTTGTTTGTTTGTTTTTAAAGATGAAAGAGCTGAACAACCTTGTTTGGTGTTAGCAATACCACCAGATTGTTCAAATTTCTTTAGAATCGTACTCCTTAAATTACACTGTGATGTAGTTTCAAAAATGGTCTGTAATGGCCTGTGAATTGACAGCTCATTAGGACATTCTTCAGTTTGGCTGAAACCAAAAATCCTGAAACCGTCGAAATTGAAAAATAATGGGGTTTGCCAAATTCTGCTTCTTACACTTTCACCTACCACGCCGTGTTCAAATAGTGTGCTTGATAAGTATCGGAAACTTAAGGTACTCTTAATTTCAGTATAGTTTCACCAAAGTGGTATTCCTTGTGAGAAAGCCATAATCTCATCAGTAAAGCCTTTCGAAAAGATCCAACGGAAAATATGAGCTAGCAACTCATCATGACAAGAAAGTAAAATTCAGGAAAAATCCTAAGGCAGAGCAGCTTCAGGCTTCGGTGTGATACTATCATAGTCTGGGCGCAGTGGCTCACGCCTATAGTCCCTTCACTTTGGGAAGGCAAGTTGGGGCAGGTCACCTGAAGTCGGCCGTTGAAGACCACCCTGGCCCAAATGGTGAAACCTCCTCTACACTTTAAACGAAAGACAAAAATTTGCCTGGCGTGGTGGCGTGCTCATTTAGTCCCAGCTAGGCTGGAGGCTGAGGCAGGAGAATGCCTTGAGCCTAGGATGCGGAGGCTGCAGTGAGCTGAGCTCAGGCCACTGTAATCCAGCCTGGGGGACAGAGGGAGACACTGTCTCAAAAATAAATAAATAAGTACATAAATAAATAAATAAAATGAAATGAAATTGAAATAATATTTTCACATTCCCCTCACCCGGCCCATTTTATTTTCAGAGTATTGGATAAACCACCTGTTTCCCTGTGCGTTAGAGATTTTTTTCCTCAGACATTGAAGTTTTCTAAGTGCAACTCCATAAAAAGTCTCATTTTTAGCGTAAATAGTTTCTTTATGGTTGTGAAACGTGAACTTTGCGATTCTGTGAGGAAGACTGAATTCTGAAGTACCCCCTGCATTTCCCGCCCCTCGCGTCCCAGGGGAGTCCGTGGTGGGGCTGGGGCCAGGGTCCCCAGGTCGCCGGGGCGGCGTGGGAACCCCAAGCCGGGGCAGCCCCACCTCCCCAGCCCGCGCCCCCGGAGGCCTCCGCGCGGCAGGGGCAGGTGCAAGCCATCCGGGCGCCCCCCCAGGCGGGGCTCCTCCAGGAGCCGGGGCGCTCGTCTGCACTCCCCTCCGGCCTGCTGGATGAGCTCCTGGCGAGCCCGGAGTTTCTGCAGGGGGCGCAACCTTTCCTAGAAACGGAGGCCCCGGGGGAGCTGGAGGCCTCGGAAGAGGCCGCCTCGCTGGAACCACCCCTCAGCGAGGAAGAATACCGGGCTCTGCTGGAGGAGCTTTAAAAGGACGCGGGGCTGGGACGGGGTCGGGGCAGGGCGGTGGCCGGTGGCCTCTCTTTCGCGGGGAACACCTGGCTCGGCGTGGAGGGGCGTGTGTTCCCTCCTGGCCGACCCGCCTGGGATTCCTGCCTTCCAGGTCTAGGCCCGGTGAGAGACTCCACAGAGCGGAGAGCTGCCATTCTTTCCTGGGCATCCCGGGGATCCCAGCGCCGGCCCAGGTACCAGCAGGTGGGCCGTGTACTGCGCACGCGCGGGTTCGCGGGCAGCCGCCTAGGCTCTGGGAGCAGCCCGGGCAGAGCTCTCTTGCCTTTCCGCCACCCCACCCCGTCCTGACCAACCCCTCGCCACCCACACCCCCCACCCCGGACATTGCGTCCTCCCCTGGGCTGGGTGGAGAACCCCGTCCCGCGAAACACCGGGCCCGCGCAGCGTCCGGGCCCGCCATCCATCCAGCGGCGGCTCGCCTCCTCTTCGCCTCCGCTCCACCGTCGCCCGCCCGCCCGCCCGCCCTTGCCCCTGCAGCCTCCCAGCTGCCACCGTGGAGCGCCTGGCGGCTGAACGCAGACCCCAGGCCCCGCGCACGCTGGCGATGCCGACCGTTCCAGGCGGGAGGGAAGGCGGGCAGAGATGGAGAGACGAACGGGAGACCCAGAGGGGCCGAAGGATGGGCGGAGGGAAGTTGGGAGGGAGGGAGGCAGGGAGGGAGGGAGGGAGGGAGAGAGAGGGAGGCAGTGAGGAACGGAGGGAGAGACAGAGCGACTCTGGGACAGAGGGCGGGCGGGAGGGAGCCAGGGACAGAGGGAGGAAGGCAGAGAGAATAAACGGTCTCTGGCCTCCGGGAGCAACGGGACCCCCGCGCTCCGGGAAAAGGGTAAGCGCCCGGCGCGGGCTGAGGGCTGGGCCCACGGCCACCACGTCGGGCCGGCGGGGCACCCATTCGCCCCGATTCCGTGGCCCAAGGAACGGGCGGCTTCCTCAGAGACAAAAGACCGGGACCCGGTTTGCCGTCGGGTTTTCAACCGCGTGGTTCACAGACCGCACTTCCCCAGGCTGAGCCTCGCAACGGAGCGCCAGGCCGACAGCCCCGACCACAGAGGAGCCACACTCAGGACGACTGAAGCGTGATTTGGGATTCCACGCTGCTGTGCCCTCTGCAAGGGGGCCTGTTGCTCACGTCTCTCCGGCCCCTGAAAGGCTGAGCATGTTGACTGTTTGCTTCCGGAGCTCTGCGGGCACCCACAGGCATCCAGGGAAGGGTGGAAGACTGGCATGGTGTCTCTTCGCTCCCCTTGCCAGTTTCCAAACCGGCCACACTGCAGACTCCCCATGTTGCGGGACACAGGAATCCATCGTCAGGCCATCACGCCGGGGATGCATCCTTTCCCTGGGGTCTCGCTCTGGTCTTCTGCGTGGGAATGAACGAGAGCCACACGCCTGTGCGTGTGTGAGACTGTCACGGCCACGGCGACACCCACAGGCATTGCCTCCTTCACGGAGAGAGGGCCTGGAAATCTCAAGACTCCCACGGAGGTTCAGTTCCACACTCCCCTCCAGCCTTCCAGGCTGGATTCTCCCTGCTGAAGGCGCGTGGGAGCCCAGAGAGCGGCCTCCAGTTCCCGCGGGATTCCTGGAGAGGTCCGGAGAGCCAGACCCCGAAACCCGCCCCCCTCACCCCTTCCCCCTCTCCCCCTTCCGCTTCGTCCCTCCCGCCCCCACCGCCACCCCCGCCCCCACCACCAGCGTCACCACCACCACCACCACCACCACCGCCCCCCCTCCCCCCGGCCCCAGGGGGCCTCCACGCCCTGGGACCCTTCCGGAGGGCGGGCTGTCCCAGGGCTCACCGCCATTCATGAAGGGGTGGAGCCTGCCTGCCTGGTGGTCTTTATAAGAGCGGCTGGCTGGCTGTCCGGGCCGGTCTCCTGGCTGCACCTGCGCCCAGTGCACAGGCCGGCTGAGGTGCCCGGGAGCCCGCGGGCCTCTCTCTGCCCGTGTCCGTCCGTGAAATTCCGGCCGGGGCTCCCCGCGATGGCTCTCCCGACACCTTCGGACGGCCCTCTCCCCGCGGAAGCCCGAGGACGAGGACGGCGAAGGAGACTCGTCTGGACCCCGAGCCAAAGCGAGGCCCTGCGAGCCTGCTTTGAGCGGAACCCGTACCCGGGCATCGCCACCAGAGAAGGGCTGGCCCAGGCCATCGGCGTTCCGGAGCCCAGGGTCCAGATTTGGTTTCAGAATGAGAGGTCACGCCAGCTGAGGCAGCACCGGCGGGAATCTCGGCCCTGGCCCGGGAGACGCGGCCCGCAAGAAGGCAGGCGAAAGCGGACCGCCGTCACCGGATCCCAGACCGCCCTGCTCCTCCGCGCCTTTGAGAAGGATCGCTTTCCAGGCATCGCCGCCAGGGAAGAACTGGCCAGAGAGACGGGCCTCCCGGAGTCCAGGATTCAGATCTGGTTTCAGAATCGACGGGCCAGGCACCCGGGACAGGGTGGCAGGGCGCCCGCGCACGCAGGCGGCCTGTGCAACGCGGCCCCCGGTGGGTGTCACCCTGCTCCCTCGTGGGTCACCTTCGCCCACGCCGGGGCGTGGGGAACGGCGCTTCCCGCACCCCGCGTGCCCTGCGCGCCTGGGGCTCTCCCCCAGGGGGCTTTCGTGAGCCAGGGAGCGAGGGCCGTCCCCGTGCTCCAGCCCAGCCAGGCCGCGCCGGCACGAGGGATCTCCCAAGCGGCCCCGGCACGCGCGGATTTTGCCTACGCTGCCCTGGCTCCCGCGGACGGGGCGCTCTCCCACCCTCAGGCTCCTCGGTGGCCTGCGCACCCGAGCAAAGGCCGGGAGGACCGGGACCCGCAGCGCGACGGCCTGCCGGGCCCTTGCGCGGTGGGACAGCCTGGGCCGGCTCAAGCGGGGCCACAGGGCCAAGGTGGGCTTGCGCCACCCGCGTCCCAGGGGAGTCCGTGGTGGGGCTGGGGCCAGGGTCCCCAGGTCGCCGGGGCGGCGTGGGAACCCCAAGCCGGGGCAGCCCCACCTCCCCAGCCCGCGCCCCCGGAGGCCTCCGCGCGGCAGGGGCAGGTGCAAGCCATCCGGGTGCCCCCCAAGGCGGGGCTCCTCCAGGAGCCGGGGCGCTCGTCTGCACTCCCCTCCGGCCTGCTGGATGAGCTCCTGGCGAGCCCGGAGTTTCTGCAGGGGGCGCAACCTTTCCTAGAAACGGAGGCCCCGGGGGAGCTGGAGGCCTCGGAAGAGGCCGCCTCGCTGGAACCACCCCTCAGCGAGGAAGAATACCGGGCTCTGCTGGAGGAGCTTTAAAAGGACGCGGGGCTGGGACGGGGTCGGGGCAGGGCGGTGGCCGGTGGCCTCTCTTTCGCGGGGAACACCTGGCTCGGCGTGGAGGGGCGTGTGTTCCCTCCGGGCCGACCCGCCTGGGATTCCTGCCTTCCAGGTCTAGGCCCGGTGAGAGACTCCACAGAGCGGAGAGCTGCCATTCTTTCCTGGGCATCCCGGGGATCCCAGCGCCGGCCCAGGTACCAGCAGGTGGGCCGTGTACTGCGCACGCGCGGGTTCGCGGGCAGCCGCCTAGGCTCTGGGAGCAGCCCGGGCAGAGCTCTCGTGCCTTTCCGCCACCCCACCCCGGCCTGACCAACCCCTCGCCACCCACACCCCGCACCCCCCAACCCCCACCCACGGAAAATGCGTCCTCCCCTGGGCTGGGTGGAGACCCCGGTCCCGCGAAACACCGGGCCCGCGCAGGGTTCGGGCCCGCCATCCCTCCGGCAGCGGCTCGCCTCCTCTGCGCCTCCGCTCCACCGTCGCCCGCCCGTGTCCCTGCAGCCTCCCAGCTGCCACCGTGGAGTGCCTGGCGGCTGAACGCAGACCCCAGGCCCCGCGCCGGCGATGCCGACCGCTCCAGGCGGGAGGGAAGGCGGGCAGAGTTGGAGTGACGAACGGGAGACCCAGAGGGGCCGAAGGATGGGCAGAGGGAAGTTGGGAGGGTGGGAGGGAGGGGGGGATGGAGGGAGAGAGAGGGAAGCAGTGAGGAACGGAGGGAGAGACAGCGACGCAGGGACAGAGGGCGGGCGGGAGGGAGCCAGGGACAGAGGGAGGAAGGCAGAGAGAAAAAACGGTCTCCGGCCTCCGGGAGCAACGGGACCCCCGCGCTCCGGGAAAAGGGTAAGTGCCCGGCGCGGGCTGAGGGCTGGGCCCACGGCCGCCGCGTCGGGAGGGCGGGGCACCTATTCGCCCCGATTCCGTGGAACAAGGAACGGGCAGCTACCTCAGAGACAAAAGACCGGGACCCGGGTTGCCGTCGGGTTTTCACCCGCGTGGTTCACAGACCGCACATCCCCAGGCTGAGCCTCGCAAAGGAGCGCCAGGCCGACAGCCCCGACCACAGAGGAGCCACACTCAGGACGACTGAAGCGTGATTTGGGATTCCACGCTGCTGTGCCCTCTGCAAGGGGGCCTGTTGCTCACGTCTCTCCGGCCCCCGAAAGGCTGAGCATGTTGACTGTTTGCTTCCGGAGCTCTGCGGGCACCCACAGGCATCCAGGGAAGGGTGGAAGACCGGCATGGTGTCTCTTCGCTCTCCTTGCCAGTTTCCAAACCGGCCACACTGCAGGCTCCCCATGTTGCGGGACACAGGAATCCATCGTCAGGCCATCACGCCGGGGATGCATCTTTTCCCTGGGGTCTCGCTCTGGTCTTCTGCGAGAAGACCTCCCAAGGTGCTGGGATTACAGGTCAGAGCCACCGCGCCCGGCCTGTACTTGTGTCTTTTCCAAAATTGACTATTTGGGGATAAGCTTAACATCCTCACTGCCTGCCTTTGCCCCCCACAAGTAATTAGCATACGCCTAAATAAAGTTTAAGCAAGCTAGCTCCACTATTCCCAAGCATGCATAATCTAGGGTCTAGTCTTTAGAAGTATAAAGGACAAATCGTAGGAGTACAACTACAGAAAATGTTGTACCCAAACTGGAAAGGCTTAAGTGATCAATTGACGGATTTGTGTTTCCTATGGAAGAGGGTAGAAGGCAGAGTGCTAATATAGATATATAGGGGAGAAGAGGACAGGGCTTTTATGAAATGAATGCAGTCAAATCTTGGGAAAAGTTTCTTAAGTAGCATGAATGTTAGAGAGAGGATTCATGCAATTTCAATCTTAGCCGTGTCTAAAAATATCAAGACATAGCCAGCAGTTTTTGAAAAATAAATTATTCTCAACAAAACTATTAATGAGACTGATGAGGTGTTTCCTTTATTTTTTGTCTTCCAGTTACTTGGGTTTCACAGTCACATATTCAAGGGAGCGTACGGCTGTTTGGTAAAATGAGAGAATTCCACATCATGTTTTTGTTTGTTTGTTTTTAAAGATGAAAGAGCTGAACAACCTTGTTTGGTGTTAGCAATACCACCAGATTGTTCAAATTTCTTTAGAATCGTACTCCTTAAATTACACTGTGATGTAGTTTCAAAAATGGTCTGTAATGGCCTGTGAATTGACAGCTCATTAGGACATTCTTCAGTTTGGCTGAAACCAAAAATCCTGAAACCGTCGAAATTGAAAAATAATGGGGTTTGCCAAATTCTGCTTCTTACACTTTCACCTACCACGCCGTGTTCAAATAGTGTGCTTGATAAGTATCAGAAACTTAAGGTACTCTTAATTTCAGTATAGTTTCACCAAAGTGGTATTCCTTGTGAGAAAGCCATAATCTCATCAGTAAAGCCTTTCGAAAAGATCCAACGGAAAATATGAGCTAGCAACTCATCATGACAAGAAAGTAAAATTCAGGAAAAATCCTAAGGCAGAGCAGCTTCAGGCTTCGGTGTGATACTATCATAGTCTGGGCGCAGTGGCTCACGCCTATAGTCCCTTCACTTTGGGAAGGCAAGTTGGGGCAGGTCACCTGAAGTCGGCCGTTGAAGACCACCCTGGCCCAAATGGTGAAACCTCCTCTACACTTTAAACGAAAGACAAAAATTTGCCTGGCGTGGTGGCGTGCTCATTTAGTCCCAGCTAGGCTGGAGGCTGAGGCAGGAGAATGCCTTGAGCCTAGGATGCGGAGGCTGCAGTGAGCTGAGCTCAGGCCACTGTAATCCAGCCTGGGGGACAGAGGGAGACACTGTCTCAAAAATAAATAAATAAGTACATAAATAAATAAATAAAATGAAATGAAATTGAAATAATATTTTCACATTCCCCTCACCCGGCCCATTTTATTTTCAGAGTATTGGATAAACCACCTGTTTCCCTGTGCGTTAGAGATTTTTTTCCTCAGACATTGAAGTTTTCTAAGTGCAACTCCATAAAAAGTCTCATTTTTAGCGTAAATAGTTTCTTTATGGTTGTGAAACGTGAACTTTGCGATTCTGTGAGGAAGACTGAATTCTGAAGTACCCCCTGCATTTCCCGCCCCTCGCGTCCCAGGGGAGTCCGTGGTGGGGCTGGGGCCAGGGTCCCCAGGTCGCCGGGGCGGCGTGGGAACCCCAAGCCGGGGCAGCCCCACCTCCCCAGCCCGCGCCCCCGGAGGCCTCCGCGCGGCAGGGGCAGGTGCAAGCCATCCGGGCGCCCCCCCAGGCGGGGCTCCTCCAGGAGCCGGGGCGCTCGTCTGCACTCCCCTCCGGCCTGCTGGATGAGCTCCTGGCGAGCCCGGAGTTTCTGCAGGGGGCGCAACCTTTCCTAGAAACGGAGGCCCCGGGGGAGCTGGAGGCCTCGGAAGAGGCCGCCTCGCTGGAACCACCCCTCAGCGAGGAAGAATACCGGGCTCTGCTGGAGGAGCTTTAAAAGGACGCGGGGCTGGGACGGGGTCGGGGCAGGGCGGTGGCCGGTGGCCTCTCTTTCGCGGGGAACACCTGGCTCGGCGTGGAGGGGCGTGTGTTCCCTCCTGGCCGACCCGCCTGGGATTCCTGCCTTCCAGGTCTAGGCCCGGTGAGAGACTCCACAGAGCGGAGAGCTGCCATTCTTTCCTGGGCATCCCGGGGATCCCAGCGCCGGCCCAGGTACCAGCAGGTGGGCCGTGTACTGCGCACGCGCGGGTTCGCGGGCAGCCGCCTAGGCTCTGGGAGCAGCCCGGGCAGAGCTCTCTTGCCTTTCCGCCACCCCACCCCGTCCTGACCAACCCCTCGCCACCCACACCCCCCACCCCGGACATTGCGTCCTCCCCTGGGCTGGGTGGAGAACCCCGTCCCGCGAAACACCGGGCCCGCGCAGCGTCCGGGCCCGCCATCCCTCCAGCGGCGGCTCGCCTCCTCTTCGCCTCCGCTCCACCGTCGCCCGCCCGCCCGCCCGCCCTTGCCCCTGCAGCCTCCCAGCTGCCACCGTGGAGCGCCTGGCGGCTGAACGCAGACCCCAGGCCCCGCGCACGCTGGCGATGCCGACCGTTCCAGGCGGGAGGGAAGGTGGGCAGAGATGGAGAGACGAACGGGAGACCCAGAGGGGCCGAAGGATGGGCGGAGGGAAGTTGGGAGGGAGGGAGGCAGGGAGGGAGGGAGGGAGGGAGAGAGAGGGAGGCAGTGAGGAACGGAGGGAGAGACAGAGCGACTCTGGGACAGAGGGCGGGCGGGAGGGAGCCAGGGACAGAGGGAGGAAGGCAGAGAGAATAAACGGTCTCTGGCCTCCGGGAGCAACGGGACCCCCGCGCTCCGGGAAAAGGGTAAGCGCCCGGCGCGGGCTGAGGGCTGGGCCCACGGCCACCGCGTCGGGCCGGCGGGGCACCCATTCGCCCCGATTCCGTGGCCCAAGGAACGGGCGGCTTCCTCAGAGACAAAAGACCGGGACCCGGTTTGCCGTCGGGTTTTCAACCGCGTGGTTCACAGACCGCACTTCCCCAGGCTGAGCCTCGCAACGGAGCGCCAGGCCGACAGCCCCGACCACAGAGGAGCCACACTCAGGACGACTGAAGCGTGATTTGGGATTCCACGCTGCTGTGCCCTCTGCAAGGGGGCCTGTTGCTCACGTCTCTCCGGCCCCTGAAAGGCTGAGCATGTTGACTGTTTGCTTCCGGAGCTCTGCGGGCACCCACAGGCATCCAGGGAAGGGTGGAAGACTGGCATGGTGTCTCTTCGCTCCCCTTGCCAGTTTCCAAACCGGCCACACTGCAGACTCCCCATGTTGCGGGACACAGGAATCCATCGTCAGGCCATCACGCCGGGGATGCATCCTTTCCCTGGGGTCTCGCTCTGGTCTTCTGCGTGGGAATGAACGAGAGCCACACGCCTGTGCGTGTGTGAGACTGTCACGGCCACGGCGACACCCACAGGCATTGCCTCCTTCACGGAGAGAGGGCCTGGAAATCTCAAGACTCCCACGGAGGTTCAGTTCCACACTCCCCTCCAGCCTTCCAGGCTGGATTCTCCCTGCTGAAGGCGCGTGGGAGCCCAGAGAGCGGCCTCCAGTTCCCGCGGGATTCCTGGAGAGGTCCGGAGAGCCAGACCCCGAAACCCGCCCCCCTCACCCCTTCCCCCTCTCCCCCTTCCGCTTCGTCCCTCCCGCCCCCACCGCCACCCCCGCCCCCACCACCAGCGTCACCACCACCACCACCACCACCACCGCCCCCCCTCCCCCCGGCCCCAGGGGGCCTCCACGCCCTGGGACCCTTCCGGAGGGCGGGCTGTCCCAGGGCTCACCGCCATTCATGAAGGGGTGGAGCCTGCCTGCCTGGTGGTCTTTATAAGAGCGGCTGGCTGGCTGTCCGGGCCGGTCTCCTGGCTGCACCTGCGCCCAGTGCACAGGCCGGCTGAGGTGCCCGGGAGCCCGCGGGCCTCTCTCTGCCCGTGTCCGTCCGTGAAATTCCGGCCGGGGCTCCCCGCGATGGCTCTCCCGACACCTTCGGACGGCCCTCTCCCCGCGGAAGCCCGAGGACGAGGACGGCGAAGGAGACTCGTCTGGACCCCGAGCCAAAGCGAGGCCCTGCGAGCCTGCTTTGAGCGGAACCCGTACCCGGGCATCGCCACCAGAGAAGGGCTGGCCCAGGCCATCGGCGTTCCGGAGCCCAGGGTCCAGATTTGGTTTCAGAATGAGAGGTCACGCCAGCTGAGGCAGCACCGGCGGGAATCTCGGCCCTGGCCCGGGAGACGCGGCCCGCAAGAAGGCAGGCGAAAGCGGACCGCCGTCACCGGATCCCAGACCGCCCTGCTCCTCCGCGCCTTTGAGAAGGATCGCTTTCCAGGCATCGCCGCCAGGGAAGAACTGGCCAGAGAGACGGGCCTCCCGGAGTCCAGGATTCAGATCTGGTTTCAGAATCGACGGGCCAGGCACCCGGGACAGGGTGGCAGGGCGCCCGCGCACGCAGGCGGCCTGTGCAACGCGGCCCCCGGTGGGTGTCACCCTGCTCCCTCGTGGGTCACCTTCGCCCACGCCGGGGCGTGGGGAACGGCGCTTCCCGCACCCCGCGTGCCCTGCGCGCCTGGGGCTCTCCCCCAGGGGGCTTTCGTGAGCCAGGGAGCGAGGGCCGTCCCCGTGCTCCAGCCCAGCCAGGCCGCGCCGGCACGAGGGATCTCCCAAGCGGCCCCGGCACGCGCGGATTTTGCCTACGCTGCCCTGGCTCCCGCGGACGGGGCGCTCTCCCACCCTCAGGCTCCTCGGTGGCCTGCGCACCCGAGCAAAGGCCGGGAGGACCGGGACCCGCAGCACGACGGCCTGCCGGGCCCTTGCGCGGTGGGACAGCCTGGGCCGGCTCAAGCGGGGCCACAGGGCCAAGGTGGGCTTGCGCCACCCGCGTCCCAGGGGAGTCCGTGGTGGGGCTGGGGCCAGGGTCCCCAGGTCGCCGGGGCGGCGTGGGAACCCCAAGCCGGGGCAGCCCCACCTCCCCAGCCCACGCCCCCGGAGGCCTCCGCGCGGCAGGGGCAGGTGCAAGCCATCCGGGTGCCCCCCAAGGCGGGGCTCCTCCAGGAGCCGGGGCGCTCGTCTGCACTCCCCTCCGGCCTGCTGGATGAGCTCCTGGCGAGCCCGGAGTTTCTGCAGGGGGCGCAAACTTTCCTAGAAACGGAGGCCCCGGGGGAGCTGGAGGCCTCGGAAGAGGCCGCCTCGCTGGAACCACCCCTCAGCGAGGAAGAATACCGGGCTCTGCTGGAGGAGCTTTAAAAGGACGCGGGGCTGGGACGGGGTCGGGGCAGGGCGGTGGCCGGTGGCCTCTCTTTCGCGGGGAACACCTGGCTCGGCGTGGAGGGGCGTGTGTTCCCTCCGGGCCGACCCGCCTGGGATTCCTGCCTTCCAGGTCTAGGCCCAGTGAGAGACTCCACAGAGCGGAGAGCTGCCATTCTTTCCTGGGCATCCCGGGGATCCCAGCGCCGGCCCAGGTACCAGCAGGTGGGCCGTGTACTGCGCACGCGCGGGTTCGCGGGCAGCCGCCTAGGCTCTGGGAGCAGCCCGGGCAGAGCTCTCGTGCCTTTCCGCCACCCCACCCCAGCCTGACCAACCCCTCGCCACCCACACCCCGCACCCCCCAACCCCCACCCACGGAAAATGCGTCCTCCCCTGGGCTGGGTGGAGACCCCGGTCCCGCGAAACACCGGGCCCGCGCAGGGTTCGGGCCCGCCATCCCTCCGGCAGCGGCTCGCCTCCTCTGCGCCTCCACTCCACCGTCGCCCGCCCGTGTCCCTGCAGCCTCCCAGCTGCCACCGTGGAGTGCCTGGCGGCTGAACGCAGACCCCAGGCCCCGCGCCGGCGATGCCGACCGTTCCAGGCGGGAGGGAAGGCGGGCAGAGTTGGAGTGACGAACGGGAGACCCAGAGGGGCCGAAGGATGGGCAGAGGGAAGTTGGGAGGGTGGGAGGGAGGGGGGGATGGAGGGAGAGAGAGGGAAGCAGTGAGGAACGGAGGGAGAGACAGCGACGCAGGGACAGAGGGCGGGCGGGAGGGAGCCAGGGACAGAGGGAGGAAGGCAGAGAGAAAAAACGGTCTCCGGCCTCCGGGAGCAACGGGACCCCCGCGCTCCGGGAAAAGGGTAAGTGCCCGGCGCGGGCTGAGGGCTGGGCCCACGGCCGCCGCGTCGGGAGGGCGGGGCACCTATTCGCCCCGATTCCGTGGAACAAGGAACGGGCAGCTACCTCAGAGACAAAAGCCCGGGACCCGGGTTGCCGTCGGGTTTTCACCCGCGTGGTTCACAGACCGCACATCCCCAGGCTGAGCCTCGCAAAGGAGCGCCAGGCCGACAGCCCCGACCACAGAGGAGCCACACTCAGGACGACTGAAGCGTGATTTGGGATTCCACGCTGCTGTGCCCTCTGCAAGGGGGCCTGTTGCTCACGTCTCTCCGGCCCCCGAAAGGCTGAGCATGTTGACTGTTTGCTTCCGGAGCTCTGCGGGCACCCACAGGCATCCAGGGAAGGGTGGAAGACCGGCATGGTGTCTCTTCGCTCTCCTTGCCAGTTTCCAAACCGGCCACACTGCAGGCTCCCCATGTTGCGGGACACAGGAATCCATCGTCAGGCCATCACGCCGGGGATGCATCTTTTCCCTGGGGTCTCGCTCTGGTCTTCTGCGAGAAGACCTCCCAAGGTGCTGGGATTACAGGTCAGAGCCACCGCGCCCGGCCTGTACTTGTGTCTTTTCCAAAATTGACTATTTGGGGATAAGCTTAACATCCTCACTGCCTGCCTTTGCCCCCCACAAGTAATTAGCATACGCCTAAATAAAGTTTAAGCAAGCTAGCTCCACTATTCCCAAGCATGCATAATCTAGGGTCTAGTCTTTAGAAGTATAAAGGACAAATCGTAGGAGTACAACTACAGAAAATGTTGTACCCAAACTGGAAAGGCTTAAGTGATCAATTGACGGATTTGTGTTTCCTATGGAAGAGGGTAGAAGGCAGAGTGCTAATATAGATATATAGGGGAGAAGAGGACAGGGCTTTTATGAAATGAATGCAGTCAAATCTTGGGAAAAGTTTCTTAAGTAGCATGAATGTTAGAGAGAGGATTCATGCAATTTCAATCTTAGCCGTGTCTAAAAATATCAAGACATAGCCAGCAGTTTTTGAAAAATAAATTATTCTCAACAAAACTATTAATGAGACTGATGAGGTGTTTCCTTTATTTTTTGTCTTCCAGTTACTTGGGTTTCACAGTCACATATTCAAGGGAGCGTACGGCTGTTTGGTAAAATGAGAGAATTCCACATCATGTTTTTGTTTGTTTGTTTTTAAAGATGAAAGAGCTGAACAACCTTGTTTGGTGTTAGCAATACCACCAGATTGTTCAAATTTCTTTAGAATCGTACTCCTTAAATTACACTGTGATGTAGTTTCAAAAATTGTCTGTAATGGCCTGTGAATTGACAGCTCATTAGGACATTCTTCAGTTTGGCTGAAACCAAAAATCCTGAAACCGTCGAAATTGAAAAATAATGGGGTTTGCCAAATTCTGCTTCTTACACTTTCACCTACCACGCCGTGTTCAAATAGTGTGCTTGATAAGTATCAGAAACTTAAGGTACTCTTAATTTCAGTATAGTTTCACCAAAGTGGTATTCCTTGTGAGAAAGCCATAATCTCATCAGTAAAGCCTTTCGAAAAGATCCAACGGAAAATATGAGCTAGCAACTCATCATGACAAGAAAGTAAAATTCAGGAAAAATCCTAAGGCAGAGCAGCTTCAGGCTTCGGTGTGATACTATCATAGTCTGGGCGCAGTGGCTCACGCCTATAGTCCCTTCACTTTGGGAAGGCAAGTTGGGGCAGGTCACCTGAAGTCGGCCGTTGAAGACCACCCTGGCCCAAATGGTGAAACCTCCTCTACACTTTAAACGAAAGACAAAAATTTGCCTGGCGTGGTGGCGTGCTCATTTAGTCCCAGCTAGGCTGGAGGCTGAGGCAGGAGAATGCCTTGAGCCTAGGATGCGGAGGCTGCAGTGAGCTGAGCTCAGGCCACTGTAATCCAGCCTGGGGGACAGAGGGAGACACTGTCTCAAAAATAAATAAATAAGTACATAAATAAATAAATAAAATGAAATGAAATTGAAATAATATTTTCACATTCCCCTCACCCGGCCCATTTTATTTTCAGAGTATTGGATAAACCACCTGTTTCCCTGTGCGTTAGAGATTTTTTTCCTCAGACATTGAAGTTTTCTAAGTGCAACTCCATAAAAAGTCTCATTTTTAGCGTAAATAGTTTCTTTATGGTTGTGAAACGTGAACTTTGCGATTCTGTGAGGAAGACTGAATTCTGAAGTACCCCCTGCATTTCCCGCCCCTCGCGTCCCAGGGGAGTCCGTGGTGGGGCTGGGGCCAGGGTCCCCAGGTCGCCGGGGCGGCGTGGGAACCCCAAGCCGGGGCAGCCCCACCTCCCCAGCCCGCGCCCCCGGAGGCCTCCGCGCGGCAGGGGCAGGTGCAAGCCATCCGGGCGCCCCCCCAGGCGGGGCTCCTCCAGGAGCCGGGGCGCTCGTCTGCACTCCCCTCCGGCCTGCTGGATGAGCTCCTGGCGAGCCCGGAGTTTCTGCAGGGGGCGCAACCTTTCCTAGAAACGGAGGCCCCGGGGGAGCTGGAGGCCTCGGAAGAGGCCGCCTCGCTGGAACCACCCCTCAGCGAGGAAGAATACCGGGCTCTGCTGGAGGAGCTTTAAAAGGACGCGGGGCTGGGACGGGGTCGGGGCAGGGCGGTGGCCGGTGGCCTCTCTTTCGCGGGGAACACCTGGCTCGGCGTGGAGGGGCGTGTGTTCCCTCCTGGCCGACCCGCCTGGGATTCCTGCCTTCCAGGTCTAGGCCCGGTGAGAGACTCCACAGAGCGGAGAGCTGCCATTCTTTCCTGGGCATCCCGGGGATCCCAGCGCCGGCCCAGGTACCAGCAGGTGGGCCGTGTACTGCGCACGCGCGGGTTCGCGGGCAGCCACCTAGGCTCTGGGAGCAGCCCGGGCAGAGCTCTCTTGCCTTTCCGCCACCCCACCCCGTCCTGACCAACCCCTCGCCACCCACACCCCCCACCCCGGACATTGCGTCCTCCCCTGGGCTGGGTGGAGAACCCCGTCCCGCGAAACACCGGGCCCGCGCAGCGTCCGGGCCCGCCATCCCTCCAGCGGCGGCTCGCCTCCTCTTCGCCTCCGCTCCACCGTCGCCCGCCCGCCCGCCCGCCCTTGCCCCTGCAGCCTCCCAGCTGCCACCGTGGAGCGCCTGGCGGCTGAACGCAGACCCCAGGCCCCGCGCACGCTGGCGATGCCGACCGTTCCAGGCGGGAGGGAAGGCGGGCAGAGATGGAGAGACGAACGGGAGACCCAGAGGGGCCGAAGGATGGGCGGAGGGAAGTTGGGAGGGAGGGAGGCAGGGAGGGAGGGAGGGAGGGAGAGAGAGGGAGGCAGTGAGGAACGGAGGGAGAGACAGAGCGACTCTGGGACAGAGGGCGGGCGGGAGGGAGCCAGGGACAGAGGGAGGAAGGCAGAGAGAATAAACGGTCTCTGGCCTCCGGGAGCAACGGGACCCCCGCGCTCCGGGAAAAGGGTAAGCGCCCGGCGCGGGCTGAGGGCTGGGCCCACGGCCACCGCGTCGGGCCGGCGGGGCACCCATTCGCCCCGATTCCGTGGCCCAAGGAACGGGCGGCTTCCTCAGAGACAAAAGACCGGGACCCGGTTTGCCGTCGGGTTTTCAACCGCGTGGTTCACAGACCGCACTTCCCCAGGCTGAGCCTCGCAACGGAGCGCCAGGCCGACAGCCCCGACCACAGAGGAGCCACACTCAGGACGACTGAAGCGTGATTTGGGATTCCACGCTGCTGTGCCCTCTGCAAGGGGGCCTGTTGCTCACGTCTCTCCGGCCCCTGAAAGGCTGAGCATGTTGACTGTTTGCTTCCGGAGCTCTGCGGGCACCCACAGGCATCCAGGGAAGGGTGGAAGACTGGCATGGTGTCTCTTCGCTCCCCTTGCCAGTTTCCAAACCGGCCACACTGCAGACTCCCCATGTTGCGGGACACAGGAATCCATCGTCAGGCCATCACGCCGGGGATGCATCCTTTCCCTGGGGTCTCGCTCTGGTCTTCTGCGTGGGAATGAACGAGAGCCACACGCCTGTGCGTGTGTGAGACTGTCACGGCCACGGCGACACCCACAGGCATTGCCTCCTTCACGGAGAGAGGGCCTGGAAATCTCAAGACTCCCACGGAGGTTCAGTTCCACACTCCCCTCCAGCCTTCCAGGCTGGATTCTCCCTGCTGAAGGCGCGTGGGAGCCCAGAGAGCGGCCTCCAGTTCCCGCGGGATTCCTGGAGAGGTCCGGAGAGCCAGACCCCGAAACCCGCCCCCCTCACCCCTTCCCCCTCTCCCCCTTCCGCTTCGTCCCTCCCGCCCCCACCGCCACCCCCGCCCCCACCACCAGCGTCACCACCACCACCACCACCACCACCGCCCCCCCTCCCCCCGGCCCCAGGGGGCCTCCACGCCCTGGGACCCTTCCGGAGGGCGGGCTGTCCCAGGGCTCACCGCCATTCATGAAGGGGTGGAGCCTGCCTGCCTGGTGGTCTTTATAAGAGCGGCTGGCTGGCTGTCCGGGCCGGTCTCCTGGCTGCACCTGCGCCCAGTGCACAGGCCGGCTGAGGTGCCCGGGAGCCCGCGGGCCTCTCTCTGCCCGTGTCCGTCCGTGAAATTCCGGCCGGGGCTCCCCGCGATGGCTCTCCCGACACCTTCGGACGGCCCTCTCCCCGCGGAAGCCCGAGGACGAGGACGGCGAAGGAGACTCGTCTGGACCCCGAGCCAAAGCGAGGCCCTGCGAGCCTGCTTTGAGCGGAACCCGTACCCGGGCATCGCCACCAGAGAAGGGCTGGCCCAGGCCATCGGCGTTCCGGAGCCCAGGGTCCAGATTTGGTTTCAGAATGAGAGGTCACGCCAGCTGAGGCAGCACCGGCGGGAATCTCGGCCCTGGCCCGGGAGACGCGGCCCGCAAGAAGGCAGGCGAAAGCGGACCGCCGTCACCGGATCCCAGACCGCCCTGCTCCTCCGCGCCTTTGAGAAGGATCGCTTTCCAGGCATCGCCGCCAGGGAAGAACTGGCCAGAGAGACGGGCCTCCCGGAGTCCAGGATTCAGATCTGGTTTCAGAATCGACGGGCCAGGCACCCGGGACAGGGTGGCAGGGCGCCCGCGCACGCAGGCGGCCTGTGCAACGCGGCCCCCGGTGGGTGTCACCCTGCTCCCTCGTGGGTCACCTTCGCCCACGCCGGGGCGTGGGGAACGGCGCTTCCCGCACCCCGCGTGCCCTGCGCGCCTGGGGCTCTCCCCCAGGGGGCTTTCGTGAGCCAGGGAGCGAGGGCCGTCCCCGTGCTCCAGCCCAGCCAGGCCGCGCCGGCACGAGGGATCTCCCAAGCGGCCCCGGCACGCGCGGATTTTGCCTACGCTGCCCTGGCTCCCGCGGACGGGGCGCTCTCCCACCCTCAGGCTCCTCGGTGGCCTGCGCACCCGAGCAAAGGCCGGGAGGACCGGGACCCGCAGCGCGACGGCCTGCCGGGCCCTTGCGCGGTGGGACAGCCTGGGCCGGCTCAAGCGGGGCCACAGGGCCAAGGTGGGCTTGCGCCACCCGCGTCCCAGGGGAGTCCGTGGTGGGGCTGGGGCCAGGGTCCCCAGGTCGCCGGGGCGGCGTGGGAACCCCAAGCCGGGGCAGCCCCACCTCCCCAGCCCACGCCCCCGGAGGCCTCCGCGCGGCAGGGGCAGGTGCAAGCCATCCGGGTGCCCCCCAAGGCGGGGCTCCTCCAGGAGCCGGGGCGCTCGTCTGCACTCCCCTCCGGCCTGCTGGATGAGCTCCTGGCGAGCCCGGAGTTTCTGCAGGGGGCGCAAACTTTCCTAGAAACGGAGGCCCCGGGGGAGCTGGAGGCCTCGGAAGAGGCCGCCTCGCTGGAACCACCCCTCAGCGAGGAAGAATACCGGGCTCTGCTGGAGGAGCTTTAAAAGGACGCGGGGCTGGGACGGGGTCGGGGCAGGGCGGTGGCCGGTGGCCTCTCTTTCGCGGGGAACACCTGGCTCGGCGTGGAGGGGCGTGTGTTCCCTCCGGGCCGACCCGCCTGGGATTCCTGCCTTCCAGGTCTAGGCCCAGTGAGAGACTCCACAGAGCGGAGAGCTGCCATTCTTTCCTGGGCATCCCGGGGATCCCAGCGCCGGCCCAGGTACCAGCAGGTGGGCCGTGTACTGCGCACGCGCGGGTTCGCGGGCAGCCGCCTAGGCTCTGGGAGCAGCCCGGGCAGAGCTCTCGTGCCTTTCCGCCACCCCACCCCGGCCTGACCAACCCCTCGCCACCCACACCCCGCACCCCCCAACCCCCACCCACGGAAAATGCGTCCTCCCCTGGGCTGGGTGGAGACCCCGGTCCCGCGAAACACCGGGCCCGCGCAGGGTTCGGGCCCGCCATCCCTCCGGCAGCGGCTCGCCTCCTCTGCGCCTCCACTCCACCGTCGCCCGCCCGTGTCCCTGCAGCCTCCCAGCTGCCACCGTGGAGTGCCTGGCGGCTGAACGCAGACCCCAGGCCCCGCGCCGGCGATGCCGACCGTTCCAGGCGGGAGGGAAGGCGGGCAGAGTTGGAGTGACGAACGGGAGACCCAGAGGGGCCGAAGGATGGGCAGAGGGAAGTTGGGAGGGTGGGAGGGAGGGGGGGATGGAGGGAGAGAGAGGGAAGCAGTGAGGAACGGAGGGAGAGACAGCGACGCAGGGACAGAGGGCGGGCGGGAGGGAGCCAGGGACAGAGGGAGGAAGGCAGAGAGAAAAAACGGTCTCCGGCCTCCGGGAGCAACGGGACCCCCGCGCTCCGGGAAAAGGGTAAGTGCCCGGCGCGGGCTGAGGGCTGGGCCCACGGCCGCCGCGTCGGGAGGGCGGGGCACCTATTCGCCCCGATTCCGTGGAACAAGGAACGGGCAGCTACCTCAGAGACAAAAGCCCGGGACCCGGGTTGCCGTCGGGTTTTCACCCGCGTGGTTCACAGACCGCACATCCCCAGGCTGAGCCTCGCAAAGGAGCGCCAGGCCGACAGCCCCGACCACAGAGGAGCCACACTCAGGACGACTGAAGCGTGATTTGGGATTCCACGCTGCTGTGCCCTCTGCAAGGGGGCCTGTTGCTCACGTCTCTCCGGCCCCCGAAAGGCTGAGCATGTTGACTGTTTGCTTCCGGAGCTCTGCGGGCACCCACAGGCATCCAGGGAAGGGTGGAAGACCGGCATGGTGTCTCTTCGCTCTCCTTGCCAGTTTCCAAACCGGCCACACTGCAGGCTCCCCATGTTGCGGGACACAGGAATCCATCGTCAGGCCATCACGCCGGGGATGCATCTTTTCCCTGGGGTCTCGCTCTGGTCTTCTGCGAGAAGACCTCCCAAGGTGCTGGGATTACAGGTCAGAGCCACCGCGCCCGGCCTGTACTTGTGTCTTTTCCAAAATTGACTATTTGGGGATAAGCTTAACATCCTCACTGCCTGCCTTTGCCCCCCACAAGTAATTAGCATACGCCTAAATAAAGTTTAAGCAAGCTAGCTCCACTATTCCCAAGCATGCATAATCTAGGGTCTAGTCTTTAGAAGTATAAAGGACAAATCGTAGGAGTACAACTACAGAAAATGTTGTACCCAAACTGGAAAGGCTTAAGTGATCAATTGACGGATTTGTGTTTCCTATGGAAGAGGGTAGAAGGCAGAGTGCTAATATAGATATATAGGGGAGAAGAGGACAGGGCTTTTATGAAATGAATGCAGTCAAATCTTGGGAAAAGTTTCTTAAGTAGCATGAATGTTAGAGAGAGGATTCATGCAATTTCAATCTTAGCCGTGTCTAAAAATATCAAGACATAGCCAGCAGTTTTTGAAAAATAAATTATTCTCAACAAAACTATTAATGAGACTGATGAGGTGTTTCCTTTATTTTTTGTCTTCCAGTTACTTGGGTTTCACAGTCACATATTCAAGGGAGCGTACGGCTGTTTGGTAAAATGAGAGAATTCCACATCATGTTTTTGTTTGTTTGTTTTTAAAGATGAAAGAGCTGAACAACCTTGTTTGGTGTTAGCAATACCACCAGATTGTTCAAATTTCTTTAGAATCGTACTCCTTAAATTACACTGTGATGTAGTTTCAAAAATTGTCTGTAATGGCCTGTGAATTGACAGCTCATTAGGACATTCTTCAGTTTGGCTGAAACCAAAAATCCTGAAACCGTCGAAATTGAAAAATAATGGGGTTTGCCAAATTCTGCTTCTTACACTTTCACCTACCACGCCGTGTTCAAATAGTGTGCTTGATAAGTATCAGAAACTTAAGGTACTCTTAATTTCAGTATAGTTTCACCAAAGTGGTATTCCTTGTGAGAAAGCCATAATCTCATCAGTAAAGCCTTTCGAAAAGATCCAACGGAAAATATGAGCTAGCAACTCATCATGACAAGAAAGTAAAATTCAGGAAAAATCCTAAGGCAGAGCAGCTTCAGGCTTCGGTGTGATACTATCATAGTCTGGGCGCAGTGGCTCACGCCTATAGTCCCTTCACTTTGGGAAGGCAAGTTGGGGCAGGTCACCTGAAGTCGGCCGTTGAAGACCACCCTGGCCCAAATGGTGAAACCTCCTCTACACTTTAAACGAAAGACAAAAATTTGCCTGGCGTGGTGGCGTGCTCATTTAGTCCCAGCTAGGCTGGAGGCTGAGGCAGGAGAATGCCTTGAGCCTAGGATGCGGAGGCTGCAGTGAGCTGAGCTCAGGCCACTGTAATCCAGCCTGGGGGACAGAGGGAGACACTGTCTCAAAAATAAATAAATAAGTACATAAATAAATAAATAAAATGAAATGAAATTGAAATAATATTTTCACATTCCCCTCACCCGGCCCATTTTATTTTCAGAGTATTGGATAAACCACCTGTTTCCCTGTGCGTTAGAGATTTTTTTCCTCAGACATTGAAGTTTTCTAAGTGCAACTCCATAAAAAGTCTCATTTTTAGCGTAAATAGTTTCTTTATGGTTGTGAAACGTGAACTTTGCGATTCTGTGAGGAAGACTGAATTCTGAAGTACCCCCTGCATTTCCCGCCCCTCGCGTCCCAGGGGAGTCCGTGGTGGGGCTGGGGCCAGGGTCCCCAGGTCGCCGGGGCGGCGTGGGAACCCCAAGCCGGGGCAGCCCCACCTCCCCAGCCCGCGCCCCCGGAGGCCTCCGCGCGGCAGGGGCAGGTGCAAGCCATCCGGGCGCCCCCCCAGGCGGGGCTCCTCCAGGAGCCGGGGCGCTCGTCTGCACTCCCCTCCGGCCTGCTGGATGAGCTCCTGGCGAGCCCGGAGTTTCTGCAGGGGGCGCAACCTTTCCTAGAAACGGAGGCCCCGGGGGAGCTGGAGGCCTCGGAAGAGGCCGCCTCGCTGGAACCACCCCTCAGCGAGGAAGAATACCGGGCTCTGCTGGAGGAGCTTTAAAAGGACGCGGGGCTGGGACGGGGTCGGGGCAGGGCGGTGGCCGGTGGCCTCTCTTTCGCGGGGAACACCTGGCTCGGCGTGGAGGGGCGTGTGTTCCCTCCGGGCCGACCCGCCTGGGATTCCTGCCTTCCAGGTCTAGGCCCGGTGAGAGACTCCACAGAGCGGAGAGCTGCCATTCTTTCCTGGGCATCCCGGGGATCCCAGCGCCGGCCGAGGTACCAGCAGGTGGGCCGTGTACTGCGCACGCGCGGGTTCGCGGGCAGCCGCCTAGGCTCTGGGAGCAGCCCGGGCAGAGCTCTCGTGCCTTTCCGCCACCCCACCCCGGCCTGACCAACCCCTCGCCACCCACACCCCGCACCCCCCAACCCCCATCCACGGAAAATGCGTCCTCCCCTGGGCTGGGTGGAGACCCGGGTCCCGCGAAACACCGGGCCCGCGCAGGGTTCGGGCCCGCCATCCCTCCGGCAGCGGCTCGCCTCCTCTGCGCCTCCGCTCCACCGTCGCCCGCCCGTGTCCCTGCAGCCTCCCAGCTGCCACCGTGGAGTGCCTGGCGGCTGAACGCAGACCCCAGGCCCCGCGCCGGCGATGCCGACCGTTCCAGGCGGGAGGGAAGGCGGGCAGAGTTGGAGTGACGAACGGGAGACCCAGAGGGGCCGAAGGATGGGCAGAGGGAAGTTGGGAGGGTGGGAGGGAGGGGGGGATGGAGGGAGAGAGAGGGAAGCAGTGAGGAACGGAGGGAGAGACAGCGACGCAGGGACAGAGGGCGGGCGGGAGGGAGCCAGGGACAGAGGGAGGAAGGCAGAGAGAAAAAACGGTCTCCGGCCTCCGGGAGCAACGGGACCCCCGCGCTCCGGGAAAAGGGTAAGTGCCCGGCGCGGGCTGAGGGCTGGGCCCACGGCCGCCGCGTCGGGAGGGCGGGGCACCTATTCGCCCCGATTCCGTGGAACAAGGAACGGGCAGCTACCTCAGAGACAAAAGACCGGGACCCGGGTTGCCGTCGGGTTTTCACCCGCGTGGTTCACAGACCGCACATCCCCAGGCTGAGCCTCGCAAAGGAGCGCCAGGCCGACAGCCCCGACCACAGAGGAGCCACACTCAGGACGACTGAAGCGTGATTTGGGATTCCACGCTGCTGTGCCCTCTGCAAGGGGGCCTGTTGCTCACGTCTCTCCGGCCCCCGAAAGGCTGAGCATGTTGACTGTTTGCTTCCGGAGCTCTGCGGGCACCCACAGGCATCCAGGGAAGGGTGGAAGACCGGCATGGTGTCTCTTCGCTCTCCTTGCCAGTTTCCAAACCGGCCACACTGCAGGCTCCCCATGTTGCGGGACACAGGAATCCATCGTCAGGCCATCACGCCGGGGATGCATCTTTTCCCTGGGGTCTCGCTCTGGTCTTCTGCGAGAAGACCTCCCAAGGTGCTGGGATTACAGGTCAGAGCCACCGCGCCCGGCCTGTACTTGTGTCTTTTCCAAAATTGACTATTTGGGGATAAGCTTAACATCCTCACTGCCTGCCTTTGCCCCCCACAAGTAATTAGCATACGCCTAAATAAAGTTTAAGCAAGCTAGCTCCACTATTCCCAAGCATGCATAATCTAGGGTCTAGTCTTTAGAAGTATAAAGGACAAATCGTAGGAGTACAACTACAGAAAATGTTGTACCCAAACTGGAAAGGCTTAAGTGATCAATTGACGGATTTGTGTTTCCTATGGAAGAGGGTAGAAGGCAGAGTGCTAATATAGATATATAGGGGAGAAGAGGACAGGGCTTTTATGAAATGAATGCAGTCAAATCTTGGGAAAAGTTTCTTAAGTAGCATGAATGTTAGAGAGAGGATTCATGCAATTTCAATCTTAGCCGTGTCTAAAAATATCAAGACATAGCCAGCAGTTTTTGAAAAATAAATTATTCTCAACAAAACTATTAATGAGACTGATGAGGTGTTTCCTTTATTTTTTGTCTTCCAGTTACTTGGGTTTCACAGTCACATATTCAAGGGAGCGTACGGCTGTTTGGTAAAATGAGAGAATTCCACATCATGTTTTTGTTTGTTTGTTTTTAAAGATGAAAGAGCTGAACAACCTTGTTTGGTGTTAGCAATACCACCAGATTGTTCAAATTTCTTTAGAATCGTACTCCTTAAATTACACTGTGATGTAGTTTCAAAAATGGTCTGTAATGGCCTGTGAATTGACAGCTCATTAGGACATTCTTCAGTTTGGCTGAAACCAAAAATCCTGAAACCGTCGAAATTGAAAAATAATGGGGTTTGCCAAATTCTGCTTCTTACACTTTCACCTACCACGCCGTGTTCAAATAGTGTGCTTGATAAGTATCAGAAACTTAAGGTACTCTTAATTTCAGTATAGTTTCACCAAAGTGGTATTCCTTGTGAGAAAGCCATAATCTCATCAGTAAAGCCTTTCGAAAAGATCCAACGGAAAATATGAGCTAGCAACTCATCATGACAAGAAAGTAAAATTCAGGAAAAATCCTAAGGCAGAGCAGCTTCAGGCTTCGGTGTGATACTATCATAGTCTGGGCGCAGTGGCTCACGCCTATAGTCCCTTCACTTTGGGAAGGCAAGTTGGGGCAGGTCACCTGAAGTCGGCCGTTGAAGACCACCCTGGCCCAAATGGTGAAACCTCCTCTACACTTTAAACGAAAGACAAAAATTTGCCTGGCGTGGTGGCGTGCTCATTTAGTCCCAGCTAGGCTGGAGGCTGAGGCAGGAGAATGCCTTGAGCCTAGGATGCGGAGGCTGCAGTGAGCTGAGCTCAGGCCACTGTAATCCAGCCTGGGGGACAGAGGGAGACACTGTCTCAAAAATAAATAAATAAGTACATAAATAAATAAATAAAATGAAATGAAATTGAAATAATATTTTCACATTCCCCTCACCCGGCCCATTTTATTTTCAGAGTATTGGATAAACCACCTGTTTCCCTGTGCGTTAGAGATTTTTTTCCTCAGACATTGAAGTTTTCTAAGTGCAACTCCATAAAAAGTCTCATTTTTAGCGTAAATAGTTTCTTTATGGTTGTGAAACGTGAACTTTGCGATTCTGTGAGGAAGACTGAATTCTGAAGTACCCCCTGCATTTCCCGCCCCTCGCGTCCCAGGGGAGTCCGTGGTGGGGCTGGGGCCAGGGTCCCCAGGTCGCCGGGGCGGCGTGGGAACCCCAAGCCGGGGCAGCCCCACCTCCCCAGCCCGCGCCCCCGGAGGCCTCCGCGCGGCAGGGGCAGGTGCAAGCCATCCGGGCGCCCCCCCAGGCGGGGCTCCTCCAGGAGCCGGGGCGCTCGTCTGCACTCCCCTCCGGCCTGCTGGATGAGCTCCTGGCGAGCCCGGAGTTTCTGCAGGGGGCGCAACCTTTCCTAGAAACGGAGGCCCCGGGGGAGCTGGAGGCCTCGGAAGAGGCCGCCTCGCTGGAACCACCCCTCAGCGAGGAAGAATACCGGGCTCTGCTGGAGGAGCTTTAAAAGGACGCGGGGCTGGGACGGGGTCGGGGCAGGGCGGTGGCCGGTGGCCTCTCTTTCGCGGGGAACACCTGGCTCGGCGTGGAGGGGCGTGTGTTCCCTCCTGGCCGACCCGCCTGGGATTCCTGCCTTCCAGGTCTAGGCCCGGTGAGAGACTCCACAGAGCGGAGAGCTGCCATTCTTTCCTGGGCATCCCGGGGATCCCAGCGCCGGCCCAGGTACCAGCAGGTGGGCCGTGTACTGCGCACGCGCGGGTTCGCGGGCAGCCGCCTAGGCTCTGGGAGCAGCCCGGGCAGAGCTCTCTTGCCTTTCCGCCACCCCACCCCGTCCTGACCAACCCCTCGCCACCCACACCCCCCACCCCGGACATTGCGTCCTCCCCTGGGCTGGGTGGAGAACCCCGTCCCGCGAAACACCGGGCCCGCGCAGCGTCCGGGCCCGCCATCCCTCCAGCGGCGGCTCGCCTCCTCTTCGCCTCCGCTCCACCGTCGCCCGCCCGCCCGCCCGCCCTTGCCCCTGCAGCCTCCCAGCTGCCACCGTGGAGCGCCTGGCGGCTGAACGCAGACCCCAGGCCCCGCGCACGCTGGCGATGCCGACCGTTCCAGGCGGGAGGGAAGGTGGGCAGAGATGGAGAGACGAACGGGAGACCCAGAGGGGCCGAAGGATGGGCGGAGGGAAGTTGGGAGGGAGGGAGGCAGGGAGGGAGGGAGGGAGGGAGAGAGAGGGAGGCAGTGAGGAACGGAGGGAGAGACAGAGCGACTCTGGGACAGAGGGCGGGCGGGAGGGAGCCAGGGACAGAGGGAGGAAGGCAGAGAGAATAAACGGTCTCTGGCCTCCGGGAGCAACGGGACCCCCGCGCTCCGGGAAAAGGGTAAGCGCCCGGCGCGGGCTGAGGGCTGGGCCCACGGCCACCGCGTCGGGCCGGCGGGGCACCCATTCGCCCCGATTCCGTGGCCCAAGGAACGGGCGGCTTCCTCAGAGACAAAAGACCGGGACCCGGTTTGCCGTCGGGTTTTCAACCGCGTGGTTCACAGACCGCACTTCCCCAGGCTGAGCCTCGCAACGGAGCGCCAGGCCGACAGCCCCGACCACAGAGGAGCCACACTCAGGACGACTGAAGCGTGATTTGGGATTCCACGCTGCTGTGCCCTCTGCAAGGGGGCCTGTTGCTCACGTCTCTCCGGCCCCTGAAAGGCTGAGCATGTTGACTGTTTGCTTCCGGAGCTCTGCGGGCACCCACAGGCATCCAGGGAAGGGTGGAAGACTGGCATGGTGTCTCTTCGCTCCCCTTGCCAGTTTCCAAACCGGCCACACTGCAGACTCCCCATGTTGCGGGACACAGGAATCCATCGTCAGGCCATCACGCCGGGGATGCATCCTTTCCCTGGGGTCTCGCTCTGGTCTTCTGCGTGGGAATGAACGAGAGCCACACGCCTGTGCGTGTGTGAGACTGTCACGGCCACGGCGACACCCACAGGCATTGCCTCCTTCACGGAGAGAGGGCCTGGAAATCTCAAGACTCCCACGGAGGTTCAGTTCCACACTCCCCTCCAGCCTTCCAGGCTGGATTCTCCCTGCTGAAGGCGCGTGGGAGCCCAGAGAGCGGCCTCCAGTTCCCGCGGGATTCCTGGAGAGGTCCGGAGAGCCAGACCCCGAAACCCGCCCCCCTCACCCCTTCCCCCTCTCCCCCTTCCGCTTCGTCCCTCCCGCCCCCACCGCCACCCCCGCCCCCACCACCAGCGTCACCACCACCACCACCACCACCACCGCCCCCCCTCCCCCCGGCCCCAGGGGGCCTCCACGCCCTGGGACCCTTCCGGAGGGCGGGCTGTCCCAGGGCTCACCGCCATTCATGAAGGGGTGGAGCCTGCCTGCCTGGTGGTCTTTATAAGAGCGGCTGGCTGGCTGTCCGGGCCGGTCTCCTGGCTGCACCTGCGCCCAGTGCACAGGCCGGCTGAGGTGCCCGGGAGCCCGCGGGCCTCTCTCTGCCCGTGTCCGTCCGTGAAATTCCGGCCGGGGCTCCCCGCGATGGCTCTCCCGACACCTTCGGACGGCCCTCTCCCCGCGGAAGCCCGAGGACGAGGACGGCGAAGGAGACTCGTCTGGACCCCGAGCCAAAGCGAGGCCCTGCGAGCCTGCTTTGAGCGGAACCCGTACCCGGGCATCGCCACCAGAGAAGGGCTGGCCCAGGCCATCGGCGTTCCGGAGCCCAGGGTCCAGATTTGGTTTCAGAATGAGAGGTCACGCCAGCTGAGGCAGCACCGGCGGGAATCTCGGCCCTGGCCCGGGAGACGCGGCCCGCAAGAAGGCAGGCGAAAGCGGACCGCCGTCACCGGATCCCAGACCGCCCTGCTCCTCCGCGCCTTTGAGAAGGATCGCTTTCCAGGCATCGCCGCCAGGGAAGAACTGGCCAGAGAGACGGGCCTCCCGGAGTCCAGGATTCAGATCTGGTTTCAGAATCGACGGGCCAGGCACCCGGGACAGGGTGGCAGGGCGCCCGCGCACGCAGGCGGCCTGTGCAACGCGGCCCCCGGTGGGTGTCACCCTGCTCCCTCGTGGGTCACCTTCGCCCACGCCGGGGCGTGGGGAACGGCGCTTCCCGCACCCCGAGTGCCCTGCGCGCCTGGGGCTCTCCCCCAGGGGGCTTTCGTGAGCCAGGGAGCGAGGGCCGTCCCCGTGCTCCAGCCCAGCCAGGCCGCGCCGGCACGAGGGATCTCCCAAGCGGCCCCGGCACGCGCGGATTTTGCCTACGCTGCCCTGGCTCCCGCGGACGGGGCGCTCTCCCACCCTCAGGCTCCTCGGTGGCCTGCGCACCCGAGCAAAGGCCGGGAGGACCGGGACCCGCAGCACGACGGCCTGCCGGGCCCTTGCGCGGTGGGACAGCCTGGGCCGGCTCAAGCGGGGCCACAGGGCCAAGGTGGGCTTGCGCCACCCGCGTCCCAGGGGAGTCCGTGGTGGGGCTGGGGCCAGGGTCCCCAGGTCGCCGGGGCGGCGTGGGAACCCCAAGCCGGGGCAGCCCCACCTCCCCAGCCCGCGCCCCCGGAGGCCTCCGCGCGGCAGGGGCAGGTGCAAGCCATCCGGGTGCCCCCCAAGGCGGGGCTCCTCCAGGAGCCGGGGCGCTCGTCTGCACTCCCCTCCGGCCTGCTGGATGAGCTCCTGGCGAGCCCGGAGTTTCTGCAGGGGGCGCAACCTTTCCTAGAAACGGAGGCCCCGGGGGAGCTGGAGGCCTCGGAAGAGGCCGCCTCGCTGGAACCACCCCTCAGCGAGGAAGAATACCGGGCTCTGCTGGAGGAGCTTTAAAAGGACGCGGGGCTGGGACGGGGTCGGGGCAGGGCGGTGGCCGGTGGCCTCTCTTTCGCGGGGAACACCTGGCTCGGCGTGGAGGGGCGTGTGTTCCCTCCGGGCCGACCCGCCTGGGATTCCTGCCTTCCAGGTCTAGGCCCGGTGAGAGACTCCACAGAGCGGAGAGCTGCCATTCTTTCCTGGGCATCCCGGGGATCCCAGCGCCGGCCCAGGTACCAGCAGGTGGGCCGTGTACTGCGCACGCGCGGGTTCGCGGGCAGCCGCCTAGGCTCTGGGAGCAGCCTGGGCAGAGCTCTCGTGCCTTTCCGCCACCCCACCCCGGCCTGACCAACCCCTCGCCACCCACACCCCGCACCCCCCAACCCCCACCCACGGAAAATGCGTCCTCCCCTGGGCTGGGTGGAGACCCCGGTCCCGCGAAACACCGGGCCCGCGCAGGGTTCGGGCCCGCCATCCCTCCGGCAGCGGCTCGCCTCCTCTGAGCCTCCGCTCCACCGTCGCCCGCCCGTGTCCCTGCAGCCTCCCAGCTGCCACCGTGGAGTGCCTGGCGGCTGAACGCAGACCCCAGGCCCCGCGCCGGCGATGCCGACCGTTCCAGGCGGGAGGGAAGGCGGGCAGAGTTGGAGTGACGAACGGGAGACCCAGAGGGGCCGAAGGATGGGCAGAGGGAAGTTGGGAGGGTGGGAGGGAGGGGGGGATGGAGGGAGAGAGAGGGAAGCAGTGAGGAACGGAGGGAGAGACAGCGACGCAGGGACAGAGGGCGGGCGGGAGGGAGCCAGGGACAGAGGGAGGAAGGCAGAGAGAAAAAACGGTCTCCGGCCTCCGGGAGCAACGGGACCCCCGCGCTCCGGGAAAAGGGTAAGTGCCCGGCGCGGGCTGAGGGCTGGGCCCACGGCCGCCGCGTCGGGAGGGCGGGGCACCTATTCGCCCCGATTCCGTGGAACAAGGAACGGGCAGCTACCTCAGAGACAAAAGACCGGGACCCGGGTTGCCGTCGGGTTTTCACCCGCGTGGTTCACAGACCGCACATCCCCAGGCTGAGCCTCGCAAAGGAGCGCCAGGCCGACAGCCCCGACCACAGAGGAGCCACACTCAGGACGACTGAAGCGTGATTTGGGATTCCACGCTGCTGTGCCCTCTGCAAGGGGGCCTGTTGCTCACGTCTCTCCGGCCCCCGAAAGGCTGAGCATGTTGACTGTTTGCTTCCGGAGCTCTGCGGGCACCCACAGGCATCCAGGGAAGGGTGGAAGACCGGCATGGTGTCTCTTCGCTCTCCTTGCCAGTTTCCAAACCGGCCACACTGCAGGCTCCCCATGTTGCGGGACACAGGAATCCATCGTCAGGCCATCACGCCGGGGATGCATCTTTTCCCTGGGGTCTCGCTCTGGTCTTCTGCGAGAAGACCTCCCAAGGTGCTGGGATTACAGGTCAGAGCCACCGCGCCCGGCCTGTACTTGTGTCTTTTCCAAAATTGACTATTTGGGGATAAGCTTAACATCCTCACTGCCTGCCTTTGCCCCCCACAAGTAATTAGCATACGCCTAAATAAAGTTTAAGCAAGCTAGCTCCACTATTCCCAAGCATGCATAATCTAGGGTCTAGTCTTTAGAAGTATAAAGGACAAATCGTAGGAGTACAACTACAGAAAATGTTGTACCCAAACTGGAAAGGCTTAAGTGATCAATTGACGGATTTGTGTTTCCTATGGAAGAGGGTAGAAGGCAGAGTGCTAATATAGATATATAGGGGAGAAGAGGACAGGGCTTTTATGAAATGAATGCAGTCAAATCTTGGGAAAAGTTTCTTAAGTAGCATGAATGTTAGAGAGAGGATTCATGCAATTTCAATCTTAGCCGTGTCTAAAAATATCAAGACATAGCCAGCAGTTTTTGAAAAATAAATTATTCTCAACAAAACTATTAATGAGACTGATGAGGTGTTTCCTTTATTTTTTGTCTTCCAGTTACTTGGGTTTCACAGTCACATATTCAAGGGAGCGTACGGCTGTTTGGTAAAATGAGAGAATTCCACATCATGTTTTTGTTTGTTTGTTTTTAAAGATGAAAGAGCTGAACAACCTTGTTTGGTGTTAGCAATACCACCAGATTGTTCAAATTTCTTTAGAATCGTACTCCTTAAATTACACTGTGATGTAGTTTCAAAAATGGTCTGTAATGGCCTGTGAATTGACAGCTCATTAGGACATTCTTCAGTTTGGCTGAAACCAAAAATCCTGAAACCGTCGAAATTGAAAAATAATGGGGTTTGCCAAATTCTGCTTCTTACACTTTCACCTACCACGCCGTGTTCAAATAGTGTGCTTGATAAGTATCGGAAACTTAAGGTACTCTTAATTTCAGTATAGTTTCACCAAAGTGGTATTCCTTGTGAGAAAGCCATAATCTCATCAGTAAAGCCTTTCGAAAAGATCCAACGGAAAATATGAGCTAGCAACTCATCATGACAAGAAAGTAAAATTCAGGAAAAATCCTAAGGCAGAGCAGCTTCAGGCTTCGGTGTGATACTATCATAGTCTGGGCGCAGTGGCTCACGCCTATAGTCCCTTCACTTTGGGAAGGCAAGTTGGGGCAGGTCACCTGAAGTCGGCCGTTGAAGACCACCCTGGCCCAAATGGTGAAACCTCCTCTACACTTTAAACGAAAGACAAAAATTTGCCTGGCGTGGTGGCGTGCTCATTTAGTCCCAGCTAGGCTGGAGGCTGAGGCAGGAGAATGCCTTGAGCCTAGGATGCGGAGGCTGCAGTGAGCTGAGCTCAGGCCACTGTAATCCAGCCTGGGGGACAGAGGGAGACACTGTCTCAAAAATAAATAAATAAGTACATAAATAAATAAATAAAATGAAATGAAATTGAAATAATATTTTCACATTCCCCTCACCCGGCCCATTTTATTTTCAGAGTATTGGATAAACCACCTGTTTCCCTGTGCGTTAGAGATTTTTTTCCTCAGACATTGAAGTTTTCTAAGTGCAACTCCATAAAAAGTCTCATTTTTAGCGTAAATAGTTTCTTTATGGTTGTGAAACGTGAACTTTGCGATTCTGTGAGGAAGACTGAATTCTGAAGTACCCCCTGCATTTCCCGCCCCTCGCGTCCCAGGGGAGTCCGTGGTGGGGCTGGGGCCAGGGTCCCCAGGTCGCCGGGGCGGCGTGGGAACCCCAAGCCGGGGCAGCCCCACCTCCCCAGCCCGCGCCCCCGGAGGCCTCCGCGCGGCAGGGGCAGGTGCAAGCCATCCGGGCGCCCCCCCAGGCGGGGCTCCTCCAGGAGCCGGGGCGCTCGTCTGCACTCCCCTCCGGCCTGCTGGATGAGCTCCTGGCGAGCCCGGAGTTTCTGCAGGGGGCGCAACCTTTCCTAGAAACGGAGGCCCCGGGGGAGCTGGAGGCCTCGGAAGAGGCCGCCTCGCTGGAACCACCCCTCAGCGAGGAAGAATACCGGGCTCTGCTGGAGGAGCTTTAAAAGGACGCGGGGCTGGGACGGGGTCGGGGCAGGGCGGTGGCCGGTGGCCTCTCTTTCGCGGGGAACACCTGGCTCGGCGTGGAGGGGCGTGTGTTCCCTCCGGGCCGACCCGCCTGGGATTCCTGCCTTCCAGGTCTAGGCCCGGTGAGAGACTCCACAGAGCGGAGAGCTGTCATTCTTTCCTGGGCATCCCGGGGATCCCAGCGCCGGCCGAGGTACCAGCAGGTGGGCCGTGTACTGCGCACGCGCGGGTTCGCGGGCAGCCGCCTAGGCTCTGGGAGCAGCCCGGGCAGAGCTCTCGTGCCTTTCCGCCACCCCACCCCGGCCTGACCAACCCCTCGCCACCCACACCCCGCACCCCCCAACCCCCATCCACGGAAAATGCGTCCTCCCCTGGGCTGGGTGGAGACCCGGGTCCCGCGAAACACCGGGCCCGCGCAGGGTTCGGGCCCGCCATCCCTCCGGCAGCGGCTCGCCTCCTCTGCGCCTCCGCTCCACCGTCGCCCGCCCGTGTCCCTGCAGCCTCCCAGCTGCCACCGTGGAGTGCCTGGCGGCTGAACGCAGACCCCAGGCCCCGCGCCGGCGATGCCGACCGTTCCAGGCGGGAGGGAAGGCGGGCAGAGTTGGAGTGACGAACGGGAGACCCAGAGGGGCCGAAGGATGGGCAGAGGGAAGTTGGGAGGGTGGGAGGGAGGGGGGGATGGAGGGAGAGAGAGGGAAGCAGTGAGGAACGGAGGGAGAGACAGCGACGCAGGGACAGAGGGCGGGCGGGAGGGAGCCAGGGACAGAGGGAGGAAGGCAGAGAGAAAAAACGGTCTCCGGCCTCCGGGAGCAACGGGACCCCCGCGCTCCGGGAAAAGGGTAAGTGCCCGGCGCGGGCTGAGGGCTGGGCCCACGGCCGCCGCGTCGGGAGGGCGGGGCACCTATTCGCCCCGATTCCGTGGAACAAGGAACGGGCAGCTACCTCAGAGACAAAAGACCGGGACCCGGGTTGCCGTCGGGTTTTCACCCGCGTGGTTCACAGACCGCACATCCCCAGGCTGAGCCTCGCAAAGGAGCGCCAGGCCGACAGCCCCGACCACAGAGGAGCCACACTCAGGACGACTGAAGCGTGATTTGGGATTCCACGCTGCTGTGCCCTCTGCAAGGGGGCCTGTTGCTCACGTCTCTCCGGCCCCCGAAAGGCTGAGCATGTTGACTGTTTGCTTCCGGAGCTCTGCGGGCACCCACAGGCATCCAGGGAAGGGTGGAAGACCGGCATGGTGTCTCTTCGCTCTCCTTGCCAGTTTCCAAACCGGCCACACTGCAGGCTCCCCATGTTGCGGGACACAGGAATCCATCGTCAGGCCATCACGCCGGGGATGCATCTTTTCCCTGGGGTCTCGCTCTGGTCTTCTGCGAGAAGACCTCCCAAGGTGCTGGGATTACAGGTCAGAGCCACCGCGCCCGGCCTGTACTTGTGTCTTTTCCAAAATTGACTATTTGGGGATAAGCTTAACATCCTCACTGCCTGCCTTTGCCCCCCACAAGTAATTAGCATACGCCTAAATAAAGTTTAAGCAAGCTAGCTCCACTATTCCCAAGCATGCATAATCTAGGGTCTAGTCTTTAGAAGTATAAAGGACAAATCGTAGGAGTACAACTACAGAAAATGTTGTACCCAAACTGGAAAGGCTTAAGTGATCAATTGACGGATTTGTGTTTCCTATGGAAGAGGGTAGAAGGCAGAGTGCTAATATAGATATATAGGGGAGAAGAGGACAGGGCTTTTATGAAATGAATGCAGTCAAATCTTGGGAAAAGTTTCTTAAGTAGCATGAATGTTAGAGAGAGGATTCATGCAATTTCAATCTTAGCCGTGTCTAAAAATATCAAGACATAGCCAGCAGTTTTTGAAAAATAAATTATTCTCAACAAAACTATTAATGAGACTGATGAGGTGTTTCCTTTATTTTTTGTCTTCCAGTTACTTGGGTTTCACAGTCACATATTCAAGGGAGCGTACGGCTGTTTGGTAAAATGAGAGAATTCCACATCATGTTTTTGTTTGTTTGTTTTTAAAGATGAAAGAGCTGAACAACCTTGTTTGGTGTTAGCAATACCACCAGATTGTTCAAATTTCTTTAGAATCGTACTCCTTAAATTACACTGTGATGTAGTTTCAAAAATGGTCTGTAATGGCCTGTGAATTGACAGCTCATTAGGACATTCTTCAGTTTGGCTGAAACCAAAAATCCTGAAACCGTCGAAATTGAAAAATAATGGGGTTTGCCAAATTCTGCTTCTTACACTTTCACCTACCACGCCGTGTTCAAATAGTGTGCTTGATAAGTATCAGAAACTTAAGGTACTCTTAATTTCAGTATAGTTTCACCAAAGTGGTATTCCTTGTGAGAAAGCCATAATCTCATCAGTAAAGCCTTTCGAAAAGATCCAACGGAAAATATGAGCTAGCAACTCATCATGACAAGAAAGTAAAATTCAGGAAAAATCCTAAGGCAGAGCAGCTTCAGGCTTCGGTGTGATACTATCATAGTCTGGGCGCAGTGGCTCACGCCTATAGTCCCTTCACTTTGGGAAGGCAAGTTGGGGCAGGTCACCTGAAGTCGGCCGTTGAAGACCACCCTGGCCCAAATGGTGAAACCTCCTCTACACTTTAAACGAAAGACAAAAATTTGCCTGGCGTGGTGGCGTGCTCATTTAGTCCCAGCTAGGCTGGAGGCTGAGGCAGGAGAATGCCTTGAGCCTAGGATGCGGAGGCTGCAGTGAGCTGAGCTCAGGCCACTGTAATCCAGCCTGGGGGACAGAGGGAGACACTGTCTCAAAAATAAATAAATAAGTACATAAATAAATAAATAAAATGAAATGAAATTGAAATAATATTTTCACATTCCCCTCACCCGGCCCATTTTATTTTCAGAGTATTGGATAAACCACCTGTTTCCCTGTGCGTTAGAGATTTTTTTCCTCAGACATTGAAGTTTTCTAAGTGCAACTCCATAAAAAGTCTCATTTTTAGCGTAAATAGTTTCTTTATGGTTGTGAAACGTGAACTTTGCGATTCTGTGAGGAAGACTGAATTCTGAAGTACCCCCTGCATTTCCCGCCCCTCGCGTCCCAGGGGAGTCCGTGGTGGGGCTGGGGCCAGGGTCCCCAGGTCGCCGGGGCGGCGTGGGAACCCCAAGCCGGGGCAGCCCCACCTCCCCAGCCCGCGCCCCCGGAGGCCTCCGCGCGGCAGGGGCAGGTGCAAGCCATCCGGGCGCCCCCCCAGGCGGGGCTCCTCCAGGAGCCGGGGCCCTCGTCTGCACTCCCCTCCGGCCTGCTGGATGAGCTCCTGGCGAGCCCGGAGTTTCTGCAGGGGGCGCAACCTTTCCTAGAAACGGAGGCCCCGGGGGAGCTGGAGGCCTCGGAAGAGGCCGCCTCGCTGGAACCACCCCTCAGCGAGGAAGAATACCGGGCTCTGCTGGAGGAGCTTTAAAAGGACGCGGGGCTGGGACGGGGTCGGGGCAGGGCGGTGGCCGGTGGCCTCTCTTTCGCGGGGAACACCTGGCTCGGCGTGGAGGGGCGTGTGTTCCCTCCTGGCCGACCCGCCTGGGATTCCTGCCTTCCAGGTCTAGGCCCGGTGAGAGACTCCACAGAGCGGAGAGCTGCCATTCTTTCCTGGGCATCCCGGGGATCCCAGCGCCGGCCCAGGTACCAGCAGGTGGGCCGTGTACTGCGCACGCGCGGGTTCGCGGGCAGCCGCCTAGGCTCTGGGAGCAGCCCGGGCAGAGCTCTCTTGCCTTTCCGCCACCCCACCCCGTCCTGACCAACCCCTCGCCACCCACACCCCCCACCCCGGACATTGCGTCCTCCCCTGGGCTGGGTGGAGAACCCCGTCCCGCGAAACACCGGGCCCGCGCAGCGTCCGGGCCCGCCATCCCTCCAGCGGCGGCTCGCCTCCTCTTCGCCTCCGCTCCACCGTCGCCCGCCCGCCCGCCCGCCCTTGCCCCTGCAGCCTCCCAGCTGCCACCGTGGAGCGCCTGGCGGCTGAACGCAGACCCCAGGCCCCGCGCACGCTGGCGATGCCGACCGTTCCAGGCGGGAGGGAAGGCGGGCAGAGATGGAGAGACGAACGGGAGACCCAGAGGGGCCGAAGGATGGGCGGAGGGAAGTTGGGAGGGAGGGAGGCAGGGAGGGAGGGAGGGAGGGAGAGAGAGGGAGGCAGTGAGGAACGGAGGGAGAGACAGAGCGACTCTGGGACAGAGGGCGGGCGGGAGGGAGCCAGGGACAGAGGGAGGAAGGCAGAGAGAATAAACGGTCTCTGGCCTCCGGGAGCAACGGGACCCCCGCGCTCCGGGAAAAGGGTAAGCGCCCGGCGCGGGCTGAGGGCTGGGCCCACGGCCACCGCGTCGGGCCGGCGGGGCACCCATTCGCCCCGATTCCGTGGCCCAAGGAACGGGCGGCTTCCTCAGAGACAAAAGACCGGGACCCGGTTTGCCGTCGGGTTTTCAACCGCGTGGTTCACAGACCGCACTTCCCCAGGCTGAGCCTCGCAACGGAGCGCCAGGCCGACAGCCCCGACCACAGAGGAGCCACACTCAGGACGACTGAAGCGTGATTTGGGATTCCACGCTGCTGTGCCCTCTGCAAGGGGGCCTGTTGCTCACGTCTCTCCGGCCCCTGAAAGGCTGAGCATGTTGACTGTTTGCTTCCGGAGCTCTGCGGGCACCCACAGGCATCCAGGGAAGGGTGGAAGACTGGCATGGTGTCTCTTCGCTCCCCTTGCCAGTTTCCAAACCGGCCACACTGCAGACTCCCCATGTTGCGGGACACAGGAATCCATCGTCAGGCCATCACGCCGGGGATGCATCCTTTCCCTGGGGTCTCGCTCTGGTCTTCTGCGTGGGAATGAACGAGAGCCACACGCCTGTGCGTGTGTGAGACTGTCACGGCCACGGCGACACCCACAGGCATTGCCTCCTTCACGGAGAGAGGGCCTGGAAATCTCAAGACTCCCACGGAGGTTCAGTTCCACACTCCCCTCCAGCCTTCCAGGCTGGATTCTCCCTGCTGAAGGCGCGTGGGAGCCCAGAGAGCGGCCTCCAGTTCCCGCGGGATTCCTGGAGAGGTCCGGAGAGCCAGACCCCGAAACCCGCCCCCCTCACCCCTTCCCCCTCTCCCCCTTCCGCTTCGTCCCTCCCGCCCCCACCGCCACCCCCGCCCCCACCACCAGCGTCACCACCACCACCACCACCACCACCGCCCCCCCTCCCCCCGGCCCCAGGGGGCCTCCACGCCCTGGGACCCTTCCGGAGGGCGGGCTGTCCCAGGGCTCACCGCCATTCATGAAGGGGTGGAGCCTGCCTGCCTGGTGGTCTTTATAAGAGCGGCTGGCTGGCTGTCCGGGCCGGTCTCCTGGCTGCACCTGCGCCCAGTGCACAGGCCGGCTGAGGTGCCCGGGAGCCCGCGGGCCTCTCTCTGCCCGTGTCCGTCCGTGAAATTCCGGCCGGGGCTCCCCGCGATGGCTCTCCCGACACCTTCGGACGGCCCTCTCCCCGCGGAAGCCCGAGGACGAGGACGGCGAAGGAGACTCGTCTGGACCCCGAGCCAAAGCGAGGCCCTGCGAGCCTGCTTTGAGCGGAACCCGTACCCGGGCATCGCCACCAGAGAAGGGCTGGCCCAGGCCATCGGCGTTCCGGAGCCCAGGGTCCAGATTTGGTTTCAGAATGAGAGGTCACGCCAGCTGAGGCAGCACCGGCGGGAATCTCGGCCCTGGCCCGGGAGACGCGGCCCGCAAGAAGGCAGGCGAAAGCGGACCGCCGTCACCGGATCCCAGACCGCCCTGCTCCTCCGCGCCTTTGAGAAGGATCGCTTTCCAGGCATCGCCGCCAGGGAAGAACTGGCCAGAGAGACGGGCCTCCCGGAGTCCAGGATTCAGATCTGGTTTCAGAATCGACGGGCCAGGCACCCGGGACAGGGTGGCAGGGCGCCCGCGCACGCAGGCGGCCTGTGCAACGCGGCCCCCGGTGGGTGTCACCCTGCTCCCTCGTGGGTCACCTTCGCCCACGCCGGGGCGTGGGGAACGGCGCTTCCCGCACCCCGAGTGCCCTGCGCGCCTGGGGCTCTCCCCCAGGGGGCTTTCGTGAGCCAGGGAGCGAGGGCCGTCCCCGTGCTCCAGCCCAGCCAGGCCGCGCCGGCACGAGGGATCTCCCAAGCGGCCCCGGCACGCGCGGATTTTGCCTACGCTGCCCTGGCTCCCGCGGACGGGGCGCTCTCCCACCCTCAGGCTCCTCGGTGGCCTGCGCACCCGAGCAAAGGCCGGGAGGACCGGGACCCGCAGCACGACGGCCTGCCGGGCCCTTGCGCGGTGGGACAGCCTGGGCCGGCTCAAGCGGGGCCACAGGGCCAAGGTGGGCTTGCGCCACCCGCGTCCCAGGGGAGTCCGTGGTGGGGCTGGGGCCAGGGTCCCCAGGTCGCCGGGGCGGCGTGGGAACCCCAAGCCGGGGCAGCCCCACCTCCCCAGCCCGCGCCCCCGGAGGCCTCCGCGCGGCAGGGGCAGGTGCAAGCCATCCGGGTGCCCCCCAAGGCGGGGCTCCTCCAGGAGCCGGGGCGCTCGTCTGCACTCCCCTCCGGCCTGCTGGATGAGCTCCTGGCGAGCCCGGAGTTTCTGCAGGGGGCGCAACCTTTCCTAGAAACGGAGGCCCCGGGGGAGCTGGAGGCCTCGGAAGAGGCCGCCTCGCTGGAACCACCCCTCAGCGAGGAAGAATACCGGGCTCTGCTGGAGGAGCTTTAAAAGGACGCGGGGCTGGGACGGGGTCGGGGCAGGGCGGTGGCCGGTGGCCTCTCTTTCGCGGGGAACACCTGGCTCGGCGTGGAGGGGCGTGTGTTCCCTCCGGGCCGACCCGCCTGGGATTCCTGCCTTCCAGGTCTAGGCCCGGTGAGAGACTCCACAGAGCGGAGAGCTGCCATTCTTTCCTGGGCATCCCGGGGATCCCAGCGCCGGCCCAGGTACCAGCAGGTGGGCCGTGTACTGCGCACGCGCGGGTTCGCGGGCAGCCGCCTAGGCTCTGGGAGCAGCCTGGGCAGAGCTCTCGTGCCTTTCCGCCACCCCACCCCGGCCTGACCAACCCCTCGCCACCCACACCCCGCACCCCCCAACCCCCACCCACGGAAAATGCGTCCTCCCCTGGGCTGGGTGGAGACCCCGGTCCCGCGAAACACCGGGCCCGCGCAGGGTTCGGGCCCGCCATCCCTCCGGCAGCGGCTCGCCTCCTCTGAGCCTCCGCTCCACCGTCGCCCGCCCGTGTCCCTGCAGCCTCCCAGCTGCCACCGTGGAGTGCCTGGCGGCTGAACGCAGACCCCAGGCCCCGCGCCGGCGATGCCGACCGTTCCAGGCGGGAGGGAAGGCGGGCAGAGTTGGAGTGACGAACGGGAGACCCAGAGGGGCCGAAGGATGGGCAGAGGGAAGTTGGGAGGGTGGGAGGGAGGGGGGGATGGAGGGAGAGAGAGGGAAGCAGTGAGGAACGGAGGGAGAGACAGCGACGCAGGGACAGAGGGCGGGCGGGAGGGAGCCAGGGACAGAGGGAGGAAGGCAGAGAGAAAAAACGGTCTCCGGCCTCCGGGAGCAACGGGACCCCCGCGCTCCGGGAAAAGGGTAAGTGCCCGGCGCGGGCTGAGGGCTGGGCCCACGGCCGCCGCGTCGGGAGGGCGGGGCACCTATTCGCCCCGATTCCGTGGAACAAGGAACGGGCAGCTACCTCAGAGACAAAAGACCGGGACCCGGGTTGCCGTCGGGTTTTCACCCGCGTGGTTCACAGACCGCACATCCCCAGGCTGAGCCTCGCAAAGGAGCGCCAGGCCGACAGCCCCGACCACAGAGGAGCCACACTCAGGACGACTGAAGCGTGATTTGGGATTCCACGCTGCTGTGCCCTCTGCAAGGGGGCCTGTTGCTCACGTCTCTCCGGCCCCCGAAAGGCTGAGCATGTTGACTGTTTGCTTCCGGAGCTCTGCGGGCACCCACAGGCATCCAGGGAAGGGTGGAAGACCGGCATGGTGTCTCTTCGCTCTCCTTGCCAGTTTCCAAACCGGCCACACTGCAGGCTCCCCATGTTGCGGGACACAGGAATCCATCGTCAGGCCATCACGCCGGGGATGCATCTTTTCCCTGGGGTCTCGCTCTGGTCTTCTGCGAGAAGACCTCCCAAGGTGCTGGGATTACAGGTCAGAGCCACCGCGCCCGGCCTGTACTTGTGTCTTTTCCAAAATTGACTATTTGGGGATAAGCTTAACATCCTCACTGCCTGCCTTTGCCCCCCACAAGTAATTAGCATACGCCTAAATAAAGTTTAAGCAAGCTAGCTCCACTATTCCCAAGCATGCATAATCTAGGGTCTAGTCTTTAGAAGTATAAAGGACAAATCGTAGGAGTACAACTACAGAAAATGTTGTACCCAAACTGGAAAGGCTTAAGTGATCAATTGACGGATTTGTGTTTCCTATGGAAGAGGGTAGAAGGCAGAGTGCTAATATAGATATATAGGGGAGAAGAGGACAGGGCTTTTATGAAATGAATGCAGTCAAATCTTGGGAAAAGTTTCTTAAGTAGCATGAATGTTAGAGAGAGGATTCATGCAATTTCAATCTTAGCCGTGTCTAAAAATATCAAGACATAGCCAGCAGTTTTTGAAAAATAAATTATTCTCAACAAAACTATTAATGAGACTGATGAGGTGTTTCCTTTATTTTTTGTCTTCCAGTTACTTGGGTTTCACAGTCACATATTCAAGGGAGCGTACGGCTGTTTGGTAAAATGAGAGAATTCCACATCATGTTTTTGTTTGTTTGTTTTTAAAGATGAAAGAGCTGAACAACCTTGTTTGGTGTTAGCAATACCACCAGATTGTTCAAATTTCTTTAGAATCGTACTCCTTAAATTACACTGTGATGTAGTTTCAAAAATGGTCTGTAATGGCCTGTGAATTGACAGCTCATTAGGACATTCTTCAGTTTGGCTGAAACCAAAAATCCTGAAACCGTCGAAATTGAAAAATAATGGGGTTTGCCAAATTCTGCTTCTTACACTTTCACCTACCACGCCGTGTTCAAATAGTGTGCTTGATAAGTATCGGAAACTTAAGGTACTCTTAATTTCAGTATAGTTTCACCAAAGTGGTATTCCTTGTGAGAAAGCCATAATCTCATCAGTAAAGCCTTTCGAAAAGATCCAACGGAAAATATGAGCTAGCAACTCATCATGACAAGAAAGTAAAATTCAGGAAAAATCCTAAGGCAGAGCAGCTTCAGGCTTCGGTGTGATACTATCATAGTCTGGGCGCAGTGGCTCACGCCTATAGTCCCTTCACTTTGGGAAGGCAAGTTGGGGCAGGTCACCTGAAGTCGGCCGTTGAAGACCACCCTGGCCCAAATGGTGAAACCTCCTCTACACTTTAAACGAAAGACAAAAATTTGCCTGGCGTGGTGGCGTGCTCATTTAGTCCCAGCTAGGCTGGAGGCTGAGGCAGGAGAATGCCTTGAGCCTAGGATGCGGAGGCTGCAGTGAGCTGAGCTCAGGCCACTGTAATCCAGCCTGGGGGACAGAGGGAGACACTGTCTCAAAAATAAATAAATAAGTACATAAATAAATAAATAAAATGAAATGAAATTGAAATAATATTTTCACATTCCCCTCACCCGGCCCATTTTATTTTCAGAGTATTGGATAAACCACCTGTTTCCCTGTGCGTTAGAGATTTTTTTCCTCAGACATTGAAGTTTTCTAAGTGCAACTCCATAAAAAGTCTCATTTTTAGCGTAAATAGTTTCTTTATGGTTGTGAAACGTGAACTTTGCGATTCTGTGAGGAAGACTGAATTCGGAAGTACCCCCTGCATTTCCCGCCCCTCGCGTCCCAGGGGAGTCCGTGGTGGGGCTGGGGCCAGGGTCCCCAGGTCGCCGGGGCGGCGTGGGAACCCCAAGCCGGGGCAGCCCCACCTCCCCAGCCCGCGCCCCCGGAGGCCTCCGCGCGGCAGGGGCAGGTGCAAGCCATCCGGGCGCCCCCCCAGGCGGGGCTCCTCCAGGAGCCGGGGCGCTCGTCTGCACTCCCCTCCAGCCTGCTGGATGAGCTCCTGGCGAGCCCGGAGTTTCTGCAGGGGGCGCAACCTTTCCTAGAAACGGAGGCCCCGGTGGAGCTGGAGGCCTCGGAAGAGGCCGCCTCGCTGGAACCACCCCTCAGCGAGGAAGAATACCGGGCTCTGCTGGAGGAGCTTTAAAAGGACGCGGGGCTGGGACGGGGTCGGGGCAGGGCGGTGGCCGGTGGCCTCTCTTTCGCGGGGAACACCTGGCTCGGCGTGGAGGGGCGTGTGTTCCCTCCTGGCCGACCCGCCTGGGATTCCTGCCTTCCAGGTCTAGGCCCGGTGAGAGACTCCACAGAGCGGAGAGCTGCCATTCTTTCCTGGGCATCCCGGGGATCCCAGCGCCGGCCCAGGTACCAGCAGGTGGGCCGTGTACTGCGCACGCGCGGGTTCGCGGGCAGCCGCCTAGGCTCTGGGAGCAGCCCGGGCAGAGCTCTCTTGCCTTTCCGCCACCCCACCCCGTCCTGACCAACCCCTCGCCACCCACACCCCCCACCCCGGACATTGCGTCCTCCCCTGGGCTGGGTGGAGAACCCCGTCCCGCGAAACACCGGGCCCGCGCAGCGTCCGGGCCCGCCATCCCTCCAGCGGCGGCTCGCCTCCTCTTCGCCTCCGCTCCACCGTCGCCCGCCCGCCCGCCCGCCCTTGCCCCTGCAGCCTCCCAGCTGCCACCGTGGAGCGCCTGGCGGCTGAACGCAGACCCCAGGCCCCGCGCACGCTGGCGATGCCGACCGTTCCAGGCGGGAGGGAAGGCGGGCAGAGATGGAGAGACGAACGGGAGACCCAGAGGGGCCGAAGGATGGGCGGAGGGAAGTTGGGAGGGAGGGAGGCAGGGAGGGAGGGAGGGAGGGAGAGAGAGGGAGGCAGTGAGGAACGGAGGGAGAGACAGAGCGACTCTGGGACAGAGGGCGGGCGGGAGGGAGCCAGGGACAGAGGGAGGAAGGCAGAGAGAATAAACGGTCTCTGGCCTCCGGGAGCAACGGGACCCCCGCGCTCCGGGAAAAGGGTAAGCGCCCGGCGCGGGCTGAGGGCTGGGCCCACGGCCACCGCGTCGGGCCGGCGGGGCACCCATTCGCCCCGATTCCGTGGCCCAAGGAACGGGCGGCTTCCTCAGAGACAAAAGACCGGGACCCGGTTTGCCGTCGGGTTTTCAACCGCGTGGTTCACAGACCGCACTTCCCCAGGCTGAGCCTCGCAACGGAGCGCCAGGCCGACAGCCCCGACCACAGAGGAGCCACACTCAGGACGACTGAAGCGTGATTTGGGATTCCACGCTGCTGTGCCCTCTGCAAGGGGGCCTGTTGCTCACGTCTCTCCGGCCCCTGAAAGGCTGAGCATGTTGACTGTTTGCTTCCGGAGCTCTGCGGGCACCCACAGGCATCCAGGGAAGGGTGGAAGACTGGCATGGTGTCTCTTCGCTCCCCTTGCCAGTTTCCAAACCGGCCACACTGCAGACTCCCCATGTTGCGGGACACAGGAATCCATCGTCAGGCCATCACGCCGGGGATGCATCCTTTCCCTGGGGTCTCGCTCTGGTCTTCTGCGTGGGAATGAACGAGAGCCACACGCCTGTGCGTGTGTGAGACTGTCACGGCCACGGCGACACCCACAGGCATTGCCTCCTTCACGGAGAGAGGGCCTGGAAATCTCAAGACTCCCACGGAGGTTCAGTTCCACACTCCCCTCCAGCCTTCCAGGCTGGATTCTCCCTGCTGAAGGCGCGTGGGAGCCCAGAGAGCGGCCTCCAGTTCCCGCGGGATTCCTGGAGAGGTCCGGAGAGCCAGACCCCGAAACCCGCCCCCCTCACCCATTCCCCCTCTCCCCCTTCCGCTTCGTCCCTCCCGCCCCCACCGCCACCCCCGCCCCCACCACCAGCGTCACCACCACCACCACCACCACCACCGCCCCCCCTCCCCCCGGCCCCAGGGGGCCTCCACGCCCTGGGACCCTTCTGGAGGGCGGGCTGTCCCAGGGCTCACCGCCATTCATGAAGGGGTGGAGCCTGCCTGCCTGGTGGTCTTTATAAGAGCGGCTGGCTGGCTGTCCGGGCCGGTCTCCTGGCTGCACCTGCGCCCAGTGCACAGGCCGGCTGAGGTGCCCGGGAGCCCGCGGGCCTCTCTCTGCCCGTGTCCGTCCGTGAAATTCCGGCCGGGGCTCCCCGCGATGGCTCTCCCGACACCTTCGGACGGCCCTCTCCCCGCGGAAGCCCGAGGACGAGGACGGCGAAGGAGACTCGTCTGGACCCCGAGCCAAAGCGAGGCCCTGCGAGCCTGCTTTGAGCGGAACCCGTACCCGGGCATCGCCACCAGAGAAGGGCTGGCCCAGGCCATCGGCGTTCCGGAGCCCAGGGTCCAGATTTGGTTTCAGAATGAGAGGTCACGCCAGCTGAGGCAGCACCGGCGGGAATCTCGGCCCTGGCCCGGGAGACGCGGCCCGCAAGAAGGCAGGCGAAAGCGGACCGCCGTCACCGGATCCCAGACCGCCCTGCTCCTCCGCGCCTTTGAGAAGGATCGCTTTCCAGGCATCGCCGCCAGGGAAGAACTGGCCAGAGAGACGGGCCTCCCGGAGTCCAGGATTCAGATCTGGTTTCAGAATCGACGGGCCAGGCACCCGGGACAGGGTGGCAGGGCGCCCGCGCACGCAGGCGGCCTGTGCAACGCGGCCCCCGGTGGGTGTCACCCTGCTCCCTCGTGGGTCACCTTCGCCCACGCCGGGGCGTGGGGAACGGCGCTTCCCGCACCCCGCGTGCCCTGCGCGCCTGGGGCTCTCCCCCAGGGGGCTTTCGTGAGCCAGGGAGCGAGGGCCGTCCCCGTGCTCCAGCCCAGCCAGGCCGCGCCGGCACGAGGGATCTCCCAAGCGGCCCCGGCACGCGCGGATTTTGCCTACGCTGCCCTGGCTCCCGCGGACGGGGCGCTCTCCCACCCTCAGGCTCCTCGGTGGCCTGCGCACCCGAGCAAAGGCCGGGAGGACCGGGACCCGCAGCACGACGGCCTGCCGGGCCCTTGCGCGGTGGGACAGCCTGGGCCGGCTCAAGCGGGGCCACAGGGCCAAGGTGGGCTTGCGCCACCCGCGTCCCAGGGGAGTCCGTGGTGGGGCTGGGGCCAGGGTCCCCAGGTCGCCGGGGCGGCGTGGGAACCCCAAGCCGGGGCAGCCCCACCTCCCCAGCCCGCGCCCCCGGAGGCCTCCGCGCGGCAGGGGCAGGTGCAAGCCATCCGGGTGCCCCCCAAGGCGGGGCTCCTCCAGGAGCCGGGGCGCTCGTCTGCACTCCCCTCCGGCCTGCTGGATGAGCTCCTGGCGAGCCCGGAGTTTCTGCAGGGGGCGCAACCTTTCCTAGAAACGGAGGCCCCGGGGGAGCTGGAGGCCTCGGAAGAGGCCGCCTCGCTGGAACCACCCCTCAGCGAGGAAGAATACCGGGCTCTGCTGGAGGAGCTTTAAAAGGACGCGGGGCTGGGACGGGGTCGGGGCAGGGCGGTGGCCGGTGGCCTCTCTTTCGCGGGGAACACCTGGCTCGGCGTGGAGGGGCGTGTGTTCCCTCCGGGCCGACCCGCCTGGGATTCCTGCCTTCCAGGTCTAGGCCCAGTGAGAGACTCCACAGAGCGGAGAGCTGCCATTCTTTCCTGGGCATCCCGGGGATCCCAGCGCCGGCCCAGGTACCAGCAGGTGGGCCGTGTACTGCGCACGCGCGGGTTCGCGGGCAGCCGCCTAGGCTCTGGGAGCAGCCCGGGCAGAGCTCTCGTGCCTTTCCGCCACCCCACCCCGGCCTGACCAACCCCTCGCCACCCACACCCCGCACCCCCCAACCCCCACCCACGGAAAATGCGTCCTCCCCTGGGCTGGGTGGAGACCCCGGTCCCGCGAAACACCGGGCCCGCGCAGGGTTCGGGCCCGCCATCCCTCCGGCAGCGGCTCGCCTCCTCTGCGCCTCCACTCCACCGTCGCCCGCCCGTGTCCCTGCAGCCTCCCAGCTGCCACCGTGGAGTGCCTGGCGGCTGAACGCAGACCCCAGGCCCCGCGCCGGCGATGCCGACCGTTCCAGGCGGGAGGGAAGGCGGGCAGAGTTGGAGTGACGAACGGGAGACCCAGAGGGGCCGAAGGATGGGCAGAGGGAAGTTGGGAGGGTGGGAGGGAGGGGGGGATGGAGGGAGAGAGAGGGAAGCAGTGAGGAACGGAGGGAGAGACAGCGACGCAGGGACAGAGGGCGGGCGGGAGGGAGCCAGGGACAGAGGGAGGAAGGCAGAGAGAAAAAACGGTCTCCGGCCTCCGGGAGCAACGGGACCCCCGCGCTCCGGGAAAAGGGTAAGTGCCCGGCGCGGGCTGAGGGCTGGGCCCACGGCCGCCGCGTCGGGAGGGCGGGGCACCTATTCGCCCCGATTCCGTGGAACAAGGAACGGGCAGCTACCTCAGAGACAAAAGCCCGGGACCCGGGTTGCCGTCGGGTTTTCACCCGCGTGGTTCACAGACCGCACATCCCCAGGCTGAGCCTCGCAAAGGAGCGCCAGGCCGACAGCCCCGACCACAGAGGAGCCACACTCAGGACGACTGAAGCGTGATTTGGGATTCCACGCTGCTGTGCCCTCTGCAAGGGGGCCTGTTGCTCACGTCTCTCCGGCCCCCGAAAGGCTGAGCATGTTGACTGTTTGCTTCCGGAGCTCTGCGGGCACCCACAGGCATCCAGGGAAGGGTGGAAGACCGGCATGGTGTCTCTTCGCTCTCCTTGCCAGTTTCCAAACCGGCCACACTGCAGGCTCCCCATGTTGCGGGACACAGGAATCCATCGTCAGGCCATCACGCCGGGGATGCATCTTTTCCCTGGGGTCTCGCTCTGGTCTTCTGCGAGAAGACCTCCCAAGGTGCTGGGATTACAGGTCAGAGCCACCGCGCCCGGCCTGTACTTGTGTCTTTTCCAAAATTGACTATTTGGGGATAAGCTTAACATCCTCACTGCCTGCCTTTGCCCCCCACAAGTAATTAGCATACGCCTAAATAAAGTTTAAGCAAGCTAGCTCCACTATTCCCAAGCATGCATAATCTAGGGTCTAGTCTTTAGAAGTATAAAGGACAAATCGTAGGAGTACAACTACAGAAAATGTTGTACCCAAACTGGAAAGGCTTAAGTGATCAATTGACGGATTTGTGTTTCCTATGGAAGAGGGTAGAAGGCAGAGTGCTAATATAGATATATAGGGGAGAAGAGGACAGGGCTTTTATGAAATGAATGCAGTCAAATCTTGGGAAAAGTTTCTTAAGTAGCATGAATGTTAGAGAGAGGATTCATGCAATTTCAATCTTAGCCGTGTCTAAAAATATCAAGACATAGCCAGCAGTTTTTGAAAAATAAATTATTCTCAACAAAACTATTAATGAGACTGATGAGGTGTTTCCTTTATTTTTTGTCTTCCAGTTACTTGGGTTTCACAGTCACATATTCAAGGGAGCGTACGGCTGTTTGGTAAAATGAGAGAATTCCACATCATGTTTTTGTTTGTTTGTTTTTAAAGATGAAAGAGCTGAACAACCTTGTTTGGTGTTAGCAATACCACCAGATTGTTCAAATTTCTTTAGAATCGTACTCCTTAAATTACACTGTGATGTAGTTTCAAAAATGGTCTGTAATGGCCTGTGAATTGACAGCTCATTAGGACATTCTTCAGTTTGGCTGAAACCAAAAATCCTGAAACCGTCGAAATTGAAAAATAATGGGGTTTGCCAAATTCTGCTTCTTACACTTTCACCTACCACGCCGTGTTCAAATAGTGTGCTTGATAAGTATCAGAAACTTAAGGTACTCTTAATTTCAGTATAGTTTCACCAAAGTGGTATTCCTTGTGAGAAAGCCATAATCTCATCAGTAAAGCCTTTCGAAAAGATCCAACGGAAAATATGAGCTAGCAACTCATCATGACAAGAAAGTAAAATTCAGGAAAAATCCTAAGGCAGAGCAGCTTCAGGCTTCGGTGTGATACTATCATAGTCTGGGCGCAGTGGCTCACGCCTATAGTCCCTTCACTTTGGGAAGGCAAGTTGGGGCAGGTCACCTGAAGTCGGCCGTTGAAGACCACCCTGGCCCAAATGGTGAAACCTCCTCTACACTTTAAACGAAAGACAAAAATTTGCCTGGCGTGGTGGCGTGCTCATTTAGTCCCAGCTAGGCTGGAGGCTGAGGCAGGAGAATGCCTTGAGCCTAGGATGCGGAGGCTGCAGTGAGCTGAGCTCAGGCCACTGTAATCCAGCCTGGGGGACAGAGGGAGACACTGTCTCAAAAATAAATAAATAAGTACATAAATAAATAAATAAAATGAAATGAAATTGAAATAATATTTTCACATTCCCCTCACCCGGCCCATTTTATTTTCAGAGTATTGGATAAACCACCTGTTTCCCTGTGCGTTAGAGATTTTTTTCCTCAGACATTGAAGTTTTCTAAGTGCAACTCCATAAAAAGTCTCATTTTTAGCGTAAATAGTTTCTTTATGGTTGTGAAACGTGAACTTTGCGATTCTGTGAGGAAGACTGAATTCTGAAGTACCCCCTGCATTTCCCGCCCCTCGCGTCCCAGGGGAGTCCGTGGTGGGGCTGGGGCCAGGGTCCCCAGGTCGCCGGGGCGGCGTGGGAACCCCAAGCCGGGGCAGCCCCACCTCCCCAGCCCGCGCCCCCGGAGGCCTCCGCGCGGCAGGGGCAGGTGCAAGCCATCCGGGCGCCCCCCCAGGCGGGGCTCCTCCAGGAGCCGGGGCGCTCGTCTGCACTCCCCTCCGGCCTGCTGGATGAGCTCCTGGCGAGCCCGGAGTTTCTGCAGGGGGCGCAACCTTTCCTAGAAACGGAGGCCCCGGGGGAGCTGGAGGCCTCGGAAGAGGCCGCCTCGCTGGAACCACCCCTCAGCGAGGAAGAATACCGGGCTCTGCTGGAGGAGCTTTAAAAGGACGCGGGGCTGGGACGGGGTCGGGGCAGGGCGGTGGCCGGTGGCCTCTCTTTCGCGGGGAACACCTGGCTCGGCGTGGAGGGGCGTGTGTTCCCTCCTGGCCGACCCGCCTGGGATTCCTGCCTTCCAGGTCTAGGCCCGGTGAGAGACTCCACAGAGCGGAGAGCTGCCATTCTTTCCTGGGCATCCCGGGGATCCCAGCGCCGGCCCAGGTACCAGCAGGTGGGCCGTGTACTGCGCACGCGCGGGTTCGCGGGCAGCCGCCTAGGCTCTGGGAGCAGCCCGGGCAGAGCTCTCTTGCCTTTCCGCCACCCCACCCCGTCCTGACCAACCCCTCGCCACCCACACCCCCCACCCCGGACATTGCGTCCTCCCCTGGGCTGGGTGGAGAACCCCGTCCCGCGAAACACCGGGCCCGCGCAGCGTCCGGGCCCGCCATCCCTCCAGCGGCGGCTCGCCTCCTCTTCGCCTCCGCTCCACCGTCGCCCGCCCGCCCGCCCGCCCTTGCCCCTGCAGCCTCCCAGCTGCCACCGTGGAGCGCCTGGCGGCTGAACGCAGACCCCAGGCCCCGCGCACGCTGGCGATGCCGACCGTTCCAGGCGGGAGGGAAGGCGGGCAGAGATGGAGAGACGAACGGGAGACCCAGAGGGGCCGAAGGATGGGCGGAGGGAAGTTGGGAGGGAGGGAGGCAGGGAGGGAGGGAGGGAGGGAGAGAGAGGGAGGCAGTGAGGAACGGAGGGAGAGACAGAGCGACTCTGGGACAGAGGGCGGGCGGGAGGGAGCCAGGGACAGAGGGAGGAAGGCAGAGAGAATAAACGGTCTCTGGCCTCCGGGAGCAACGGGACCCCCGCGCTCCGGGAAAAGGGTAAGCGCCCGGCGCGGGCTGAGGGCTGGGCCCACGGCCACCGCGTCGGGCCGGCGGGGCACCCATTCGCCCCGATTCCGTGGCCCAAGGAACGGGCGGCTTCCTCAGAGACAAAAGACCGGGACCCGGTTTGCCGTCGGGTTTTCAACCGCGTGGTTCACAGACCGCACTTCCCCAGGCTGAGCCTCGCAACGGAGCGCCAGGCCGACAGCCCCGACCACAGAGGAGCCACACTCAGGACGACTGAAGCGTGATTTGGGATTCCACGCTGCTGTGCCCTCTGCAAGGGGGCCTGTTGCTCACGTCTCTCCGGCCCCTGAAAGGCTGAGCATGTTGACTGTTTGCTTCCGGAGCTCTGCGGGCACCCACAGGCATCCAGGGAAGGGTGGAAGACTGGCATGGTGTCTCTTCGCTCCCCTTGCCAGTTTCCAAACCGGCCACACTGCAGACTCCCCATGTTGCGGGACACAGGAATCCATCGTCAGGCCATCACGCCGGGGATGCATCCTTTCCCTGGGGTCTCGCTCTGGTCTTCTGCGTGGGAATGAACGAGAGCCACACGCCTGTGCGTGTGTGAGACTGTCACGGCCACGGCGACACCCACAGGCATTGCCTCCTTCACGGAGAGAGGGCCTGGAAATCTCAAGACTCCCACGGAGGTTCAGTTCCACACTCCCCTCCAGCCTTCCAGGCTGGATTCTCCCTGCTGAAGGCGCGTGGGAGCCCAGAGAGCGGCCTCCAGTTCCCGCGGGATTCCTGGAGAGGTCCGGAGAGCCAGACCCCGAAACCCGCCCCCCTCACCCCTTCCCCCTCTCCCCCTTCCGCTTCGTCCCTCCCGCCCCCACCGCCACCCCCGCCCCCACCACCAGCGTCACCACCACCACCACCACCACCACCGCCCCCCCTCCCCCCGGCCCCAGGGGGCCTCCACGCCCTGGGACCCTTCCGGAGGGCGGGCTGTCCCAGGGCTCACCGCCATTCATGAAGGGGTGGAGCCTGCCTGCCTGGTGGTCTTTATAAGAGCGGCTGGCTGGCTGTCCGGGCCGGTCTCCTGGCTGCACCTGCGCCCAGTGCACAGGCCGGCTGAGGTGCCCGGGAGCCCGCGGGCCTCTCTCTGCCCGTGTCCGTCCGTGAAATTCCGGCCGGGGCTCCCCGCGATGGCTCTCCCGACACCTTCGGACGGCCCTCTCCCCGCGGAAGCCCGAGGACGAGGACGGCGAAGGAGACTCGTCTGGACCCCGAGCCAAAGCGAGGCCCTGCGAGCCTGCTTTGAGCGGAACCCGTACCCGGGCATCGCCACCAGAGAAGGGCTGGCCCAGGCCATCGGCGTTCCGGAGCCCAGGGTCCAGATTTGGTTTCAGAATGAGAGGTCACGCCAGCTGAGGCAGCACCGGCGGGAATCTCGGCCCTGGCCCGGGAGACGCGGCCCGCAAGAAGGCAGGCGAAAGCGGACCGCCGTCACCGGATCCCAGACCGCCCTGCTCCTCCGCGCCTTTGAGAAGGATCGCTTTCCAGGCATCGCCGCCAGGGAAGAACTGGCCAGAGAGACGGGCCTCCCGGAGTCCAGGATTCAGATCTGGTTTCAGAATCGACGGGCCAGGCACCCGGGACAGGGTGGCAGGGCGCCCGCGCACGCAGGCGGCCTGTGCAACGCGGCCCCCGGTGGGTGTCACCCTGCTCCCTCGTGGGTCACCTTCGCCCACGCCGGGGCGTGGGGAACGGCGCTTCCCGCACCCCGCGTGCCCTGCGCGCCTGGGGCTCTCCCCCAGGGGGCTTTCGTGAGCCAGGGAGCGAGGGCCGTCCCCGTGCTCCAGCCCAGCCAGGCCGCGCCGGCACGAGGGATCTCCCAAGCGGCCCCGGCACGCGCGGATTTTGCCTACGCTGCCCTGGCTCCCGCGGACGGGGCGCTCTCCCACCCTCAGGCTCCTCGGTGGCCTGCGCACCCGAGCAAAGGCCGGGAGGACCGGGACCCGCAGCACGACGGCCTGCCGGGCCCTTGCGCGGTGGGACAGCCTGGGCCGGCTCAAGCGGGGCCACAGGGCCAAGGTGGGCTTGCGCCACCCGCGTCCCAGGGGAGTCCGTGGTGGGGCTGGGGCCAGGGTCCCCAGGTCGCCGGGGCGGCGTGGGAACCCCAAGCCGGGGCAGCCCCACCTCCCCAGCCCGCGCCCCCGGAGGCCTCCGCGCGGCAGGGGCAGGTGCAAGCCATCCGGGTGCCCCCCAAGGCGGGGCTCCTCCAGGAGCCGGGGCGCTCGTCTGCACTCCCCTCCGGCCTGCTGGATGAGCTCCTGGCGAGCCCGGAGTTTCTGCAGGGGGCGCAACCTTTCCTAGAAACGGAGGCCCCGGGGGAGCTGGAGGCCTCGGAAGAGGCCGCCTCGCTGGAACCACCCCTCAGCGAGGAAGAATACCGGGCTCTGCTGGAGGAGCTTTAAAAGGACGCGGGGCTGGGACGGGGTCGGGGCAGGGCGGTGGCCGGTGGCCTCTCTTTCGCGGGGAACACCTGGCTCGGCGTGGAGGGGCGTGTGTTCCCTCCGGGCCGACCCGCCTGGGATTCCTGCCTTCCAGGTCTAGGCCCAGTGAGAGACTCCACAGAGCGGAGAGCTGCCATTCTTTCCTGGGCATCCCGGGGATCCCAGCGCCGGCCCAGGTACCAGCAGGTGGGCCGTGTACTGCGCACGCGCGGGTTCGCGGGCAGCCGCCTAGGCTCTGGGAGCAGCCCGGGCAGAGCTCTCGTGCCTTTCCGCCACCCCACCCCGGCCTGACCAACCCCTCGCCACCCACACCCCGCACCCCCCAACCCCCACCCACGGAAAATGCGTCCTCCCCTGGGCTGGGTGGAGACCCCGGTCCCGCGAAACACCGGGCCCGCGCAGGGTTCGGGCCCGCCATCCCTCCGGCAGCGGCTCGCCTCCTCTGCGCCTCCACTCCACCGTCGCCCGCCCGTGTCCCTGCAGCCTCCCAGCTGCCACCGTGGAGTGCCTGGCGGCTGAACGCAGACCCCAGGCCCCGCGCCGGCGATGCCGACCGTTCCAGGCGGGAGGGAAGGCGGGCAGAGTTGGAGTGACGAACGGGAGACCCAGAGGGGCCGAAGGATGGGCAGAGGGAAGTTGGGAGGGTGGGAGGGAGGGGGGGATGGAGGGAGAGAGAGGGAAGCAGTGAGGAACGGAGGGAGAGACAGCGACGCAGGGACAGAGGGCGGGCGGGAGGGAGCCAGGGACAGAGGGAGGAAGGCAGAGAGAAAAAACGGTCTCCGGCCTCCGGGAGCAACGGGACCCCCGCGCTCCGGGAAAAGGGTAAGTGCCCGGCGCGGGCTGAGGGCTGGGCCCACGGCCGCCGCGTCGGGAGGGCGGGGCACCTATTCGCCCCGATTCCGTGGAACAAGGAACGGGCAGCTACCTCAGAGACAAAAGCCCGGGACCCGGGTTGCCGTCGGGTTTTCACCCGCGTGGTTCACAGACCGCACATCCCCAGGCTGAGCCTCGCAAAGGAGCGCCAGGCCGACAGCCCCGACCACAGAGGAGCCACACTCAGGACGACTGAAGCGTGATTTGGGATTCCACGCTGCTGTGCCCTCTGCAAGGGGGCCTGTTGCTCACGTCTCTCCGGCCCCCGAAAGGCTGAGCATGTTGACTGTTTGCTTCCGGAGCTCTGCGGGCACCCACAGGCATCCAGGGAAGGGTGGAAGACCGGCATGGTGTCTCTTCGCTCTCCTTGCCAGTTTCCAAACCGGCCACACTGCAGGCTCCCCATGTTGCGGGACACAGGAATCCATCGTCAGGCCATCACGCCGGGGATGCATCTTTTCCCTGGGGTCTCGCTCTGGTCTTCTGCGAGAAGACCTCCCAAGGTGCTGGGATTACAGGTCAGAGCCACCGCGCCCGGCCTGTACTTGTGTCTTTTCCAAAATTGACTATTTGGGGATAAGCTTAACATCCTCACTGCCTGCCTTTGCCCCCCACAAGTAATTAGCATACGCCTAAATAAAGTTTAAGCAAGCTAGCTCCACTATTCCCAAGCATGCATAATCTAGGGTCTAGTCTTTAGAAGTATAAAGGACAAATCGTAGGAGTACAACTACAGAAAATGTTGTACCCAAACTGGAAAGGCTTAAGTGATCAATTGACGGATTTGTGTTTCCTATGGAAGAGGGTAGAAGGCAGAGTGCTAATATAGATATATAGGGGAGAAGAGGACAGGGCTTTTATGAAATGAATGCAGTCAAATCTTGGGAAAAGTTTCTTAAGTAGCATGAATGTTAGAGAGAGGATTCATGCAATTTCAATCTTAGCCGTGTCTAAAAATATCAAGACATAGCCAGCAGTTTTTGAAAAATAAATTATTCTCAACAAAACTATTAATGAGACTGATGAGGTGTTTCCTTTATTTTTTGTCTTCCAGTTACTTGGGTTTCACAGTCACATATTCAAGGGAGCGTACGGCTGTTTGGTAAAATGAGAGAATTCCACATCATGTTTTTGTTTGTTTGTTTTTAAAGATGAAAGAGCTGAACAACCTTGTTTGGTGTTAGCAATACCACCAGATTGTTCAAATTTCTTTAGAATCGTACTCCTTAAATTACACTGTGATGTAGTTTCAAAAATTGTCTGTAATGGCCTGTGAATTGACAGCTCATTAGGACATTCTTCAGTTTGGCTGAAACCAAAAATCCTGAAACCGTCGAAATTGAAAAATAATGGGGTTTGCCAAATTCTGCTTCTTACACTTTCACCTACCACGCCGTGTTCAAATAGTGTGCTTGATAAGTATCAGAAACTTAAGGTACTCTTAATTTCAGTATAGTTTCACCAAAGTGGTATTCCTTGTGAGAAAGCCATAATCTCATCAGTAAAGCCTTTCGAAAAGATCCAACGGAAAATATGAGCTAGCAACTCATCATGACAAGAAAGTAAAATTCAGGAAAAATCCTAAGGCAGAGCAGCTTCAGGCTTCGGTGTGATACTATCATAGTCTGGGCGCAGTGGCTCACGCCTATAGTCCCTTCACTTTGGGAAGGCAAGTTGGGGCAGGTCACCTGAAGTCGGCCGTTGAAGACCACCCTGGCCCAAATGGTGAAACCTCCTCTACACTTTAAACGAAAGACAAAAATTTGCCTGGCGTGGTGGCGTGCTCATTTAGTCCCAGCTAGGCTGGAGGCTGAGGCAGGAGAATGCCTTGAGCCTAGGATGCGGAGGCTGCAGTGAGCTGAGCTCAGGCCACTGTAATCCAGCCTGGGGGACAGAGGGAGACACTGTCTCAAAAATAAATAAATAAGTACATAAATAAATAAATAAAATGAAATGAAATTGAAATAATATTTTCACATTCCCCTCACCCGGCCCATTTTATTTTCAGAGTATTGGATAAACCACCTGTTTCCCTGTGCGTTAGAGATTTTTTTCCTCAGACATTGAAGTTTTCTAAGTGCAACTCCATAAAAAGTCTCATTTTTAGCGTAAATAGTTTCTTTATGGTTGTGAAACGTGAACTTTGCGATTCTGTGAGGAAGACTGAATTCTGAAGTACCCCCTGCATTTCCCGCCCCTCGCGTCCCAGGGGAGTCCGTGGTGGGGCTGGGGCCAGGGTCCCCAGGTCGCCGGGGCGGCGTGGGAACCCCAAGCCGGGGCAGCCCCACCTCCCCAGCCCGCGCCCCCGGAGGCCTCCGCGCGGCAGGGGCAGGTGCAAGCCATCCGGGCGCCCCCCCAGGCGGGGCTCCTCCAGGAGCCGGGGCGCTCGTCTGCACTCCCCTCCGGCCTGCTGGATGAGCTCCTGGCGAGCCCGGAGTTTCTGCAGGGGGCGCAACCTTTCCTAGAAACGGAGGCCCCGGGGGAGCTGGAGGCCTCGGAAGAGGCCGCCTCGCTGGAACCACCCCTCAGCGAGGAAGAATACCGGGCTCTGCTGGAGGAGCTTTAAAAGGACGCGGGGCTGGGACGGGGTCGGGGCAGGGCGGTGGCCGGTGGCCTCTCTTTCGCGGGGAACACCTGGCTCGGCGTGGAGGGGCGTGTGTTCCCTCCGGGCCGACCCGCCTGGGATTCCTGCCTTCCAGGTCTAGGCCCGGTGAGAGACTCCACAGAGCGGAGAGCTGCCATTCTTTCCTGGGCATCCCGGGGATCCCAGCGCCGGCCGAGGTACCAGCAGGTGGGCCGTGTACTGCGCACGCGCGGGTTCGCGGGCAGCCGCCTAGGCTCTGGGAGCAGCCCGGGCAGAGCTCTCGTGCCTTTCCGCCACCCCACCCCGGCCTGACCAACCCCTCGCCACCCACACCCCGCACCCCCCAACCCCCATCCACGGAAAATGCGTCCTCCCCTGGGCTGGGTGGAGACCCGGGTCCCGCGAAACACCGGGCCCGCGCAGGGTTCGGGCCCGCCATCCCTCCGGCAGCGGCTCGCCTCCTCTGCGCCTCCGCTCCACCGTCGCCCGCCCGTGTCCCTGCAGCCTCCCAGCTGCCACCGTGGAGTGCCTGGCGGCTGAACGCAGACCCCAGGCCCCGCGCCGGCGATGCCGACCGTTCCAGGCGGGAGGGAAGGCGGGCAGAGTTGGAGTGACGAACGGGAGACCCAGAGGGGCCGAAGGATGGGCAGAGGGAAGTTGGGAGGGTGGGAGGGAGGGGGGGATGGAGGGAGAGAGAGGGAAGCAGTGAGGAACGGAGGGAGAGACAGCGACGCAGGGACAGAGGGCGGGCGGGAGGGAGCCAGGGACAGAGGGAGGAAGGCAGAGAGAAAAAACGGTCTCCGGCCTCCGGGAGCAACGGGACCCCCGCGCTCCGGGAAAAGGGTAAGTGCCCGGCGCGGGCTGAGGGCTGGGCCCACGGCCGCCGCGTCGGGAGGGCGGGGCACCTATTCGCCCCGATTCCGTGGAACAAGGAACGGGCAGCTACCTCAGAGACAAAAGACCGGGACCCGGGTTGCCGTCGGGTTTTCACCCGCGTGGTTCACAGACCGCACATCCCCAGGCTGAGCCTCGCAAAGGAGCGCCAGGCCGACAGCCCCGACCACAGAGGAGCCACACTCAGGACGACTGAAGCGTGATTTGGGATTCCACGCTGCTGTGCCCTCTGCAAGGGGGCCTGTTGCTCACGTCTCTCCGGCCCCCGAAAGGCTGAGCATGTTGACTGTTTGCTTCCGGAGCTCTGCGGGCACCCACAGGCATCCAGGGAAGGGTGGAAGACCGGCATGGTGTCTCTTCGCTCTCCTTGCCAGTTTCCAAACCGGCCACACTGCAGGCTCCCCATGTTGCGGGACACAGGAATCCATCGTCAGGCCATCACGCCGGGGATGCATCTTTTCCCTGGGGTCTCGCTCTGGTCTTCTGCGAGAAGACCTCCCAAGGTGCTGGGATTACAGGTCAGAGCCACCGCGCCCGGCCTGTACTTGTGTCTTTTCCAAAATTGACTATTTGGGGATAAGCTTAACATCCTCACTGCCTGCCTTTGCCCCCCACAAGTAATTAGCATACGCCTAAATAAAGTTTAAGCAAGCTAGCTCCACTATTCCCAAGCATGCATAATCTAGGGTCTAGTCTTTAGAAGTATAAAGGACAAATCGTAGGAGTACAACTACAGAAAATGTTGTACCCAAACTGGAAAGGCTTAAGTGATCAATTGACGGATTTGTGTTTCCTATGGAAGAGGGTAGAAGGCAGAGTGCTAATATAGATATATAGGGGAGAAGAGGACAGGGCTTTTATGAAATGAATGCAGTCAAATCTTGGGAAAAGTTTCTTAAGTAGCATGAATGTTAGAGAGAGGATTCATGCAATTTCAATCTTAGCCGTGTCTAAAAATATCAAGACATAGCCAGCAGTTTTTGAAAAATAAATTATTCTCAACAAAACTATTAATGAGACTGATGAGGTGTTTCCTTTATTTTTTGTCTTCCAGTTACTTGGGTTTCACAGTCACATATTCAAGGGAGCGTACGGCTGTTTGGTAAAATGAGAGAATTCCACATCATGTTTTTGTTTGTTTGTTTTTAAAGATGAAAGAGCTGAACAACCTTGTTTGGTGTTAGCAATACCACCAGATTGTTCAAATTTCTTTAGAATCGTACTCCTTAAATTACACTGTGATGTAGTTTCAAAAATGGTCTGTAATGGCCTGTGAATTGACAGCTCATTAGGACATTCTTCAGTTTGGCTGAAACCAAAAATCCTGAAACCGTCGAAATTGAAAAATAATGGGGTTTGCCAAATTCTGCTTCTTACACTTTCACCTACCACGCCGTGTTCAAATAGTGTGCTTGATAAGTATCAGAAACTTAAGGTACTCTTAATTTCAGTATAGTTTCACCAAAGTGGTATTCCTTGTGAGAAAGCCATAATCTCATCAGTAAAGCCTTTCGAAAAGATCCAACGGAAAATATGAGCTAGCAACTCATCATGACAAGAAAGTAAAATTCAGGAAAAATCCTAAGGCAGAGCAGCTTCAGGCTTCGGTGTGATACTATCATAGTCTGGGCGCAGTGGCTCACGCCTATAGTCCCTTCACTTTGGGAAGGCAAGTTGGGGCAGGTCACCTGAAGTCGGCCGTTGAAGACCACCCTGGCCCAAGTGGTGAAACCTCCTCTACACTTTAAACGAAAGACAAAAATTTGCCTGGCGTGGTGGCGTGCTCATTTAGTCCCAGCTAGGCTGGAGGCTGAGGCAGGAGAATGCCTTGAGCCTAGGATGCGGAGGCTGCAGTGAGCTGAGCTCAGGCCACTGTAATCCAGCCTGGGGGACAGAGGGAGACACTGTCTCAAAAATAAATAAATAAGTACATAAATAAATAAATAAAATGAAATGAAATTGAAATAATATTTTCACATTCCCCTCACCCGGCCCATTTTATTTTCAGAGTATTGGATAAACCACCTGTTTCCCTGTGCGTTAGAGATTTTTTTCCTCAGACATTGAAGTTTTCTAAGTGCAACTCCATAAAAAGTCTCATTTTTAGCGTAAATAGTTTCTTTATGGTTGTGAAACGTGAACTTTGCGATTCTGTGAGGAAGACTGAATTCTGAAGTACCCCCTGCATTTCCCGCCCCTCGCGTCCCAGGGGAGTCCGTGGTGGGGCTGGGGCCAGGGTCCCCAGGTCGCCGGGGCGGCGTGGGAACCCCAAGCCGGGGCAGCCCCACCTCCCCAGCCCGCGCCCCCGGAGGCCTCCGCGCGGCAGGGGCAGGTGCAAGCCATCCGGGCGCCCCCCCAGGCGGGGCTCCTCCAGGAGCCGGGGCCCTCGTCTGCACTCCCCTCCGGCCTGCTGGATGAGCTCCTGGCGAGCCCGGAGTTTCTGCAGGGGGCGCAACCTTTCCTAGAAACGGAGGCCCCGGGGGAGCTGGAGGCCTCGGAAGAGGCCGCCTCGCTGGAACCACCCCTCAGCGAGGAAGAATACCGGGCTCTGCTGGAGGAGCTTTAAAAGGACGCGGGGCTGGGACGGGGTCGGGGCAGGGCGGTGGCCGGTGGCCTCTCTTTCGCGGGGAACACCTGGCTCGGCGTGGAGGGGCGTGTGTTCCCTCCTGGCCGACCCGCCTGGGATTCCTGCCTTCCAGGTCTAGGCCCGGTGAGAGACTCCACAGAGCGGAGAGCTGCCATTCTTTCCTGGGCATCCCGGGGATCCCAGCGCCGGCCCAGGTACCAGCAGGTGGGCCGTGTACTGCGCACGCGCGGGTTCGCGGGCAGCCGCCTAGGCTCTGGGAGCAGCCCGGGCAGAGCTCTCTTGCCTTTCCGCCACCCCACCCCGTCCTGACCAACCCCTCGCCACCCACACCCCCCACCCCGGACATTGCGTCCTCCCCTGGGCTGGGTGGAGAACCCCGTCCCGCGAAACACCGGGCCCGCGCAGCGTCCGGGCCCGCCATCCCTCCAGCGGCGGCTCGCCTCCTCTTCGCCTCCGCTCCACCGTCGCCCGCCCGCCCGCCCGCCCTTGCCCCTGCAGCCTCCCAGCTGCCACCGTGGAGCGCCTGGCGGCTGAACGCAGACCCCAGGCCCCGCGCACGCTGGCGATGCCGACCGTTCCAGGCGGGAGGGAAGGCGGGCAGAGATGGAGAGACGAACGGGAGACCCAGAGGGGCCGAAGGATGGGCGGAGGGAAGTTGGGAGGGAGGGAGGCAGGGAGGGAGGGAGGGAGGGAGAGAGAGGGAGGCAGTGAGGAACGGAGGGAGAGACAGAGCGACTCTGGGACAGAGGGCGGGCGGGAGGGAGCCAGGGACAGAGGGAGGAAGGCAGAGAGAATAAACGGTCTCTGGCCTCCGGGAGCAACGGGACCCCCGCGCTCCGGGAAAAGGGTAAGCGCCCGGCGCGGGCTGAGGGCTGGGCCCACGGCCACCGCGTCGGGCCGGCGGGGCACCCATTCGCCCCGATTCCGTGGCCCAAGGAACGGGCGGCTTCCTCAGAGACAAAAGACCGGGACCCGGTTTGCCGTCGGGTTTTCAACCGCGTGGTTCACAGACCGCACTTCCCCAGGCTGAGCCTCGCAACGGAGCGCCAGGCCGACAGCCCCGACCACAGAGGAGCCACACTCAGGACGACTGAAGCGTGATTTGGGATTCCACGCTGCTGTGCCCTCTGCAAGGGGGCCTGTTGCTCACGTCTCTCCGGCCCCTGAAAGGCTGAGCATGTTGACTGTTTGCTTCCGGAGCTCTGCGGGCACCCACAGGCATCCAGGGAAGGGTGGAAGACTGGCATGGTGTCTCTTCGCTCCCCTTGCCAGTTTCCAAACCGGCCACACTGCAGACTCCCCATGTTGCGGGACACAGGAATCCATCGTCAGGCCATCACGCCGGGGATGCATCCTTTCCCTGGGGTCTCGCTCTGGTCTTCTGCGTGGGAATGAACGAGAGCCACACGCCTGTGCGTGTGTGAGACTGTCACGGCCACGGCGACACCCACAGGCATTGCCTCCTTCACGGAGAGAGGGCCTGGAAATCTCAAGACTCCCACGGAGGTTCAGTTCCACACTCCCCTCCAGCCTTCCAGGCTGGATTCTCCCTGCTGAAGGCGCGTGGGAGCCCAGAGAGCGGCCTCCAGTTCCCGCGGGATTCCTGGAGAGGTCCGGAGAGCCAGACCCCGAAACCCGCCCCCCTCACCCCTTCCCCCTCTCCCCCTTCCGCTTCGTCCCTCCCGCCCCCACCGCCACCCCCGCCCCCACCACCAGCGTCACCACCACCACCACCACCACCACCGCCCCCCCTCCCCCCGGCCCCAGGGGGCCTCCACGCCCTGGGACCCTTCCGGAGGGCGGGCTGTCCCAGGGCTCACCGCCATTCATGAAGGGGTGGAGCCTGCCTGCCTGGTGGTCTTTATAAGAGCGGCTGGCTGGCTGTCCGGGCCGGTCTCCTGGCTGCACCTGCGCCCAGTGCACAGGCCGGCTGAGGTGCCCGGGAGCCCGCGGGCCTCTCTCTGCCCGTGTCCGTCCGTGAAATTCCGGCCGGGGCTCCCCGCGATGGCTCTCCCGACACCTTCGGACGGCCCTCTCCCCGCGGAAGCCCGAGGACGAGGACGGCGAAGGAGACTCGTCTGGACCCCGAGCCAAAGCGAGGCCCTGCGAGCCTGCTTTGAGCGGAACCCGTACCCGGGCATCGCCACCAGAGAAGGGCTGGCCCAGGCCATCGGCGTTCCGGAGCCCAGGGTCCAGATTTGGTTTCAGAATGAGAGGTCACGCCAGCTGAGGCAGCACCGGCGGGAATCTCGGCCCTGGCCCGGGAGACGCGGCCCGCAAGAAGGCAGGCGAAAGCGGACCGCCGTCACCGGATCCCAGACCGCCCTGCTCCTCCGCGCCTTTGAGAAGGATCGCTTTCCAGGCATCGCCGCCAGGGAAGAACTGGCCAGAGAGACGGGCCTCCCGGAGTCCAGGATTCAGATCTGGTTTCAGAATCGACGGGCCAGGCACCCGGGACAGGGTGGCAGGGCGCCCGCGCACGCAGGCGGCCTGTGCAACGCGGCCCCCGGTGGGTGTCACCCTGCTCCCTCGTGGGTCACCTTCGCCCACGCCGGGGCGTGGGGAACGGCGCTTCCCGCACCCCGCGTGCCCTGCGCGCCTGGGGCTCTCCCCCAGGGGGCTTTCGTGAGCCAGGGAGCGAGGGCCGTCCCCGTGCTCCAGCCCAGCCAGGCCGCGCCGGCACGAGGGATCTCCCAAGCGGCCCCGGCACGCGCGGATTTTGCCTACGCTGCCCTGGCTCCCGCGGACGGGGCGCTCTCCCACCCTCAGGCTCCTCGGTGGCCTGCGCACCCGAGCAAAGGCCGGGAGGACCGGGACCCGCAGCACGACGGCCTGCCGGGCCCTTGCGCGGTGGGACAGCCTGGGCCGGCTCAAGCGGGGCCACAGGGCCAAGGTGGGCTTGCGCCACCCGCGTCCCAGGGGAGTCCGTGGTGGGGCTGGGGCCAGGGTCCCCAGGTCGCCGGGGCGGCGTGGGAACCCCAAGCCGGGGCAGCCCCACCTCCCCAGCCCGCGCCCCCGGAGGCCTCCGCGCGGCAGGGGCAGGTGCAAGCCATCCGGGTGCCCCCCAAGGCGGGGCTCCTCCAGGAGCCGGGGCGCTCGTCTGCACTCCCCTCCGGCCTGCTGGATGAGCTCCTGGCGAGCCCGGAGTTTCTGCAGGGGGCGCAACCTTTCCTAGAAACGGAGGCCCCGGGGGAGCTGGAGGCCTCGGAAGAGGCCGCCTCGCTGGAACCACCCCTCAGCGAGGAAGAATACCGGGCTCTGCTGGAGGAGCTTTAAAAGGACGCGGGGCTGGGACGGGGTCGGGGCAGGGCGGTGGCCGGTGGCCTCTCTTTCGCGGGGAACACCTGGCTCGGCGTGGAGGGGCGTGTGTTCCCTCCGGGCCGACCCGCCTGGGATTCCTGCCTTCCAGGTCTAGGCCCGGTGAGAGACTCCACAGAGCGGAGAGCTGCCATTCTTTCCTGGGCATCCCGGGGATCCCAGCGCCGGCCCAGGTACCAGCAGGTGGGCCGTGTACTGCGCACGCGCGGGTTCGCGGGCAGCCACCTAGGCTCTGGGAGCAGCCCGGGCAGAGCTCTCGTGCCTTTCCGCCACCCCACCCCGGCCTGACCAACCCCTCGCCACCCACACCCCGCACCCCCCAACCCCCACCCACGGAAAATGCGTCCTCCCCTGGGCTGGGTGGAGACCCCGGTCCCGCGAAACACCGGGCCCGCGCAGGGTTCGGGCCCGCCATCCCTCCGGCAGCGGCTCGCCTCCTCTGAGCCTCCGCTCCACCGTCGCCCGCCCGTGTCCCTGCAGCCTCCCAGCTGCCACCGTGGAGTGCCTGGCGGCTGAACGCAGACCCCAGGCCCCGCGCCGGCGATGCCGACCGTTCCAGGCGGGAGGGAAGGCGGGCAGAGTTGGAGTGACGAACGGGAGACCCAGAGGGGCCGAAGGATGGGCAGAGGGAAGTTGGGAGGGTGGGAGGGAGGGGGGGATGGAGGGAGAGAGAGGGAAGCAGTGAGGAACGGAGGGAGAGACAGCGACGCAGGGACAGAGGGCGGGCGGGAGGGAGCCAGGGACAGAGGGAGGAAGGCAGAGAGAAAAAACGGTCTCCGGCCTCCGGGAGCAACGGGACCCCCGCGCTCCGGGAAAAGGGTAAGTGCCCGGCGCGGGCTGAGGGCTGGGCCCACGGCCGCCGCGTCGGGAGGGCGGGGCACCTATTCGCCCCGATTCCGTGGAACAAGGAACGGGCAGCTACCTCAGAGACAAAAGCCCGGGACCCGGGTTGCCGTCGGGTTTTCACCCGCGTGGTTCACAGACCGCACATCCCCAGGCTGAGCCTCGCAAAGGAGCGCCAGGCCGACAGCCCCGACCACAGAGGAGCCACACTCAGGACGACTGAAGCGTGATTTGGGATTCCACGCTGCTGTGCCCTCTGCAAGGGGGCCTGTTGCTCACGTCTCTCCGGCCCCCGAAAGGCTGAGCATGTTGACTGTTTGCTTCCGGAGCTCTGCGGGCACCCACAGGCATCCAGGGAAGGGTGGAAGACCGGCATGGTGTCTCTTCGCTCTCCTTGCCAGTTTCCAAACCGGCCACACTGCAGGCTCCCCATGTTGCGGGACACAGGAATCCATCGTCAGGCCATCACGCCGGGGATGCATCTTTTCCCTGGGGTCTCGCTCTGGTCTTCTGCGAGAAGACCTCCCAAGGTGCTGGGATTACAGGTCAGAGCCACCGCGCCCGGCCTGTACTTGTGTCTTTTCCAAAATTGACTATTTGGGGATAAGCTTAACATCCTCACTGCCTGCCTTTGCCCCCCACAAGTAATTAGCATACGCCTAAATAAAGTTTAAGCAAGCTAGCTCCACTATTCCCAAGCATGCATAATCTAGGGTCTAGTCTTTAGAAGTATAAAGGACAAATCGTAGGAGTACAACTACAGAAAATGTTGTACCCAAACTGGAAAGGCTTAAGTGATCAATTGACGGATTTGTGTTTCCTATGGAAGAGGGTAGAAGGCAGAGTGCTAATATAGATATATAGGGGAGAAGAGGACAGGGCTTTTATGAAATGAATGCAGTCAAATCTTGGGAAAAGTTTCTTAAGTAGCATGAATGTTAGAGAGAGGATTCATGCAATTTCAATCTTAGCCGTGTCTAAAAATATCAAGACATAGCCAGCAGTTTTTGAAAAATAAATTATTCTCAACAAAACTATTAATGAGACTGATGAGGTGTTTCCTTTATTTTTTGTCTTCCAGTTACTTGGGTTTCACAGTCACATATTCAAGGGAGCGTACGGCTGTTTGGTAAAATGAGAGAATTCCACATCATGTTTTTGTTTGTTTGTTTTTAAAGATGAAAGAGCTGAACAACCTTGTTTGGTGTTAGCAATACCACCAGATTGTTCAAATTTCTTTAGAATCGTACTCCTTAAATTACACTGTGATGTAGTTTCAAAAATGGTCTGTAATGGCCTGTGAATTGACAGCTCATTAGGACATTCTTCAGTTTGGCTGAAACCAAAAATCCTGAAACCGTCGAAATTGAAAAATAATGGGGTTTGCCAAATTCTGCTTCTTACACTTTCACCTACCACGCCGTGTTCAAATAGTGTGCTTGATAAGTATCGGAAACTTAAGGTACTCTTAATTTCAGTATAGTTTCACCAAAGTGGTATTCCTTGTGAGAAAGCCATAATCTCATCAGTAAAGCCTTTCGAAAAGATCCAACGGAAAATATGAGCTAGCAACTCATCATGACAAGAAAGTAAAATTCAGGAAAAATCCTAAGGCAGAGCAGCTTCAGGCTTCGGTGTGATACTATCATAGTCTGGGCGCAGTGGCTCACGCCTATAGTCCCTTCACTTTGGGAAGGCAAGTTGGGGCAGGTCACCTGAAGTCGGCCGTTGAAGACCACCCTGGCCCAAATGGTGAAACCTCCTCTACACTTTAAACGAAAGACAAAAATTTGCCTGGCGTGGTGGCGTGCTCATTTAGTCCCAGCTAGGCTGGAGGCTGAGGCAGGAGAATGCCTTGAGCCTAGGATGCGGAGGCTGCAGTGAGCTGAGCTCAGGCCACTGTAATCCAGCCTGGGGGACAGAGGGAGACACTGTCTCAAAAATAAATAAATAAGTACATAAATAAATAAATAAAATGAAATGAAATTGAAATAATATTTTCACATTCCCCTCACCCGGCCCATTTTATTTTCAGAGTATTGGATAAACCACCTGTTTCCCTGTGCGTTAGAGATTTTTTTCCTCAGACATTGAAGTTTTCTAAGTGCAACTCCATAAAAAGTCTCATTTTTAGCGTAAATAGTTTCTTTATGGTTGTGAAACGTGAACTTTGCGATTCTGTGAGGAAGACTGAATTCGGAAGTACCCCCTGCATTTCCCGCCCCTCGCGTCCCAGGGGAGTCCGTGGTGGGGCTGGGGCCAGGGTCCCCAGGTCGCCGGGGCGGCGTGGGAACCCCAAGCCGGGGCAGCCCCACCTCCCCAGCCCGCGCCCCCGGAGGCCTCCGCGCGGCAGGGGCAGGTGCAAGCCATCCGGGCGCCCCCCCAGGCGGGGCTCCTCCAGGAGCCGGGGCGCTCGTCTGCACTCCCCTCCAGCCTGCTGGATGAGCTCCTGGCGAGCCCGGAGTTTCTGCAGGGGGCGCAACCTTTCCTAGAAACGGAGGCCCCGGGGGAGCTGGAGGCCTCGGAAGAGGCCGCCTCGCTGGAACCACCCCTCAGCGAGGAAGAATACCGGGCTCTGCTGGAGGAGCTTTAAAAGGACGCGGGGCTGGGACGGGGTCGGGGCAGGGCGGTGGCCGGTGGCCTCTCTTTCGCGGGGAACACCTGGCTCGGCGTGGAGGGGCGTGTGTTCCCTCCTGGCCGACCCGCCTGGGATTCCTGCCTTCCAGGTCTAGGCCCGGTGAGAGACTCCACAGAGCGGAGAGCTGCCATTCTTTCCTGGGCATCCCGGGGATCCCAGCGCCGGCCCAGGTACCAGCAGGTGGGCCGTCTACTGCGCACGCGCGGGTTTGCGGGCAGCCGCCTAGGCTCTGGGAGCAGCCCGGGCAGAGCTCTCTTGCCTTTCCGCCACCCCACCCCGTCCTGACCAACCCCTCGCCACCCACACCCCCCACCCCGGACATTGCGTCCTCCCCTGGGCTGGGTGGAGAACCCCGTCCCGCGAAACACCGGGCCCGCGCAGCGTCCGGGCCCGCCATCCCTCCAGCGGCGGCTCGCCTCCTCTTCGCCTCCGCTCCACCGTCGCCCGCCCGCCCGCCCGCCCTTGCCCCTGCAGCCTCCCAGCTGCCACCGTGGAGCGCCTGGCGGCTGAACGCAGACCCCAGGCCCCGCGCACGCTGGCGATGCCGACCGTTCCAGGCGGGAGGGAAGGCGGGCAGAGATGGAGAGACGAACGGGAGACCCAGAGGGGCCGAAGGATGGGCGGAGGGAAGTTGGGAGGGAGGGAGGCAGGGAGGGAGGGAGGGAGGGAGAGAGAGGGAGGCAGTGAGGAACGGAGGGAGAGACAGAGCGACTCTGGGACAGAGGGCGGGCGGGAGGGAGCCAGGGACAGAGGGAGGAAGGCAGAGAGAATAAACGGTCTCTGGCCTCCGGGAGCAACGGGACCCCCGCGCTCCGGGAAAAGGGTTAGGGTTAGGGTTAGGGTTAGGGTTAGGGTTAGGGTTAGGGTTAGGGTTAGGGTTAGGGTTAGGGTTAGGGTTAGGGTTAGGGTTAGGGTTAGGGTTAGGGTTAGGGTTAGGGTTAGGGTTAGGGTTAGGGTTAGGGTTAGGGTTAGGGTTAGGGTTAGGGTTAGGGTTAGGGTTAGGGTTAGGGTTAGGGTTAGGGTTAGGGTTAGGGTTAGGGTTAGGGTTAGGGTTAGGGTTAGGGTTAGGGTTAGGGTTAGGGTTAGGGTTAGGGTTAGGGTTAGGGTTAGGGTTAGGGTTAGGGTTAGGGTTAGGGTTAGGGTTAGGGTTAGGGTTAGGGTTAGGGTTAGGGTTAGGGTTAGGGTTAGGGTTAGGGTTAGGGTTAGGGTTAGGGTTAGGGTTAGGGTTAGGGTTAGGGTTAGGGTTAGGGTTAGGGTTAGGGTTAGGGTTAGGGTTAGGGTTAGGGTTAGGGTTAGGGTTAGGGTTAGGGTTAGGGTTAGGGTTAGGGTTAGGGTTAGGGTTAGGGTTAGGGTTAGGGTTAGGGTTAGGGTTAGGGTTAGGGTTAGGGTTAGGGTTAGGGTTAGGGTTAGGGTTAGGGTTAGGGTTAGGGTTAGGGTTAGGGTTAGGGTTAGGGTTAGGGTTAGGGTTAGGGTTAGGGTTAGGGTTAGGGTTAGGGTTAGGGTTAGGGTTAGGGTTAGGGTTAGGGTTAGGGTTAGGGTTAGGGTTAGGGTTAGGGTTAGGGTTAGGGTTAGGGTTAGGGTTAGGGTTAGGGTTAGGGTTAGGGTTAGGGTTAGGGTTAGGGTTAGGGTTAGGGTTAGGGTTAGGGTTAGGGTTAGGGTTAGGGTTAGGGTTAGGGTTAGGGTTAGGGTTAGGGTTAGGGTTAGGGTTAGGGTTAGGGTTAGGGTTAGGGTTAGGGTTAGGGTTAGGGTTAGGGTTAGGGTTAGGGTTAGGGTTAGGGTTAGGGTTAGGGTTAGGGTTAGGGTTAGGGTTAGGGTTAGGGTTAGGGTTAGGGTTAGGGTTAGGGTTAGGGTTAGGGTTAGGGTTAGGGTTAGGGTTAGGGTTAGGGTTAGGGTTAGGGTTAGGGTTAGGGTTAGGGTTAGGGTTAGGGTTAGGGTTAGGGTTAGGGTTAGGGTTAGGGTTAGGGTTAGGGTTAGGGTTAGGGTTAGGGTTAGGGTTAGGGTTAGGGTTAGGGTTAGGGTTAGGGTTAGGGTTAGGGTTAGGGTTAGGGTTAGGGTTAGGGTTAGGGTTAGGGTTAGGGTTAGGGTTAGGGTTAGGGTTAGGGTTAGGGTTAGGGTTAGGGTTAGGGTTAGGGTTAGGGTTAGGGTTAGGGTTAGGGTTAGGGTTAGGGTTAGGGTTAGGGTTAGGGTTAGGGTTAGGGTTAGGGTTTAGGGTTAGGGTTAGGGTTAGGGTTAGGGTTAGGGTTAGGGTTAGGGTTAGGGTTAGGGTTAGGGTTAGGGTTAGGGTTAGGGTTAGGGTTAGGGTTAGGGTTAGGGTTAGGGTTAGGGTTAGGGTTAGGGTTAGGGTTAGGGTTAGGGTTAGGGTTAGGGTTAGGGTTAGGGTTAGGGTTAGGGTTAGGGTTAGGGTTAGGGTTAGGGTTAGGGTTAGGGTTAGGGTTAGGGTTAGGGTTAGGGTTAGGGTTAGGGTTAGGGTTAGGGTTAGGGTTAGGGTTAGGGTTAGGGTTAGGGTTAGGGTTAGGGTTAGGGTTAGGGTTAGGGTTAGGGTTAGGGTTAGGGTTAGGGTTAGGGTTAGGGTTAGGGTTAGGGTTAGGGTTAGGGTTAGGTTAGGGTTAGGGTTAGGGTTAGGGTTAGGGTTAGGGTTAGGGTTAGGGTTAGGGTTAGGGTTAGGGTTAGGGTTAGGGTTAGGGTTAGGGTTAGGGTTAGGGTTAGGGTTAGGGTTAGGGTTAGGGTTAGGGTTAGGGTTAGGGTTAGGGTTAGGGTTAGGGTTAGGGTTAGGGTTAGGGTTAGGGTTAGGGTTAGGGTTAGGGTTAGGGTTAGGGTTAGGGTTAGGGTTAGGGTTAGGGTTAGGGTTAGGGTTAGGGTTAGGGTTAGGGTTAGGGTTAGGGTTAGGGTTAGGGTTAGGGTTAGGGTTAGGGTTAGGGTTAGGGTTAGGGTTAGGGTTAGGGTTAGGGTTAGGGTTAGGGTTAGGGTTAGGGTTAGGGTTAGGGTTAGGGTTAGGGTTAGGTTAGGGTTAGGGTTAGGGTTAGGGTTAGGGTTAGGGTTAGGGTTAGGGTTAGGGTTAGGGTTAGGGTTAGGGTTAGGGTTAGGGTTAGGGTTAGGGTTAGGGTTAGGGTTAGGGTTAGGGTTAGGGTTAGGGTTAGGGTTAGGGTTAGGGTTAGGGTTAGGGTTAGGGTTAGGGTTAGGGTTAGGGTTAGGGTTAGGGTTAGGGTTAGGGTTAGGGTTAGGGTTAGGGTTAGGGTTAGGGTTAGGGTTAGGGTTAGGGTTAGGGTTAGGGTTAGGGTTAGGGTTAGGGTTAGGGTTAGGGTTAGGGTTAGGGTTAGGGTTAGGGTTAGGGTTAGGGTTAGGGTTAGGGTTAGGGTTAGGGTTAGGGTTAGGGTTAGGGTTAGGGTTAGGGTTAGGGTTAGGGTTAGGGTTAGGGTTAGGGTTAGGGTTAGGGTTAGGGTTAGGGTTAGGGTTAGGGTTAGGGTTAGGGTTAGGGTTAGGGTTAGGGTTAGGGTTAGGGTTAGGGTTAGGGTTAGGGTTAGGGTTAGGGTTAGGGTTAGGGTTAGGGTTAGGGTTAGGGTTAGGGTTAGGGTTAGGGTTAGGGTTAGGGTTAGGGTTAGGGTTAGGGTTAGGGTTAGGGTTAGGGTTAGGGTTAGGGTTAGGGTTAGGGTTAGGGTTAGGGTTAGGGTTAGGGTTAGGGTTAGGGTTAGGGTTAGGGTTAGGGTTAGGGTTAGGGTTAGGGTTAGGGTTAGGGTTAGGGTTAGGGTTAGGGTTAGGGTTAGGGTTAGGGTTAGGGTTAGGGTTAGGGTTAGGGTTAGGGTTAGGGTTAGGGTTAGGGTTAGGGTTAGGGTTAGGGTTAGGGTTAGGGTTAGGGTTAGGGTTAGGGTTAGGGTTAGGGTTAGGGTTAGGGTTAGGGTTAGGGTTAGGGTTAGGGTTAGGGTTAGGGTTAGGGTTAGGGTTAGGGTTAGGGTTAGGGTTAGGGTTAGGGTTAGGGTTAGGGTTAGGTTAGGGTTAGGGTTAGGGTTAGGGTTAGGGTTAGGGTTAGGGTTAGGGTTAGGGTTAGGGTTAGGGTTAGGGTTAGGGTTAGGGTTAGGGTTAGGGTTAGGGTTAGGGTTAGGGTTAGGGTTAGGGTTAGGGTTAGGGTTAGGGTTAGGGTTAGGGTTAGGGTTAGGGTTAGGGTTAGGGTTAGGGTTAGGTTAGGGTTAGGTTAGGGTTAGGGTTAGGTTAGGGTTAGGGTTAGGTTAGGGTTAGGTAGGGTTAGGGTTAGGGTTAGGGTTAGGGTTAGGGTTAGGGTTAGGGTTAGGGTTAGGGTTAGGGTTAGGGTTAGGTTAGGGTTGGGTTAGTTTAAGGTTAGGGTTAGGGTGTAGGGTTAGGGTGTAGGGTTAGGGTTAGGGTTAGGGTT